>NC_143052.1:65871818-66174848 GCF_052426305.1 Pelodiscus sinensis | reverse complement strand
TTATTATGAAAAAAAAATTAGTCATAGAGAGTAACAGTCCAGGATTGCCAGATCCATAGTGGTTAAGGCCAGGCCGAAGTCTCCATTCCAAATCAGAGAATTGAACCTGGCTTATCTACATCAGAATGTCTTAACCATTAGGCAATCATTGAAAACACCCCTCCAGCTCTAGCACCTAATTTTAATAGTTATCTAGATAAGTTTACAGCTCTCACCAGCTTAGTATTTGAGCCTCTTTTCCTCTCCTTTCTCATCACTCCAGAGTCTGCCATTTATGCAAATATACTATCATGACTACATCAAGCTCATCAAATTCATCTTGGCTTGTGGCTTTGCAAAAGAACTGGTTTATTTTAAACAGTAGCACAATATTCAAGCTGAAACAAAATACAGGACTATGTAGCTCTTTAAAGACTAACAAGATAGTTTATTAGATGATGAGCTTTCGTGGGCCAGACCCACTTCCTCAGATCAAATAGTGGAAGAAAATAGTCACAACCATATACAATTTTAAAAAATGAACACATATGAAAAGGACAAATCACATTTCAGAACAGAAGGGGGATGTGGGGGGAGGGGGAGGTAAATGTCTGTGAGCTAATGGTATTAGAGGTGATAATTGGGGAAGCTATCTTTGTAATGGGTAAGATAGCTAGAGTCTTTGTTGAGACCCCCGCGTAGAGTGTCGAATTTTAGCATGAATGACAGTTCAGAGGATTCCCTTTCAAGTGCAGATTTAAAAGGCTTCTGAAGCAGGATGCATTGAGTCATTAAGTCATTGAGACAGTGTCCTTTCTGGTTGAAATGGCAAGAAACTGTTTTTTCTTTGTGATCCTGTCTAAGGGTACGTCTAGACTACATGCCTCTGGCGACAGAGGCATGTAGATTAGGCTATCGGACATAGTAAAATGAAGCGGCGATTTAAATAATCGCCGCTTCATTTAAATTTACATGGCTGCCGCGCTGAGTCTGGACGCTCCCCTGCCGACATCAAAGGTATTTGTTGACCACCCAGGTATGCCTCCTGGGATGAGGTTTACCTGGGTGGTCGACAAATACCTTTGATGTCGGCAGGGGAGCGTCCAGACTATTGCGCTGAGCCGACAAACAGCTGATTAGCTGTTTGTCGGCTCAGCGCAGCAGCGCAGCAGCCATGTAAATTTAAATGAAGCGGCTATTATTTAAATCACCGCTTCATTTTACTATGTCCGGTAGCCTAATCTACATGCCTCTGTCGCCAGAGGCATGTAGTCTAGACGTACCCTAATATCTAGTTTGTGGGCATTGATCCTTTGGCGAAGTGTCTGAGATGTTTGTCCAATGTACAAAGCAGATGGACACTTTCGGCACATGATAGCATAAATTATATTTCTGGATGCGCAGGAATATGGGTTCTTGATCTTATAACTCACTTCTTTAGGTCCAATGATGGCATCAGCAGAGTGAATATGTGGACAAAGCTGGCAATGGGGTTTGTTGCAAGGGAAGGTACCAGGGTTGGTATTAGTGTGGTATGTCCTGTGGTTGCTGGTAAGAATCATCTTGAAGTTAGGTGGTTGTCTATAGGAGACTATGGGACTGTCTCCCAGAGCCACTTGGAATTTAATATCCTGTTCCAGTATAGGCTGTAGTTTATTGATAATGTGTTGGACAGGTTTAAGTTGGGGGCTGTAGGTGATGACAAGTGGTATTCTATTGTTGGTTTTCTTGGGGCTGTCTTGAAGTAGATGGTTTCTAGGTATTCGTCTGGCTCTTTCAATTTGCTTTTTTATTTCTCCGGGTGGGTAGTTGAGGTTTATAAATGCTTGGTAGGGATCCTGAAGTTTCTGGTCTCTGTCAGTGGGATTAGAGCAGATGCGGTTGTATCGAAGGGCTTTTCTATAGATGATGGATCGTATGTTGTGTGCTGGATGGGAGCTAGAAGCATGTAGGTAACTGTATGAGTCAGTGGGTTTTCTGTAGAGGGTGGTGTCTAATTTTCCATTGTTGATTTGTCCTGTGGTGTCCAAGAAATGGATCTTTCGTGTAGAATGGAGCAAATTGAAAGCAAATTGAAAGAGCCAGATGAATACCTAGAAACCATCTACTTCAAGACAGCCCCAAGAAAACCAACAATAGAACACCACTTGTCATCACCTACAGCCCCTAACTTAAACCTATCCAAAGTTACTCAAAAGGCATCAGAGCCAGAATTGAAACTCAGAAGTTGCTGAAAGCAAGTTCTGTGCTTAAACCCTGGTGCACCCGTCTCCCCAGTAATGGCTGGTAGATTTCCTGCCAAACAATGGCCTTGCCATGGATAGGTGTGATACAATAGTTTTATCCTTTATAGCACTCTCTGCTGATGATCATTCCACTTCTGCACATCAGCCTTCTGGCCAAGTCACATTTTCATCCCATCCCTTCTGAGGCAACAAAAAGTCCAAAAGAAAATCCAGAAACCTCATGTCTAGTTTTCAGTCACATGGGCCTGACATCGTTTGCTCAGGGTTGTAAACTATCCTTATGCCACTATTGTCCATCTTAGAAATTACCAAATATAAGAACTGAGGAAACCAAGAGAGTCCAAATGGAGTATTTGAACCCGATTGTCTCAGCCTCCAAGTGACAAAACCTTTTCTTTTTAGGTGCATAGCAGTTTAATGGTTTTTTGCTTCCTGGTAATAAAATCTGTGAGACAACTGCAAATAAAATTACTTCTGATTTTCCTTTTTTCATTTATTATATATTGATTTTCTTCACTCTTCTGTTCCTAATGTAACTCTAAATTAATGGAACTTATTTTATGTTTCCATAGACTTGTTCCTCATGCACAATTTGGGATTAGAGATAATTACAAAAGATCACAAAATGCTGCCTGGTCTTTTTCCTACCACAAGACTTCCTTAATGTTATTTTAAAAATTATAACAAAAATGATTCAAATTATAGTCTCTAGAAATTATAGTAATTTAAAAACGTACTAAATTTTCAGACAGTCAACTCAATACTTTTTCTTTACAGTTGCAATATAACTGTACCTTTGAAATATAATGGGAGTCCTGGTATCCGGGGCTATGTCTACACTACAATGCTATTTTGGCATACCACAGTATCCCAAAATAACTATCCTGCATCTTCACAGCAAGCCTGTTATTTTGGGTTCTCTAGCCCAACATCCCCGTAAACCTCATTTCACGGGGAGTAAGGAAAAGTGGGTTATTTTGAAATTTGGCGCTGTGTAGACAGTGCCAAATTATGAAATAAGCTATTTTGGAATAAGATTGAAATAAGATATGCAACTTGCATAGCTCAAATTGTGTAACTTATTTCAAGCTCCAGTGCAGTGTAGACGCATTCCGAGTGGGGACTGTAAGTGCTAATGCAAATAATAAACACCAATATGTTTAACCTGGCTACTGAATAAAAAAATATTATATATAGAGAGAGAGACAAGAAGAAATGAAGACATGAAGGTTAGAAAAATCTATATGCCCTACACCAGACACGTCCAAAGTCCGGCCTGCGGGCCAATTGCGGCCCGTGTTCTGGTTTAATAAGGCCCCACAGGTAATTTGGCAATATCTATCTTTTATGGCCCCCAACGAATCCATATGTATTGAGATGAATACATTGTAAAATCTCAGTTAATGTCAGTTGGTCTAAATCAGTTATAAATATATTTGGACACAACATGTATACTTGGTGTTATGTTCCTGTTCATATTTTTTGAACTTAAAAGTTGACAGACAACCTTTATTACCAATAATATGTAATGTACTTTACAATGTTCCTGACATATTTCAGCTTCCTGGATTTTTTTTTCATCTGGCCTTCAGATATGAAAGGCAGAGTGATTTAACACCTGTTTAGATTTGTCATCCATGTGACAAAATGAAAAGTATGCCGTTTGCAATAAACTTTGCATAAAATAGTTAATTTGCGTTTAATTTTAATGGTTCAAAGAATGTCAGGCAAAATGGTCGGCCCTCATGCATGTTCACTTCATAAAATCTGGCCCTCTTTGAAAAAAGTTTGGACACCCCTGCCCTACACAGTACCATCCTTATTGTATTTCATATAATTTTAAAACCAGATGATTGCCTATTCAATAAAACCTTGTAGAACTTACTCCCCTCCTTACCCATGCCTCATCAGGGGTTATGTTTAGGACTGAGGCTCTCCTGTGTGCCCATTGGGTCCAACCCTTTTCCTCCCAGAAGTACGTGTTTTATGCAGTAGAGAAGGGATAGTGAGTAGGAAAATACTGACTGAGTATGTGATTTTTTTTTTGCCAGGCTATGGCCTGAGGCAACCCTTAAAAAGGCAACAATCAGCAGTCGGAAGGGAGAAGGAGGATTAAAACTCAACTTTGGAAGCCTGGGGGCCACAATGATACTCAGAGCACATGCCGAGGGCCACAACTTAAGTGTAGTTGCATATACATGCAAATATATATGCAAATATATGAAAATAGCTTCTTTCACACTGACAGGCATGAGTACAAAGATTAAGGCAAGACTACACAACACACAGGCCCCATTTAAGTCTGTTCTGCTGATATTAATAAAACGCAACATTTACCTGATTTCCACCCAAATGACAGTGCTTTTAATGAGCAATGACTGTCCAGGAATGTAACTACTAAAACGCATAGCAACAGAAGACCATTATATTGACTCACCGTTGTGGAGTGTGTTCCTAGTGGAGGCCATGTTCAAAGGATCCCACCTGCGGGCTGAGTAGCCCTGGATTTTGACTTTCCAGAGTCATTCTGATATAATTCTGTTGGGTTGTTTCGTGGTGGCTGTTTGATTCCTTGAATACTGTAACTAGGGCTCCTTAGAAAACAAGAACTGGTTCATGAAAAATGTCAAGGTTTTAACATTCAGTTTCATTCTGCATTGGAGGGGGAGGGAAGAAGGGAGACATCCACCCCTGAATACCCAGTATAGCTCAGTGATTGCAGTACTTAGCTGTGAGGAAAACACCAAACTTTATTCCAAAATAGCCCAATGGCCATGTCATTAGGGCACTCACTTTGGTCTGGAGGAGAGATTAAGATTCAAGTCCTTGTTCTTCCTGATTTGGAGCAGGGACTTGACCGTGGATTTGCCTCATCTCAGGTGAACGCCCCCAACTGTTCGGCTAATCGGGATTATCACTTTACTTTCTCTGCTTTTGACTAGATAGAAATTCCATCCTGCACCAGAAAAATGGTTTCAATGAATTGTATTTGTAGGGGAAAAAAATCATGAAATATTTCCCAACCAGCTTTAAGCATCACTGATTTATTATTTAAATAAGGCACTTTTCTTTTTGTCTCTGGCAACCAGCTGAAGTGGGGTCCTTTAGATTTTCAATTTATACTTAAAATATTCCCTCCTTATAGACCGGAGTGTCCTTAGTTAAAAGTTTTAACTATCTTTGAATAAGAACCAATATTACTCCAATGTGCGTGAATATCCAGCAAAAATCCTTTTTAAAAACCGAATGCATCACTTATTCCAACATTGACTCCCATGACAAACATATTTATATGTGCAGAAAAGGAGCATTCATTTTTGGGTATAGAAGATCCAAAGTCACATGCAGTTTTTGGATATTTAACTCTACACAGATTTCCTACCAATTGTTTTAATTGGTAATGTATATTATAGAAAATATTTATCTTAAGCAGTATCACCGCTATTATTACTTCCTTTGGAATCCAGTATAGTAGAAACATTTATCACAATGCATGGATGTGGCAAGAAGGAAGCTGAAATGTACTTTTTCAAAATTGCCATTAAAAATTTGCCATTTATTATATCAGCTGATGACATTTTGCTGTCCAAAGCCTGGCTAAACATTATTATTATTAGTGACTGATGCTGGCATCCCTGCTAAGCTATTTAACTTCAGAAGGGTTATAACAAAGCCAATAAACATACATATTCTTATGCAATATATGGGAACAGCACTAAAGATTTTGTCTCATCCTGTTAACATCACAAGTATCTTTGCTTGTAGTAAGGATGCCATTATACTCATTGAAAGCAAGTTGCCTTTAGCCATGAGATTAAGTAACTTCCATTCATAAACTCAGTTTCTGTTTAGTTTTTTCAACAAATTAATTTCTGCAGTGCACAGATTAATTTTTTCGTTGACGCAAAGCCTGAAATTAATGTAACAATTATCCACCTAGCATACAAAAATAAAGTATTTTAAATATGTCATCTAATATTATTTTAATACTATGAAATTTACGTAGAGT
This sequence comes from Pelodiscus sinensis, assembly GCF_052426305.1. Lineage (NCBI taxonomy): Eukaryota > Metazoa > Chordata > Testudines > Trionychidae > Pelodiscus > Pelodiscus sinensis. Next base: position 66,168,614 of record NC_143052.1, on the reverse strand, counting down.
TTCATAAAGCAATTACAGGAATGATTTGAGAATTCTAATTGTAATGTATGACAGACAGGATTTTTTTTTTCAAAACCAACTTTCTAACTAGTAAAATAAAGTCAAATGTAGACAACTTTGACAAACATAACTGTAATATTTACTAGTTAAAGATTTGACATATTTTAGAAAAGATTATGAATGACAAAACTGAAGTGCACATACAATGTCAAGATTTGTCAGTCCTGGCTTTCTACTGTATTTATAATGGTACATCAATAAACAAACAAACAAATAAATAATATACTGTGACACTGAGCCAAAAAGAGCTAAGCAACCAACAGGCTAAAGTGCCCAAGCTCAACCTTTAAAAATATATTAGGAAAGTATGGAAATTGTAAACAGGGCCATCTCTTGTAAATAGCTAACAATCATGTTAGATAGACCAGTGTCTGAAATGTTAGCCTGTATGCTCAGAGAATTAGAAGTAAATACTAATTAGATTTGTGTTTACCCGTATCTGTTAGAAGCTTCACAATGTGATCTCATTAGCTGGTAGATGATAAACCTCTTTTCCTGTCTGTTACTACATTCTATGGATTGAGAGATCAAAAGGGAATATTAGCAATTAGATTAAATGTGTGATATAATAATATCATAGTCTTTATTTCTCTTTGAAGTTTATAGTAAACTACTGTGTGAACTTTTAAATTGCCAATACACTGTGTCCCATAAAACAGGTTTAGGGGAATTCTTCAGGCTCCTCACAGTCTTCTCTAATCTTGTTTAACCTAAATTGTACATCATTTGCAAATGTTGACACCTAACTGTTCACTCCATTCCAGGTCATGAATAAATATAGCAAACAGCACTGGTCCCACTAAGAAATGCCAAAGCACTCCATGGCTACTCTTTGCTATGTTGAAATTGACCATTTGCTTCTACTCTTTGTTTTCTATCTTGATCAGCAGTGGAAAGGTTAAGGTAAAAGTAAAATACTTCCTTCTCCAACACCAGCCTGCCCGATTCATTCAGAGATGGCTCCACGTAGTGCTGGAGGTAAAGCCACTTACCATGGCAGCAAAGCCACTGCTTCCCTCTGCTTAGCTCACTTATACCATATGATTGGCAATGGTTTCTCAGGCTTTGAAGAAACTTTCCTCTTGGAAAGCATGTGACATGACAGCCTAGAAAGACAAGGGTTAGAAAGCCCTTTTGAGTCCAATAGTGCCACTCCTTGGTTATCCATAGTGACTAAGACTACGTCTCCCCTTAAAAAACATAATGTGTGTTTTCACAGAGCTAACCCAAGATTAATGTAAAGTCCTAGTAAAGACAACGCACAGGTGGTAAGTAGTTTTAACCTCAGTATATACATACAGTATCATGAACTTTCCTGGACAAAATCCATTTCTTCAGATGAGATGATCTTGAGGGGGAGAGGTACGCTGTTTAATTCAACTATCTACACATCAAAGTAAAAACTAGCCTCATCTTCAGCTGGATTCTACACTAAGGATACGTCTACACTACGCAGCTATTTTGGAATTATTCCAAAAAAGTTACCCCGCATCTTAACAAGCTGCCCATTATTTCGAAATATTTTTCAAAATTACAGGCACACTATTTCGGCATTCCTGTAACCCTCGTTTCACGAGGGCTAAGGGATGTCTTGAAATATTGCATTATTTCAAAATTTGGTGGTGTGTAGACGCACCAAATTTCAAAATAGAATTGAAATAAGATATGCAATTTGCATAGCACAAATTATGTATCTTATTTTGACTTTAGGGTGCAGTGTAGATGTACCCTGAGGGAGCTGCTAACTCTTCTTTTGTTACTGAAGATGTAGCCTGATACTGAGTTTTGCAAGGCATTCCCTACAGGTATATCTACACTGCAATAAGAGACCTGCCCCAGGGCTGCAACTAGCCTGGATCAGTTGACTTAGTGGGGCTGTAAAATTGCATTGTAGATGTTTGGGTTCTAGATGGAGCCTGGGCATTGAAACCCTGCGAGGAGGCTCTGGCCTGAGCTGGAACATCTACACTGCAATTTTTAGCCCAGGTCAGCTGACCTGGGCTCTGAGACTTGGTGTCTTGGGTTTTTATTGCACGGCCTTTGAGGACTTCCAACTTGTTTTATTCTTCTTGATAACCCCTTAAAAGGCAACATCCAAGAACAATAAGCCCTTCAGTTTAGCTGCACACAGCAACATTTAGGACAATGAAGCAAATTGTGTTTTATAGCACTTGAGAGCTCCCCAAAATCAAGAAAGCTGCTTTTATGTTCAAGGAGTAAATCTTGCAGAATAACTATTAAAAATACTGAAGATGAATAACTGTAGATGACTGTAAACTAGAAAGCTCACAGGGTAATAAATTCATCTTATATGAGAATTAAGTCAATTCAAAGCAGTAGTTCTTTTCAATTAATTTTTAGTGCTTACAAAAAGTGCTGAATTGGCAGTGCTGGAAACTGAACTGGAACTGCAGAATCTAGTAAGCTGTCCCATTAGCATCTTAGTTTTTATCTGGAAAGGCCACAGCCAGGGGGTGAGGGAGTTCCCTCTCCAGGTTCATCCAGCATTGGCTTTGCTGCTCGGGCTTTGGATAAATGGTGCCAGTAATGACATGGATGTGGAACCTTGGCTAGGAACTGGATGCAAACACATTAAATCCACATAAGTGACCAAAGAGGCTCATATGGTAACCACTGGGGACTCAAATAGTGACTTAGAAGTGAAGTGCATCATTTCCCATTCTTTGAGCCATCCACTGCTCATGTCACTCACTGGGGTTTCCAGTTTATTGTTAACCACCCTTCTTCATTATAACATATTGGACATAGTTTCTATATATCCTATTTTTCTCAAGAGAAGTACAAAATAACAGTAAAGAGATATGATACTCAAAGTTACCCTTTCTTATTGTACAAATAGCTGATCTGAAAGACTCAGCTATAAGAAGGCGATCCATGGGGAGGAAAAAAAAGAAACAGATGAAATGAACAGGAGAAAATAACAAAAATGGGGGTGAGGTGGGGAAATGGGAGGAAGAAAAGGATTACAGAAATTAATATGGTAGCAACTAAGAGACTTAATCATGTAGAAAACCTCTCAAATGGAAACTGAAAATGGAATTTGTGTGTGTCACAAAATTATGCTAACTCTTTTTCTTCTAAGAGGAGACCCCTTTCAACTAAGTGGAGACATTAACTTCAGTATTATTGAAGCTGGATCTGGAAAAGGCCACCTTAATGAGTTGAAATCACAAGAAAAAAATTATTTAAAATAATTTCTGGAGTGTCTGCGGTATAGAAAGGAGTGTTGTAGCTTTGATGTTCTCTCTCTCTTTTTGAGGTAGCCAGGCTATTTGTAACTGTCCTGGCAAAAGACACATGTGATGCTCCTCCATGGGGAAGGGGCCAGTAAAGGGGGCAATTGTCCAGGGACCCAAGTGATTTAGAAGGGCCCAGCAGCCCCTCAGCCGCCACCACCAAGCACATTGGGACTCAGGCAATCTTGTTCCATTTCACTCCCAGAAGTGGATGGTATCATTCCTACAGCCACAGAAGGAGGGGATAGGGTGTCTCTGTGCTCTGACCCCACCCCAAGCACTGACTCCACAGCTCCCAATGGCTGGAAACTGACCAATTAAAACTGTGGGGGCAGTATCTGTGTACGGCAGAGCACAGAGACCCCACATAGGAGCTACTGCCAGAGGGGTGTGCTAGTCACTTTTGGGAGTCAATCCGGGGTACACACCATCCTTCGATTCCCTCCTGCACCTCAACCCCATTCCCCAGCCCAGAGCCAGCACCAAAACTACCTCACAGAGCCTGCACCTTGTATCCAATCTCCCTTCCCAGCTTATTGAAAATGAGTGGTGAGGGGAGAGTGAGCAAGGGAAAGAGGGGGGAATAGAATGAGTGGGGGTGGGGCTTTGAAGAAGGGGCAGGACAGGGCATGGCCTCAGGAAAGGGGTGCAGCCAGGGTCTTTGGGTTTGTGGCAATTAGACAATTGGCAACCCTATCGGGTGGGCATATGATAGCCCTGGCTGTGCCAGAAGAGTGCACCGAACAGCGCAACCCAGCCAGTACAGACACAGCACCAGCCAAATGTCACGTGGAGCATGTCCACAGGAGCTTGTGCGTGTGTGGGGGTTGATTGACTGTTCTCACCTGGGGCCCGGAATTGCTGTCAGTGGGCCTGCATATGTATATTGCATATCTAACCTGTGGACTGTGTTGCAAATGTGCTTGTGAAAGTGAACAAATGAACAGTCATGTGAGTGACAGGAACGTATACAGGTCAAAACAGAAAGAAACTCATAAAAAAGTGCTGTTCCATTGCAACCTAATACACACAAAACTACTGAAGAGTTCCAATACTTCTCTGAGGCAGGAACAGTCTCCTCATTCTATTTGCCCAGCACCCAGCACAGTGTGGTCCATGTCTGTGCCAGGTGCTACAGCAAGACAAAAAAAATAATACTGTTTTGACATATGTCTTATCAAAGAGAGTTCACCTCTCTCTATAAGGGCCTGCAGTCCTGGTAGGGCCAGTGTGTTTTGAGAAGATTAACATCTGAGGCGGTGTGTCTACACAGTACCCAAAACTCGAAATAAGATATGCAATTTGAGCAATGCAAATTGTGTATCGTATCTTGAATCTATTTTGAAATAGCTTATTTTGAAATTTGGCACATATACACAGTGCCAAATTTTGAAATAATGTGCTATTTCAAGCCATCCCTTATCCCTCATGCAACAAGGTTTACCAGCATGGTGAAATAGCATGCCAGTTATTTTGAAAAATATTTTGAAATAATGGGTGGCTTGTGTAGACATGGAGTAGCTCCAGTATCCCAAAATAGCTATGCAGTGTAGATGTCCCCAGGGCAGGCATATGGTGTTTACAACACTGCCTCCCATCCGTCTCTCCCCACAACATCAATCATACAAGGAAAAATGCAGACTAATGACTAGCTGTGTCGTGCCTATCCTGTCATCTGGGATATCCTTTACAATGTCTTGCTGCTATAGCCTTTATCCTGAACTGTTCACAAAATAGCCTCCAGCATGAAAGTGATTCCCAGTTGTGTTTATGTGCTGCAACCAGCCAGACCTTAGTTTTTACTAGCCTTGGTTATGTTGCTGGGTCACCCCAACACACCACCAGTACTAGATGTCTGCCAGAAACATGCCCTACACAGCCCAGCCTTCTCTGGACAGCACAAATATACTGACTACATTATTCCTTTAAAAGAATAATATGGTTACAACTGGATACCCCAAATGGAGTTACTCAGACACTTCAATCTGAAAACACTGGATTTGATAAAACATGTTTAACTACAGAAAGAGATTTTAAAAGAGTACAAGTAATAAGACGTAAAAAAGTCAGAAATGATCAGAAGAACAATGAAGGTAAGAACGTAAGACTGGCAATACAGGGTCAGACCAAAGGTCCATCTAGCCCAATATTCTGCCTTTCGATAGTGGCCAGTGCTAGGTGCCCCAGAAAGAATGAACAGAACAAGTAATCATCAAGTGATCCATCTCATGTCACCCATTCCCAGCTTCTGGCAAACTGAGATCAGGGACAACATCACTGTCCACCCTGGCTAATAGTCATTGATGGACCTTCCAAGATTGCATCTTCCAAGATTGCATCCAGTTCTTTTTTTAACTCTGTTGTAGATGAAATACTTGATGGTGTTTAACTTAAACCACATTGGATTCAAAGCAAAGTTTTCTAGCCACATGCTTAGAGCATCTTACTGACTCAACTCTGCAGAACAGGAGCCCCTTCTCCACAGTCCAATGGCTGCATCCTTTTTCTCTTCAGATTCAGTGAAAGTGATGGACAGGGACAGAAAGGAGGGGTGCCTTGGTGTCTGTCCCTCTTATTTATAGTGTCAGTCCCCCTCTTGAAAAACATTTTCAGCTGGGACCCAGGAAACAAAGAACATAATAAGAACATAAGAATGGCCATACTAGGGGCAATACTATGTAGAGGCAATAAGATATTCTGTGTCTTATTCTCTATCCTTTTTTTAATGATTCCTTGCTGTTGGCTTTTTTGACTGCTGCTGCACACTGAGTGGATGTTTTCAGAGAACTATCCACAATGACTCCAAGGTCTCTCTCTCGAGTAGTTGTGGCCAAAAAAGTCCCCATCATATTGTATGTATAGTTGGGATTATTTTTTCCAACGTGCATTACTTTAGATTTATCAACATTAAATTTCATTCACCATTTTGTTGCCCAATCACTTAGTTTGATGAGATCTTTTTTAAGCTATTCACAGTCTGCTTTGATCTTAATTACCTTGAGCAGTTTGGTATCATCTGCAAATTTTGCTACCTAAATGTTTACCCCTTTCTCCAGATCATTTATAAATAAGTGGAATAGGATTGGTCCCAGCACAGACCCTTAGGGGACACTACTAGTTTCCTCTCTCCGTTCTGAAATATTACCATTTATTCTACCCTTTTTTCCTGTCTTTTAACCAGTTATCAGTCTATGAAAGGACCTTTCCTCTTCTCCCATGAGAACTTACTTTACTTAAGAGCCTTTCATGAGGGACCTTGTCAAAGTCTTTCTGGAAATCTAAGGATACTATATCCACTGGATCCCCCGTGTCCCCATGTTTGTTGACCCCCTCAAAGAACTCTAGTAGATTAGTAAAGCATGATTTCCCTTTACAAAAACCTTGTTGATTTCCCCCCAACAAATCAAGTTCATCTATGTGTCTGACAATTTTATTCTTTACTATAGTTTCAACTAATTTGCCTACACAAGGACGGGAACAAATCGACACACCCTTAGAGCCCCGACCAGGGTTGTTCTATCTATTACCCAAGATCCACAAACCTGGAAATCCCAGACGCCCCATCATCTCGGGCATTGGCACTCTCACTGAAGGACTGTCTGGATATGTGGACTCTCTACTCAGACCCTATGCCACTAGCACTCCCAGTTACCTCCGTGACACTACTGATTTCCTGAGAAAACTAGAATGCATTGGTGATCTTCCAGAAAACACCATCCTAGCCACCATGGATGTAGAGGCTCTCTACACAAACATCCCACATGCAGACGGAATACAAGCTGTCAGGAACAGTATCCCTGATGATGCCACAGCACAAATGGTGGCTAAACTCTGAGAATTTATCCTCTCACACAACTATTTCAGATTTGGTGACAATATAGATCTCCAGACCAGTGGTGCTGCTATGGGCACCCGCATGGCCCCACAATACGCCAACATTTTTATGGCTGACCTGGAACAACACTTTCTCAATCTCGTCCACTTACGCCTCTTCTCTACCTATGCTACATCGATGACATCTTCATCATCTGGACCCATGGGAAGGAGACTCTGGAAGAGTTTCACCACGATTTCAACAGCTTTCACCCCACCATCAACCTCAGCATGGACCAGTCTACACGGGAGGTCCATTTCCTGGACACCATGGTGCAAATAAGTGACAGTCGCATAAACACCACCCTATACCGAAAGCCTACTGACCGCTATGTTTACCTGCATGCCTCCAGCTTCCATTCCGGACACACCACACGATCCATCGTTTACAGCCAAGCACGGAGGTACAACCGCATATGCTCCAACCCCTCAGACAGAGACCTACACCTACAAGATCTTCAAAAGTCATTCTGCAAACTACGATACGCACACGAGGAAGTGAGGAGATGGATTGACAGAGTCAGACGTGTACCCAGAAGCCTCCTGCTATGGGACAAGCCCAAGAAAGAAACCAACAGAACATCACTGGCCATCACCTACAGTCCTTAGCTAAAACCTCTCCAACTCATCATTAGTGATCTACAACCCATCCTGGACAATGATCCCTCGCTTTCACAGGCCTTGAGAGGCAGACCAGTCCTTGCCCATAGACAACCCTCCAACCTGAAGCATATTCTTACCAGCAACTATACACCGCACCATAATAACTAACTCAGGAACCAATCCATGCAATAAACCTCGGTGCCAAATCTGCCCACATATATATACCAGCAACACCATCACAGGACCTAACCAGATCAGCCATACTGTCACTGGTTCATTCTCCTGCACATCTACTAATGTTATATATGCCATCATGTGTCAACAATGCCCCACTGCTATATACATCGGCCAAACTGGAGAGTCCCTACATAAAAGAATCAATGGACACAAATCAGATATTAGGAATGGCAACATACAAAAACCTGTAGGGAAACACTTCAATCTCCCTGGACACACAATTGCAGATCTAAAGGTAGCCATCCTGCAGCAAAAAAACTTCAGAACCCGACTTCAAAGAGAAACTGCTGAGCTGTGGTTCATCTTCAAGTTTGACACAATCAACTCAGGATTAAACAAAGACTGTGAATGGCTAGCTAACTACAAAAGCAGCTTCTCCTGTCTTGGAATTCACACCTCCTGATCAGCTACTAGAAGTGGGCCTCATCCTCCCTGATTGGATCCACGTCATCATCTCCAGCCTGATTCTGACCTGCATATTTATACCTGCCTCTGGAAATTTCCACTACATGCATCTGACGAAGTGGGTCTTTGCCCACGAAAGCTTATGCTCCAACACTTCGGTTAGTCTATAAGATGCCACAGGACTCCTTGCCGCTTTTGCAGATTCAGACTAACATGGCTACCCCTCTGATACTGGCCTGGTACTGACATTATACTTAAAAGTCTGTAATTGCCAGGATCACCTCTAGAGCCCTTTTTAAATATTGGCATCATGTTATCTATCTTCCAGTCATTAGGTACAGAAGCTGATTTAAACGATAGCTTACAAACCACAGTTAATAGTTCCACAATTTCACATTTGAGTTCTTTCAGAACTCTTGGGTGAACGCCATCTGGTACCGAGTGACTTGTTACTGTTAAGTTTATCCATTTGTTCCAGTATCTCCTCTAATGACATCTCATCTGGGACAATTCCTCAGATTTGTCACCTAAAAATTGTCTCAGGTTTGGGAATCTCCCTAATATTCTCAACCCTGAAGACGGAAGCAAAGAATTCATTTAGCTTCTCCTGAATGACTTTATCATCTCTGAGTGCTCCTTTAGCATCTCGATCGTCCAAGGGCCCCCACTGGTTGTTTAGTAGGCTTCCTGCTTCTGATGTACTTAAAAACATTTTGCTCTTACTTTTTGAGTTTTTGGATAGCTGCTCTGAAAACTTCTTTTTGGCTTTTCTTATTATATTTTTAAACTTAATTTGACAAAGTTTATGCTATTTTCTATTTTCCTCACTAGAATTTGACTTCCACTTTTTAAAAGATGTCTTTCTCTCTCACTACTTCTTTTATTTGGTTGTTAAGCCATGGTGGCACTTCTTTGGTTCTCTTACTGTGTTTTTTAATTTGGGGTGTACATTTAAGTTGTTGAGCTTCTATTATGGTGTCTTTAAAAAATTTTCATGCAGCTTGCAGGGAATTTACTTTTGTCACTGTGCCTTTTAATTTCTATTCAACTAACCTCATTTTTGTGTAGTTCCCCTTTCTAAAATTAAATGCCACAGTGTTAGCTGTTCAGGTGTTTTCCCCACCACAGGGATGTTAAATTTTATTACATTATGATCACTATTTCTAAGTGGACCAGTTACATTTACCTCTTGGACCAAATCCTGCGCTCCATTTAGAACTCCTCTTGTGGGTTCCAGAACCAGTTGCTTCAAGAAGCAGTCATTTAAGGTACCAAGAAATTTTATCTCTGCGTCCCGTCCTGACATGACGTGTACCTAGTCAATATGGGGACAGTTGAAATCATCTTCTATTATTGAGTTCTTCATTTTGATAGCCTCTCTAATCTCCCTTAGCATTTACATAAGAACATAAGAACAGCCGTACTGGGTCAGACCAAAGGTCCATCTAGCCCAGTATCCTGTCTGCTGACAGTGGCCAGCACCAGGTGCCCCAGAGAGGGTGGACCGAAGACAATGTTCAAGCGATTTGTCTCCTGCCATTCCTCTCCAGCCTCTGACAAACAGAGGCCAAGGACACCATTTTATCCCCTGGCTAATAGCCTTTTATGGATCTAACCTCCATGAAATTATCTAGCTTCTCTTTAAACTCTATTATAGTCCTAGCCTTCACAGCCTCCTCTGGCAAGGAGTTCCACAGGTTGACTACACGCTGTGTGAAGAAGAACTTTCTTTTATTAGTTTTAAACCTGCTACCCATTAATTTCATAGTCACTATTACTGTCCTGGTCAGGTGATTGATAATATATCCCTACTGCTGTATTTTTTATTAGTAAAGCTTGGAATTACTATCCACAGAGATTCTATGGAACATTTTGGCTCATTTAAGATTTTTACTTCATTTGATTCTACATTTTCTGTCACGTATAGTGCCACTCCCCCAACAGCACAGCCTGTTCTACCCTTGCCACTCCCCCACCAGCATGACCCCTTCTGTCCTGTCCAAATCAGTGCCCCCCTCCCACCTTTCTAGACTTCTTCACCCCTTTCAGGAGTCTGATTTGCCTTGCATGTCCCATTTAAAAACTACTTGCTTACAAAATCAGATTTAAAAATACAGAATTGTCATAGCACATTAGTACTGAAACAGTGTATAGTATATGGCACAGTATAAACAAGTTATTGTCTATATGAAGGTTTAGTTTGTAATGACATCACTAGTGCTTTTTATGTAGCCTGTTGTAAAACTGTAAATATCTAAATAAGCTGATGTAGACCTTTGTGTATTCTCTTCCCCCCTCTCCCCCAAGAGTACACATACCCCTGGTTGAGAACCACTAGTATCTAGTTGAAAGGATAGTTGTTTTTTTATATATATTAAACTTCCTTTTTTCCCCCACCCTGCCTGAAGACTGTTAACCGTTTAAATGCAAATTAAGGCAAACACATATTCTCTGTTAGGACAAATCTGTCTGCCAACCTCTGTTTGGACAGAGCTGTGTGGTTTGGAACATGTAGTAATGACAACATATGGGGGAATCTCGATTTCATGTATATTGTTGACACACATTTTACTACACAATACAAATGAACAAGTTATGAGTTTTGAAATAACATTTTACAAGGAATACCTTGTACCAACATTTTTAAATAGTGTTGTGGGCCTTCACAATAAAAGCATAATCTAGAATGAGAAAGGATACGTATGCTTACACATCTAGTTCATATTCATGAGGTATATATTTACCTAGAAGTGCAGAGGAGCTGCATGACAAAAAACTCTCAATTCAGCTGCAACAATCCTTTTAAAAAAATCTTTCCTAATGAAAATGCAGTCATATAAATTTTGTGAAATAAATTGCTCCTGGAAAGGGAATGTAAGAGCCAAATTTCAACCGTGAAAATATATATTTTAATGTAGGCAATCATCAACAACAAAAAAGATACTGTTGAGAAAACAAGCTGATCACTAAATACAAAATAATGACAAGGGCTGTACCTTTGCATACACTGATCTTATTTTTCATTTATACATTAATCTTGTACGTGTTAATATTTTGTTTTGCTATGTATTTATAGTGAGTAGTGCTAAACAAAAACTGAAAACATGCAGTGCTATTTCTCTTTCTTCTGAGCTAAGTATTCATTTTCTTGAAAACCCTATTAAAAAACTAATTTAGAAAAATCATATTAATTCTCATAGATATGGTATAAACTGAACAATATCATTTGAGTGAAGCAAAAGCTTCTGAGCAACACTGCAATGTGTGGAAGACACTGGAGCAAATTGTACAAAGACAAGGCAATATCTCCATAGGCAAAACACACACAGTATCTTGATTACTGCTCAACTATTCCTCCTGAAGAGAAAAACACTCTGCCTGTAGTAAACTGTTAATCGATATCTGCTACAGTATAAATAAAGATGATGTTATCAAAAACTATACTTTAAGAACCATGCAAAGTGGATCTCAGAGCATAATTTGATCTAAACCCACTTTAAGTAATCAACTGTAATATAATTAGAATTCAGACATTACAATAAATACTTCTGTTTAGTTGCAATACAACTGTAGTAGGCTAATTAAATTGCTTGATTAAAAACATTTAAGGGTTAAGAACTGTCACAAATTATGTATTTTATAATTCTTATTCCTCAATGAGTTTGCAAATCAGTTGGTATTTAATTAATCTTGCACTGCTGTCCCATTACATCAAAAACTAAATGTACTTAGAATATTTAAGTCAATGTCTTAACACACGTTACACCTCCAAGTCTATATTTACTAGCAGAAGTTCCTAGAAACACATTTTATTCCTAAACTGGATACTTATGTTATGAAATTGTTCCAGTATTGACCATGTTAAAGTTACTGTTGATCTGCATTTGTTTTCATCTTTACAGAATCTCTCTGGCACAGAAAGAGAATTTTCAACACTGTTTTTCACTGTTGCAGGGACCCAATTCACCTGTAATGAACCATCTCATTCTCTCTACTGAAAAGTAAAAACATGCAAATTAAGCAGTTGGAATTCACCTTCTGAATAAAATAGCATCACAGTACAACATTAAACAACAACTTGTAACACTGATAAATCAATGCCAGGAACTATATCGGCATACACTTTCATATATGGGCCAATTAGGAACACCTTTGCAGCACAACATATAGCTATGAATTGCAAAGCCAGTTTCAAGTAAGGTAGGAATCACTATCTCAGGAATAATCTTAATATGCAACACCAGGCATCAGTATGATTCAGTATCATCAGCTAAAGCTTTTCAGCGGGAATTTGAGAAGGTTAGTGCAATACATGAGATATTAGACTGAAGCGTCTCATGTGAGGGGTGTCCTCTGTGAGTGACTCACTTCATGTATTTTCCCTTAACTCACCACACTCCCTATATTCCACATAAAAATTGGATCATGGACGTATCTGGCAATTCCTAATGTATTGCCTCATCTCAAAATCCTTAAAAAAATCCCTAGAAAAGGGCTGGGGCTTACAGTACCCATCAGGAGCAAGTTTCATATAGCTTAAAGATGTACAAATATATAAATAAAAATGTCCTGACTTCAAGTACAAGCCACTTTTGCAACAGTAACAGCCATCCTCTCACAATCTATTTTTTCTCTCAGTTACGAAGAACAATTCAAACTGCAAAAATAAAACTGGGAATGTAAATTCACATGAACCAGATGTTGTCGCTGCTGACCAAAGGCTGATGATGTGAGGACCTATGCTCAGTCTGCAGCTAGCTTGTTAGGGGATGGAGGCACTCTATAAACACAGCCAAAGAATTAAAAAAAACAGACTTTTGTTTTATTTTCTTGAGGAAAATGTTTATAAATAGCCCCAAGACATAATAAGTGGAGGCTATAAAATCAGACCATTATGTTTGGAATAAGTAAATTTCAAAAAATGTTGAGGACTGTGTCTCTGTATATGATTGGGGGAGTGACTACACTCAGAGGCAACTGGTCAGCGGGAATCCCAGAGGTCATCAGCCACACGAACCCCACCCCCAGAGTGGGAAAGGACCAGGACAGCCCCCCCCTCTGCCCAGTCCCTACCTCTCCCCCTGTCATGTCCCTTCCCCGCCCTTGCTCTGCCAATACTCTGCTTTCTTCTTGCCCTTACTCCATCCCCTGCCCACTCTTGCTCTGCCTGCATCTCACCTTGTCTCCCAGGGTCCACCCCCCTCACTCACCAGCAGGGCCATGGGAACTGGAGTAAGGGTCTGCTCCCCCAGCTGTGTTCCTCCACTACACACCAGGGAGCATAAGGATGGGTGGTCCCACCCCATCCCCATTCCGGCGCAGCTGGGAGAGTGAAGCAACTAGGACTGCCTTGCTCTGCTTCCCCTGCCACTGCTGGTGAGTGTGTGGAGGGGCAGATTCCTGCTGCCAGCGCTTGGTGCCCTATTTCCCCCCGCCCCCAACCGCTAGTCTTCCTGCAAGCTGCTAGCCAGCCCCTCCTACCCACAGCACTCCTGCCAATGCCAGTACTCCACTGGAGCAAGACGTGCAAGGGGAGTCCATGGGAGAGCATCTCCTGTCGATACACTGCAGTGAAGACACTGCAGGAAGTAGATCTGAGTACATGGACTTCAGCTACACTTTTTACACAGCTGAAGTTGCATAACTGAGCTCATCTCCCCTTCCCCCCTCCCCGAATGTAGACCAGGCCTGGAAAGAAAGATTAACTCAGGCTACATCTAGACTGCAGGCTTCTTTGGAAGAAACTTTTCCAGAAGAGATCTTCCAAAAAAAACTTCTGAAAGAGAGCGTCCACACTGCCAGAGCGCATTGAAAAAGCCATCTGCTTTTTTGAAAGATAGTATCCACACTCAATGGACGTTCTCTCACATTTAGGCTATGATTGCTATGAATGGAATGGCCATGAGGGCATCTGTGCTTTTTCCTCTTTCCTCTTCTTCCAAAAGAATTCCCTCTTCCCCGTCCACTTACGCCTTTTTGAGAAAAAGCTCTTTCGGAAAAAGGCTTTTTCTACATAGAAAGAGGTTTACCAATGTCAGAAAATCTCCTCTGGGTGGACATAAATGATTTTTTTTCAGGAAAATGGCTGTTTTTCAAAAAAAATTCTGTAGTGTAGACATAGCCTCAGTGATAGTGTACAGCATTGGGTCTCCTTTTGACACTATTTCCTGTGGATATGCTGACCATACATCCCAAATTTTCTGGGACAGACCCGATTTTAAGGACTCTGTCCTGGTGTCTCCATCAAGCAGTGAAATGTCCTGGGAAGCCCCACTGGACATTTCACTACTTAATGTGGACACCAGCTTGCAGGAAGAAGTGATTGAGTCCATGCACTGCCATTGCTCCTTGCACGGTTAGCAGCAACAGTGACCTCCCTCGCCCCACTGGTCCCCCCTGCAGAGTGTGTAGGCGGCTCCATTGGAGTTTTGCCTGCTGGGACGGGCTTCTGGTGACATGTGGTTTCTGGCCACTCTGCCACCTACTGCCACACCACTGAGCACTTCACGGTCCCCTTCCTCCCCCATGAGACCCCCCCTTCCTCCTGGCCAGAGACCCTACCCCCACCCTGCCTCTGCACCCTACCTCCCACCCAGACCTTGCAACCTCTACCCCTTTTGCACTCCACCTCCCACCCAGATCCTGCACTCCATCCCTATCCCACACATTGGCAGCCCTATCACACTGAACCTCTCTTTTTTCTCCCCACACCAGAGCCTAAGGGGGTCCATAAAATCCACTAACTCTGAAACCCCAGAAAAGTAAATCTGGTCTATGGGAAGCTCTGAACTAGGGATGTTAGGGAGTAGTTGACTACCCAATAAGCAAAAGTTTATTGGATCGTTGGGCAGAGTATCGACTACTTGCTTACCCCCCCTCCCCCCATCTAATTTTTCCTTGCTCTCCTTTCTCAGTGATACTTGCTGCCAATTAGACAATCATATATCAATACATTCCTGTCCTAGGCTGGATGTTTCATTTTCATCAGTCCTCCTGAGCAGCAGTAACTACAGTCACTGGTGAAGAGCCTCTCTTTACAGTGCACTAGGAACCTGAGAAACCTACTACGAATATATGGGTTGTGAAAGTGACAATATGTGCCTCAGGTACTGCTTGTATTTAGTGTAAGAAGGTAAGGCAATAGCAGACTGACAGTATTAGTCAGTCTGATGCATGGGGACGGGGGAACCCTATATACTTACTCTGAGAACCAGGCAAAGAGCCAAAGGCTCAAAACCCCATAACTTGTCAACAATGTTCTTTTACCCAAGAAGGCCACTCAGAACCAAATCTTTTACCTGTGCTGTGGTTTATGAAATACGGGTAAAGATTAGGCCAGGAAGATAAAGCAGCTGGCTTTTAGATTCAATCAGATAATGGAGCAAAAGTAGGAAGACAACCTTCTGTTACCGTCATAATACAGAATATATACCAGCAGAACCAGAACCATAACTGGCTGTTACATAAAGTCCTGCATTTCCTGCTTAGACCAACTAGCTAAAGGGCTGTTATCAGTCTTCCACTACATACCTTTTCTCCTCATTAGAGCCCTCATATTGTCTGACACACTTTCTATGTTTACCCAATGGGGATTCATCTTCCATAAGGGTACGTCTATACTGTGCGACTATTTTAGGATACTGGAGGAATCCCAAAAAGGCTACCCCATATCTTAACAAGCTGCCCATTATTTCAAAATATTTTTCAAAATAATGGGCGTGCTATTTCAGCATTCCTTTAACCCTCATTCCACGAGGGTTAAGGGAAGTCTCGAAATAGTGTGTTATTCTGAAATTTGACACTGTGTAGATGTGCCAAATTTCAAATTTCAAAATAGAATCGAAATAGGATACGCAATTTGCATAGATGCACCCCAAGAGTCCAAGGCTGTCTGCAAAGACAAGAGCTTAGTACAAATATAATTGTTATCCTTGAATTTCAGTTCCAGACTTTTGTGGCAGCCGAACCAAGGAATCCTACAGAACTTCTACAGCTAGATCCTTGGCATTGCAGTTTTTAATAAAATGTTCCAAATTACCCAGTTTCAGTATATACCAATTTAATTTAATATCTGGTGTAAACTATACTACTTACCTAAGCACCAATGTGTCACAAATATCCAGACTGCTAGAGCACTAGCCCTAATAAAAAGACAGACTTTCAGGAATTTGATCCCACATGACTTTATTCCTTCATGTCCCTGGAATATGCCAAAGAGAAAACATGCTTTTTTGCTTGCCTTCATTTTTTTCTTACTTTATCTGACGTTTATTGTCATGTAGGCAGATTTTTTTTATTTAACTTAAAATACTTGCATTTACTATAGTATTTGCTTTGAGTATTTTAATTTATAAGGTTGAGATAGAGTTTCTTAAATGCTATACAATTGGATTCAGGAAACCATATATATTTAAGAATTCCAACCAATGTATCTTCATTGGAATCTGACTATATTTAGGTGATTATCTATCATTAGTGAAACACTGACCGTATGCTTTCTGCTGTACAAAGTACAAACAACACATGGATCCTACAGTCCTACAAAACCTTATACATAAATTTAAATTTGAGCACAAGTGTTTGCAGGATCAGTAGTTTACAATCCAAACACCCAATCCTTCAATTAACAGTCCACTCATACACAGTCAATTGCAGGATAGGTGCCTGAAATGTATTTCTAAAAATCAGACAAGACTAGAGAACTCAGAAAATAATGATGACACTTCCTTAGTATTTCATATATATACACACACACAATATATTAGGTTCTGATGACATTACAGTGATATATGCTAGTGTATATGGGCTTCATAGCTGAATAGATTTTCTGGAAAGATTAACAGAGCGGGAGACAGATGCACTAGTATAAGCAATTTGTTCCAGGCATGAGTCAGCACGAAAGAAGACCTACATGACCTTATCCTGCGCTACTGATGGGACCTGTGACATTGACTTCCCCAAGTGGGAGAGAAAGAGAGAGAAAGAAACAAAGAGAGAGATGAGGTGACATCACTAGTAGAGTGAAGGCATTATTGTTTTCAGCTGATTAGCCCTAGTACATGGTTTAAAAGGAAAAAGTTCAGGTTAGTCAGTAACTAGTTTGTGCCCATAGGACAAAATTAATTACTTCTAATGAAATTCAAAGCACACACTGGATAAGTCTCACCTGGCAGTATCACATTAGCACAACCAGCCTAAAATTCAAATATAATTCCCACACATCAAAGCTAAAGGTAAAGCCAGTTAGCTCAGACTGTGAAGCACACACAGATCCTTTAGGCTTCTCATCTTTTGCAATGGTTGAAGGGACTTGCTCATGCAATTATCCTTTCTCCAATAATTTGGGGACCGAGTCACATCTTAATTTAGATGGAGTATATAGGTCAAAGGTACTAACATATCCCAGTCACTGTCCAACATTAAGCAATTTTAATCATGTATACTGAGGTTTGGTATACACAGACCTTAGCCTTCCTAGTATCACAATCACACTGTTAAACATGCTTTTTGCCTAGTAAAATAACAGGAAAGAAGAACAAACAGTTAAAGCATTTGAAATGTAAAATAAGATTTTCATTTTAACATCCCTTGTTCCTTCCCTCTTTAGATGGAGAGTATTAGAAGGAAAAAAAAACTTGTTTAACAGTCTTTTAGATGGTATCAAAGATGGAAATAGCTGTCCAGTTAGTTGAGCTGGGCTGGGGACTCCTTTGTTGCCATTGTTAAAAGCTAGTTTCATTTCCTAGAAGACAAATCGGGGAGGGAGGGGGAGAGGGGGAAGAGAGAAACACACACAAAATGGGGAGAGAAAAGAACAGTCAAGATAGAAAATGCAGCTTCTCCCTCTTGTGCAGAGTCTCACTTGTGACCTTGCTGCTGGGGAAATTAACACAGGCAGAGCACACCTTCTTAGCAGCCACTCAGAGATCTAGAAAACTTACACCAGCATTAGGTTTCTTGAGGCATTGCTTCAGTTATCTCTTCCTGGTCACAGGCTTACGTCAGAGTTGCAAATATACAGTCTTGGTCGGGTAAGCCAGAAGTTTGTTAGACAGAAGGAACAAGGACAGGAATGGGAAAAAGGAAGGAATAAAGTGGTGTAGGAAAAGGACACACCGGGGCTGGGAGAAAGAAAGAGAGATTGGGAATAAGCCAGAGCTAGTGGAGATGGTGGTGTGATCTCCATCTCTCTCTCTCTCACTCTCTTTCTGGTCTGATCTGATCAGGACAAGACTATCAGAAGGCTCAGTGTCCTAAGGGAAGCTTGATCCAGTAACCAATTTCTCACCCTTCCCCCCAAAAATTTAAGGACACCAGAAGGGAGCAATGGGTAGCCCACCCCTGTTATTTTGTCCACCAACTAGGACTGGTTTCTGACACATCAATTTTGATTCACTGATTTCTGGTTCCATGCTTCTCCTGTATCTCAGGCATGATTTCAATACAGTCCTTCAATTATATCAGCAGGTTTTGTTTGAACTAATTTAGCCTGTCTTCCTTTTGCAACTTTTCTCAATAAACTTTTGTTGTGACAGATAACAGCAACACCTTATGATTTACCCTCACTTCTTACAGTTGAACTCAGAAATAGGGTAAAGTTTTAGACCCAGTTAGCTCAACAATCATCACCCTCAAAAAATACTCTGTGATATTTTACAGAAAGTTTGCCTCAGAAGAAAACTGCTGCTTCTATTCCCTCACATTGAACATTATTTTGAGTGGCACAAGAAACCAACATTTTGCTCAGGACCAGAGCAAGTAGAATCTTATGAGTCCTTCTTTAAATTCTAGGAGAAGGCGTGGGGGAGCTTGCTCTAGGTTATGCTGGCATTTGCAACTCTCAGAACTCTGGTAACTAGGAGCTCCTGCCAGCAAATTCCACACATTCAACTAAGAAGAACAATAAGTAAGTGTCATATTGGCAATATAATTTGTGTTTTACCTACTGGTGTAGCACCATAATCTAAACTATGCTAATCAAAATGTAATCTGTTATGCCTGAAATATAAAGTTAAAAAGGGGAAATGTAGTTCCAGTTGGGATCATATATCAAATCCCAGCAGAGTAAGTCCTTGAATCGCAAAGGACAAATTTACAACAATGCTACTAGACTATTGCCGCATCTTCAGTCTTGGCCAGTCAAAACTATACATTTCATCTCTATCAGTATATATATACGCAGTAAAAGTTCTGTTATCTGGCACTTAATTAACTAGAAAGCTCAATTAACAGGCATTTCCGATATTCCCCAATACAAATCTTTGATCTGGTAACCAGGACTAGTATACTGCCCAGCACATTAAGTAAGCACATAGTCTTCCCTCTACTTTTATGTAAAAGAGGCACAAGATAAGTAATCTAGCTGATATCAGAGTTTTTATTCAAAAATGTGTCATAAGGTCATTGCAGATTCAGCGTAGTCTCTTACACTTTCTATATATACAATGATAATGGATGTTGATAATGATGACCCTGAAGCACTTCAAGATACTGAAGTGCCTTCTGAATCAAAGGAAGATTAAATCATGTGCAGTATAGTTTTAGTGTGAAATATATTTTTAGTGATCTGGGTGTACGCCCCTAGTGATATTTAGTATCATAAGATAAGCTACTATGTAGAAAACTTTACCTGGATACACCTCAGTGCTTTAAAAAACCAGCTACTCTGCAGTGCAGTACTACTACTGGATTGGTGAGTGCCTGCAAAATATTTTATACTGTATTTATTTGTATTGTATTCTAATTTTATGAAAATTGGTATTTCATCAATAAAATATAACTAAGATAACCAGAATATTGGGCATCCCCCATTCTTCCAACATGCAGTAGAGCACATGATTTCAGAAAGGAAAAAATAATTATGCTACATTTCAGGTAGGACAAACTCTGGGGCTGAATTTTTAGTTAGAAAAAGATACATGACTAGTGGGAAAATTAAACATTGAGGGAATATTATATACTGTCTACAGCAAATGACAGGAAAGGCTACTGGGTTTTATTCCCAGCTCTACCATTGACCTTTTACCTTCAGCAAATCACTCTCAGTTAAGCCATCTGTAAATTTAGCTACAACATCCCATGAAAAGAATTGTTAATGCTCAATGAATTTTTAAAGTGAATGTTAAACCAGATTGCTTTTAAAAAGGAATTTGTTTTAATAGTAAATAACAATAACAATAAAATAGTATTTTAAGTGTTGAATTTCAGTGTAGAAAAATAATAGTTATTTTGTGCTACAAAAAATCCTAATAGGAAAAAAGACAAATAATATGGAATCCAAATGTCTGAAGGACATACATAGGAGTGGGTGTTGATTTTTTAAATACAATGCTAGCAAAGTATATGATTTTAAGCAGCAAAATATTCATCTTTTGTCAAGATAAATCTCACAAAAGTGTCCTGATAGGATACACATGGAATTGATTTCACAGTGGGAACAATATCCATGAATCATTTTGCTAGTTAAATAGAACACACACAATTTATCTAGCTGATCCTATTACTTCACTACCAATTTTCTATCAGAGCTGACTCAAAACACAAGGAAGTCAGATGTTTACTAAAGGTTACTCAGTGTGCAAATATTTCAGTGCAGATTAGTACCCAGAATCCTTTGTGGTCCTGGAAACCTTTGAGTTAGACAACATGGTATCTTCTTGACAGTGCAAACATATAGCATGGCTTACATCTTACCTAGATATACTTACCATATGTGATTCCTGGCAGCATGCAATTCATAAGAGGGAAAGCTTGTTTTTAATTCCAAGTGAACAAAAGTAAATTATTCCTGGCAGGATATAGAAGATGGATGTTCATATACAGCACATGGATGTTCTATATAACTGTTTGTAGAGCTGTTGAGTAGCAGGACAAATGTAATGGAGAAAAAACTGATACAGGCAGTCCCCGAGTTACGCGGATCCGACTTATGTTGGATCCGCAGTTATGAACGGGGCCCGTCTCCCTGGTCTCCAGCAGACCAGGGAGAGGAAGCAAAGCGGCGGAGCACGCGGGCAGCGGACAGCCCAGACGCATCTGGGCTGTCCGCTGCCCGCGTGTTCCGCGGCTTTGCTCCCCGTCCCCCTGGTCTGCAGACCAGGGAGACGGGGAACAAAGCAGAGCAAAGTCACGGAGCACGCGGGCAGCGGACAGCCCAGATGCGTCTGGGCTGTCCGCTGCCCGCGTGTTCCGCTGCTTTGCTCCCCATCCCCCTGGTCTGCAGACCAGGGAGACGGCAAGCAAAGCAGAGCAAAGCCGTGGAGCCCGAGGGCAGCAGGACAGCCACGGCGTGTCTGGGCTGTCCCGCTGCCCCCGTGCTCTGCGGCTTTGCTCCGGACGCCTGTGGTACAGCAGCTGGGGCGCTGCCGGTTGGTCCCGTAGCGCCGCTCTGGGCGCTACTGGACCAACCCGGCAGCACCCCAGCTGCTCTGCCCCAGGCGTCCTGATTCAGCCACTGCTGGTCAGTTTCAGCAGCGGCTGAATCAGGACGCCTGGGGCAGAGCAGCTTGGGTGCTGCTGGGTTGGTCCAGTAGCGCCGAGGAGCGGCGGCGCTACTGGACCAACCCAGCAGCACCCCAGCTGCTCTGCCGCAGGCGTCCCCAAGTCAGCCGCTGCTGAAACTGACCAGTGGCTGACTACAGGAAGCCCCTGCCCCGGGCTTCCTGGAATCAGCCGCTGATCAGTTTCAGCAGCAGCTGACTTGGGGATGCCTGGGGTTCTTAAATTGAATCTGTATGTAAGTCAGAACTGGCGTCCAGATTCAGCCGCTGTTGAAACTGATCAGTTTCAGCAGCGGCTGAATCTGGATGCCAGTTCCAACTTACATACAGATTCAACTTAAGAACAAACCCACAGTCCCTATCTTGTACGTAACCCGGGGACTGCCTGTATTTAATAGAGATGAGGGCAGATATAGACAAGATAAAACTTCAGGAGATCTAACAATTTTTGGCAGGAACATGCTGAGTGTTGAATTACCATGTAGAAAGAAATATAGATTCCTAGAAGAAAAATCCTTCATTGCAATAATATCAGGTTAAATTTGTCAGCCTGTATATAATCTTGCTCCAGACAGAACTGACATTGGGCTGAAAAGTCCTTGTAGAGCAAATCCTTATAATTCCTGGAAGTGACTAAATACCATGACTATCCTAATAATGGTAACACAAAACAACAGGATTTGTGGTAAAGCATATATATGGAATAGCCCAGTGTGAATCTCACAGGGCAGAAACTAGACCCAGCAGTTGATTTGCAAAGGTTGATAGCGAACTCTACCATGCAACTCCACTTTTAAGTTCAAGTTTAAGCAGCAAGCAGGATCTCACAACCATCAGCTCTTATTCCCAAAGTTTCAATTTCTCTTCATACTGAATGTTGTCTTACATGTGTTCATGGAGATGAAACAAAGGAGGCCATCAACGATGAGGGAACTTTGCCAGCTTTCCATCTTTATGGAAAATTTTTGTCCACATTCCCTGAATTTTCATGAGCATGCAATGAGATTCTTGAACTCAGATCAGTTGCAAATCTCAGATGATTCTGTGCTTAAAAGTTCTGAAAGTCTGGAAGGTTCCCTGAAATTCTATAAAGATCCAGAATATTCTAGGAAGATAGTGAAAAATGAACCCATATATGGAATACTTTTACTATAGATATTTTCCCTTCTCTCAGTAACAATAGCAACAACAAAACAAACCAGCACTCCAAGCCTGGTGCCCCTCAAACCTGACACCCCAAGTGGTCATCTGGGTCACCTGCCCCTGCTCCTGACCCCTCATTTTTCTTGACAGTGTTGCCATCTCTTCCCCACTCCCCGATTTCTTGCTGCTCTCTTAAAAGGGCTAGCTAATTAAGTTCCAGCTCTTTTCTCACAATCAGCAGTTCGGGGCTAATCAGCTAGCTGCAGGCCTCTGACCTCAGAACAATGGCATCTCTTCCCTTCTACCTTCACACTATCCAGAGCTTCTCTTCTCAAATAGTCCTCTCAGTCTGCATGAGGCCTGTAGGAAAATGGAATCTGGGTGATGAAGAAAACTGAAACATCCTTTAAAATGACTCTAAAGAAGGTTGTACTGCATGGCCCTGATCCCATTCCCATTCAAGTCAGCGGCAAAACTTCCAGTAACTTCATTTTTGTGTAGGACCAAGCCAAATGTACATGTACATGGACAGCTAATTTAATTTAGTTGCTAACTGCTTTCCAGCCCTGAATTGCTGCTCAGGCTGGTTCTGCTGCTGGTTGAAACAAAATGCATAGTGCACAAGTACTTACAGAGAGTTATTCAAATGTACCCCTTTGAGAGAAGAGAACTGATTGTGAAGATTTACGTCTATGAAGATTAGCTACCATAATAAACTAGCATGTGTGTGCAAGTAGATATGACACAAAAAATTTCAAGATATTATACCTGGCATATAAATTGTATATTAAACTATATTATGTGAGAAATTGTATGTGAATGAGCAGTTAACTAATGTAATACACGCAACTGGTCAAAATTAAAGTTGCGCATGCACCCCTAACTATTCCATTTTCTGTTGTGTTACCTTAACAGTATAACCTTAACAGTTAAGTTAATGGTCCCCATGGAATCACCACTCAAATGTACTTTTGATTCCTGCATAACTCCTTTTAGTGTTCAACTGAAAATATATTTGAGTGCTATTCCTTTAAGAGTAGCAGCAGTAACTCCCACTCCTGTTAATCGTAACAAATTTCACCTATGTTTGTCAGTCAGGTTCACAGATTGCAAAGGGAAGCAGCAATTGTACCTGGTAAGAGCAAGCCACTACACTGAAGAATAGTTTACAGATAGATTTGCTGAAGGGAAATGTGTTTCTTTTTGTTGAGGATGTTATGGAGAGTGTATAAGATGGAGAGAAGTGTCTCAGACAAATAGGGTACATCTAGACTACAAGCCTTTTTCGAAATAAGCTTTTTTGAAAGAGCTCTTTTGAAAGATCATGTAGACAGCCACAAGGGTTTCAAAAAAGTGATCTACTTTTTCAAAAGAGAGCACCCAGGCAATCTGGATGCTCTCTTTCGAAAAAGCCCTTTTTGTGTTCAAGAGCACCTTTTTTTGAAAGAGGCAAAAGTAGGTTTACCAATTTTGAAAAAACCACCACATTCTTTTGATTTAATTTTGAAAGAATGCGACAGCAGTCTAAATGCAAGTGAAGTATTTTTGAAAAAAAGGCCACTTTTTAAAAAAACTCAGTAGTCTAGACACACCCTTAGAAAAGCAATCTTCATGTGCATGAGCAAATCAGGACATCTAGACTGCAAGCTTCTTTCGAAAGAAGCTTTTTTGGAAGAGATCTTCTGAAAAAACTTATTTCGAAAGAGAGCATCCACACTGCAAAAGCGCTTTGATTTCAAAAGATAATGTCCACACTTAATGGACACTATCTCACATTTAAGCTGTGATTACTATGGGCGGAGTGGCCACCAGAGCACCTGTGCTTTTTCCTGAAGGCCTCTTCTTTCAAAAAAAACCCTCCCTCTTCTGCATTCTCACATGCCTTTTTCCGAAAGAGTTCTTTCAGAAAAAGCATTCTTCCTCATAGAATTAGATTTACCAATGTCAGAAAAACCCCTGCGTTCTTTTGATTTTCTTTTGAAAGAACGCAATAGCAGTGTGGCTATAAGTGAAGGTTTTTTTGAAAAAAGGCCATTTTTCAAAAAAAACCCCTGAAGTCCAGATACACCCTAAGACTGACACAGTAGGAGCACCAGGAAACAGACTTGTACATAGATATAAGGCTCAATTCCAGTTAAATCATTAAACAAGACACATGTTTAAATCGTAAGTATATATAGAGTTTTCCACAATGCTATTTTAAAACGCTTTATGTATATTTAATAATACTTACCTCTAGGGCTGTCAAACTATTTAAAAACTGACTAATTCCAGTTTTGATTGCACTGGTAAGCAATCATAAAATCAGAGGGTTGGAAGAGACTTCAAGGTGTCATTGAGTCCAACCCACTGCTCAAAGCAGGACCAACCCCAACTAAATAATCCTAGCCAGGACTTTGTCAAGCCAGGACTTAAAAACCTCTAGACAATAATAGAACACCATTTATTGTAATACTTTGAGATGTTTTTCTATATTCTCAAATATATTGATTTCAGTTACAACACAGAATACAAAGTGCACAGTGCTCACTTCATATTATTCTTTTTTATTACAAATATTTGCACTGTAAAAAGGATAAACAAAATAGTATATTTCAATTCACCTCACACAAAAAATGTAGTGCGATTTCTTTGTTGTGCAAGTGCAACTTACAAATGTCAAATTATTTGAGGTAAAATAATTATGTTGACTGGAGAGTGTTCTCCTGTTGACATAGTGTGTCTTCATGAGACGCACTACATTAGCAGAGCTGCATTGGTGTAGCATGATAATGAAGACAAGCCCTAATTCACAGTCCAGGGCTCTTTCTACTTGACTGTGATTCACTATAAGGAGTCAAAGGAAAAACTTGAATACCTGTTCTATGATGATAGATAATCAGGGTTACTTGAGTTCAGACAAAGCCCTGAACTTACACACTTAAGTGCATGCATGATTTTACTGAAGTTAGTAATTTCATTGCCTCGTTGGGACTGTTCACAAGGTAAAGTTACACTCTAGGTTTAATTCTTGAAATTTTGAGTTCTGTGAAAACTTTAAACAATTACATTTCGGGATTTGTTAAACTCTGGAGTTTTACAAAATGCTTTTTCCCTTTAATCGTTCTTTTTTCAAACGCTATTAAATAAATAAAACCATACTTTAACTACATTGAAGCTTGGAACATGTAAAGAAAGATTCTTGTTTGAAAATAACTCATGTGTAATGCAGCCCTCATCACACATTTGTTGTTTTTTAAAGTTTAACTGTTCAAAAGTAGGACCCTGAAAAAGGCACAGCTCAAAAAGGGAGGGAAAAACCCCATTAATACTGTTTTTATTACTTTGAACTTAAAACATTTGTTGAGAGAATTTACAGTCAATCAAAGATTCACATTTTCTTTAGACTATGGAAGTACTGGGCTAGAAATGTAAACAACTATTCTCCAAAAAATTTTCAAAATATAAGAGATTTCTTTAAAGGAGACTTGTGTTCTTCAGCTACATACAAGTTTTTAAAACCACCCCTTTAAGCCTACAGAGAATTTGGATGACCTGAACTCCTCTTTATCTGTAGGCTAATGGTGGAGATTTCTGTAATGGCTATTGAGTAGTCCCCACCATTACTGTAATGCAGCCTTATTTTCCCATGCTGTACTATGAGGGTTAGAGACCTAAGAATCAACTTTGAAAAATGTTTATATTTTATTATAAATGAAAATATAAATGAGCCTTATTGAGAATCATGTTGGAGCAGGAGCATTCCTGTAAATCTGCTATAAATGAAAGTCTTAAATTTTCAGTAAAACATACCTGACAGAGTCTTTTAACGGGATTAGGGAACCTGCTGTTATTCATTCAGGTAAAAAATTATATTTTAAGACACATCTGTGGTAGGTCAGGATAGCAAAGTAGTAAATTCAGGATTCACTGGTGTGGTGTCCTGACAGGTCTCCTGCTCTGTCAGTGATGATAAATGTTCAGCCGCTTGTATTTTTGTATGTTTCCTCAATATATCATGCCAGCTCTGCGCAGGTAGCTAGTACAATAGACTTCATGAGAGCCCCCAAAGACCACAGACTCAGATAAGATACAAAGGCACCCGAGTCAGGTTTATTGCCAAATGAAGTACATTAATAGTTGTCGGTAGCCAGACATCCCCCAAACCTCTATGCATTTGTACCTGTGACAATGGACACGGCTCAGTCAATAGTATGGATTTCCCTATTGTCCTCTATGCTGGACAAAGAGTTAAGTCTAGGTACTCCAACATTTATAGACAGAGACAATCAATCTATGATACACACCTTACACATCATCGTATGCATTAATGACATGTCCGGTACCTCCCCTTGTGCTTTTCTCCAAAGCACTTCTATTCACCACCTATTGTTATGCTTTCACTCCTGTTGTTTTCAGACACAATATCACTATTCAAACTATTTTATCATGTGCTAAGTTGGGGTGTCCTTGTACTGTCCCGAAAGAATGCATGTACATATTTCATGTGCTTTTAGCAGTGCTAGCAATTCTAGTGCCGAGTTCACATCCCAGACACTGACTTTTGTAATCAAACATCTGCTTTTGATAAGTCCTGTCTATAACTCATAGTCTAAGTCTTGATTACTTTGGTTCAGGGCTTATGTCTTACAGCAGGCTCATGCTTGAGGCTCTTTCTTTCGCCTACAATATAAAAACTCCCCCGCTCTTAAATCCAGAGTCTTCTTTATTCCAGGGACTTCTGAAGACTGTAACTTCAAACAGACATTAGTTGAACATTGTATTAATATGCTTTAGCACCATCTAGCTTGCATCTAAGGTAACAAAAGCCCATGTTTTCTTCTACCAATGCCTAGTTCCATATTTCTGTACAACTATGATTTATTATTAATAATTATTTGGGGAGGAGGGTTTACAACTTTTTATTAAGGCAGTATTATTACTTTACAAGACCAGTCCATTTTTATTAAACCATAGTTCCATAGGAAGAGGACAGATTTTTCTAATAAAGTGCAATACAAAGTCTTTTGGCTAACAATAATAAATAAATACATTTGTTGTTCTGTTTAAAATTTAGATTTTTCATTGGGGCATTAAGTGACCAGGTCAAGGAATCTCTGGAATGCTGGCATTTTATTATAAAATGAATCCCTAATGAGTTCCTCCCAAAATTAGCTAATTCCTGGACACAACCACCATACTTGCAAGTATGTTCTCCTTTTCCTACAATCTTTCAAAAGGGTGCCTCCCTAGTAGCAAAAATATGATGGGATTTAACTAGACTCAAATGCAATCTGTACAGTAATTTATAACAATTGTAATTATGAGCTAAACTGGCTGAAGATGACTGTCCACTCATGCAGATCCACTCAGAAATCCACTCATCCAGATCAGCTTCTTTGCCCAAATCTAGGATGACCAGATGTCCTATTTTTAAAGAGACAGTCCAGTATTTAAGCTTTCCTGCAGGTGTCCCTACTTTTTATTAAAAATGGGCAAATTGTCCCATATTTGTTGTCTTTCTCCTCCCATCAGTGCTGATGAGTTCTACTGTTTACCAGATCCTTGCTCGCCACCCACCCACCAGCAGTGAACTATGGGGGTCCAGTAGCTGACAATAGTGGTGGGTGTGCAAAGCCAGTTGTCAAGCAAAGCTGCAGCATGTGGGGCCGACCGCTCCCCCCGATAACCTATTAGTGCAGTCCCTGCTGTGTGCCAGCTCTTGGCCAGCAGGCCTCCCCCATCCGCTACCCCATTTCCAACCAGCACTGGCTGCTTAATGCAGTGACTGGTGACTGCAGGCAGGTAGTGGCCAATTATCTGTTACTTCTGCTGCCCACCCACTGACCCTTTACTTGCCCCCCTCACTGCCCTTCCCTGCTTTGCCCCTTCACCTCCACATCCCCCTTTCACTTCCATTGGGGCATGTCCCACTCCCAGCACTGTGCGGAGAATAGGCCTCTGGCAAGATCATTCAGCTCACTAATGCCCGGCTGGCAGGCTCCTTCCTTCCCCCATTGCCTCTGGCTGGGCAGGCGGCCATGGAAAGGTCAAGAACTTCAGGTGTGGGGAGAAGCCAAGCCCTGCACATGCCAAAGCCCCTCACAGTGCTGGCTTGGGAAAGCTTCTCTGTCCCTCCCCTAAGCTCTGGAGTGGTGGGGAGGAAGCTATTTCCAGCCTGTTAATGTCCCAATCCTGCAGCAGCCTCTTAGCAGGGGCACTTAGAACCCCACCCCCACAAAGTGCAGAGCTGCTAAATCCCCTAGGCACCCTCCTGTGGTGAACTGTCTAGTTCACCGAAGACCCTGCAGTCAGGTTCCCTGCATCCTTAGAGCTTATGTCATGGCTAGCAGCAGCTTGGAGGTATTAGCTGCCTTTCTATGAGCAGGAAGGGCCAAGCTGCTTCTAGGCACAGGAGATGGGTGTAAAGAGGGAAGAGATGACCTCTGCAAAGACATGGGCCAAGTCATCCCACCACCACTACCTCCGTCCCCTTGCAGCTGGAAGTCCTTCCCTCCAACACACACAGTGCTGTAAGGCTGCAGCTGGCCATGTTCTGGTGCGAACCCTCTGGGGCGAGGAACCTGTGACCCTGCATGCCCACCATATGTTGCCTCAAGAAAATGCAGAACCTGGTACTAGGAGAGCCAGGTCCAGCTTGGGAACCCAGTCAGGTTTGGACAGTGGAGAGCACTGGGCAGGGAAGGTTGGGTCAGGTTGTTCAGCCATCCCCATTCTCATGAAAGAGAGGTGAACTGTGTGTGTGTGTGTGTGTGTGTGTGTGTGTGTGTGTGTGTGTGTGTGTGTGCGCGTGCGCGTGCGCGTGCGCGTGCGCGAGAGAGAGAGAGAGGATGATGAAGAAGAAAAGACTCCAGCTACACAGTATTTCACAAGGGCTCAGTCAACTTGATGTTAACGTTTGAATATTTGTACTGGATAGTTCTAATTGCTGTTGAACTTGCTTGACTATGAGTAATTTTACCATTTATCCTGTATTCCACATAGGGAAATATGGCCACCAAAATCCCCCTCTCATTTTTTCATCGGGATTATTTTCTTATCAATATATTTTTCAATCAGAATTGTATAGATTTTAGAAATTAAAAACCTTTTGTTCCAGCTTGCTCGAATCAGCTCCTCCAATGTGCATTAAAGATCTGGAGAGAGTTATCTTGTATCCAGATTTCATAATGAAATGTTTGACTTGTACTTTTTGAAAATATGGGATCTTTATATTATTGTGAATTTCTTGGGCTGATTTCAATTCAGGGCCCAGGAACAGTTTATCTAAACTGAGGAACATTGGCTCATACCCACAATGAATAGTCACTTTGCTGTTCCCCTGGGATAAATTCCTTATTAATGTAACTAGCCAAGGGAAAGATCATCAGCAACAGGAAATTTTATAAACTTATCCAAAGCTCCCCAGGTGGTTTGGAGGAATAGATTATTTCTTCTTTTTTAATATTAGGTAGACCTATATTTCTTTTTAGCCCTACAATTACTATAAATCTCTTTATTTGGGCTCTAGTCTTGTTTAAGTTTTACTGAGTGTTTGGATGGTAATTTGTTAACTCAGTGAGTCACATCTCTTGATAGTGATACATAATAACAAGATCCCAAATCAGGGAAAGCTATTTCTCTACCCCCACTTTGTAGACTTATGTAGAACTTAAAAAAAGGGGGTGAGTTCTAATGTTTCCATAAGAATTTTAATAGCACATCCTGCCATATTTTTGTGTCATGACAGGGATACCAACAGAGATTCACTAATGTGTTTTTAAAAGTATAGCTGTTATGTTGGCCATTCTGGATACCTTGAAACTATAATCCAAATTCCAATAAAAATAAATTAGATATTCTTCCACTCTCTCTTCACACGCAAATCCATCTTCAAAACCCACTCCTACCACTATGCCTCTGAAAAATAACAGGTAATAACAGCAGTATAAGGGAGCAATTGAGGACAATCTAATACACACTTTTAAATATTAGAGAGCTAACAAGACATGAGCCAATCATCATCTAATTCACTGTGCTTGTATGTCACATCCCTTTCCCTACCCTTTTTGTGTCTTTTTAGGCTTTGATCCTGCAAAGGTAGAGAGGGTGTGTGTGTGTGTGTGTGTGTGTGTGTGTGTGTGCGCGCGCGCGCGCACAATCCACACAGTCAAATAGATTTTCAAGCCCTTTATTTTTAAATAATGTTCTTTATAGGAAGTTAAGGAAAAGCAGTAGCTTGAGGTTAAGCACAAACTCTTGTTCTAGGTTAAAAGCAGACCAAGTGATAGGAAGTTTGTCAGTGGCAAACAACAGAGCTTCGCTGCACAATGGGTTACTTTTCAGCAAACTAGGGTATTTATATATGGAATACCAGTTTGCCATGCAATAACAACCCACATAGACACTGCTACTGTGCACTGAGCAGCCTAGAAAGCAGCGTGGCACACTGTGTAAGTAGTAGTAAGCCAGTCACACTCTGTGATTTCCACGGCACTGTCATGGGCTCCATATGGGACATTACTTCATAGCAACCAGTGCGCTGTAGATTTATGCCCTGGTTTGCCATGCAGTAATTTTCCCTGTAGACAAGTGCTGAGTTGTTACTAAAAGCTATAGAATACTTGGAGAAACTTTAAACCAGATTTAAACAGATTGGTCTGCAGAAAAGCTGATGATATAGTATTTGGATAAATGTATAATTAGCTCATACAAAGAGAGTCAGCCCATTAGATTTACTTCTTAGATACTAATAATATAGTGGTGGGATTTTAAAAAGAGCTAACAAATTTAATGATAAGTTGAATAACTACAAATATTGTCAGTGACAAAAAGAAAGGCAACTTTATAACATATATTTCAATAAGCAGATCATTTAGTATGTTGCCACGGATGCACAGGATCAGCGCTATGCCCCTAGCTTTGGAATTCTCTGTAATAGGAACAACTTCAATCCCTCTAGGATCAGCCACGCAACTTCACTGCTAGACCTGAACCTCTAGCCATTCAGCACTTGTGCGTCCACCATGAGCTCTGTCCAGTGAATCCAACTTATATAGACTGATGACAGAAACTTGGAGACTCGTAGGGGATTAAGACACCTCACAAAGCATTTGCAGTGATGCTCAAAGCATTGTCAAAATAGTAGGGTTTATAAGCTGAGGTGGGATTCATATTTCTCAGGTGAGGACACTGAACCAAAAGTTTTAAAAAGAAACTTGACACTTTTACTCTGGAGGAAGACAATGCCCTGGCTCAGTACTCTCAGAACACTGAGTCACGGCATTTTCTTTTTCCGATGTGTGAACTGTGTGTGTCTGTTTTACTTTGTCATGTGATGCTGATACTCTGTGCTGTTAAGGGAAGTAAAAAATGCTTTGTTAGCACATTTGAAAATGATAGATTCCCAGCGGAAGGCAATAATTGAAGAAATGACAGCTTTTAAAGCCTCTGAGAACCTACCAACTCCAAGCTAAATAGGTAGCAGAAGAGTTTGGAAGAAATGGACAGGTATCTCAGGAAGAAAAAGCAGAGTTTAAGAGATCAGAATATTAAAAGGTTATATGAACTCCTTCAATCCAAAATGAAGAATCTTGCAAATTGGAGTAACTCTTGCAAATTGGAGTAACTCCAACTTTCTATGGAGGCACAGAGAGGAGGGGCACAGATGTGTTGACTTGTCCTTTTTGACCTTAAGTAAGAGGAAGAAATCTAATAACTACGGTAAGCCTTATGGCTATTTTCTGACAGTAAATAACAACCTTGGTTGGTGAATGTACGTGCATGCTGCAGGGCACTAATCTTGCAGATAGCATGTGTGGTGCAGCCCTCACTCCGTACCTTTGGGTGGACTCCGCTGTGCCTTCACCAGTGAACATGCCAACAACCAGTCCATTAGCCTGCTGAGAAAAGATGCAAACCTACACTTTTTATTTCTTTAATTGGAACACACCATGCAGAAACTCAGCAGTCCTAGCCTAGTGACTTCATGAAAAGTTTGTGCAGACAAATAATGGTCAACGCTTTATTAATATGCTCAATTCTCCTTGCTTGGCAAGAGAGGAAATGAAGTTTACAGGATCTTGCACAAAAGGTTTTTTTTTAACAAAACGAACCCGTCTACACAGCTTTTTTTGTGCAAAAATCTCTTGCACAAAAAGCATCAGAAGAGAATATGCAAATAAGTGCAAGAAGTTGCTAACGAGCACTTCATTTGCTTTGCCTCTTCGGCAAAAAGGAGGCAGTGTAAACATAGCATAGGTGTGCAGGAGATCTGCTTCGTTACTCCTCCTCCTGCTCTTAGGGCCACTGGCTCTATGGAAAAAGCCACCGTTTAGGAACTACTCTTCTCTTCTCTCCCCCCTCTCCCCTCCATTTTGTGAACAATGTAATGGCTACAACCACTTTGCTTCTTGCTCCCCGTCTCCCCCAGCTCCTGCCAAAGATTAAGTGACTTTTAGGTCTCTGTTATCTCTCCTCTCAGAAAATGACTAGCAGGGTTTATATATGCATCTCCTTTCAGCTCTCTAAAGAAGGGTCTAAGTGACTGAACCAAGTCAAAATTTCAGATCATCTAAGTTTTTTTGCCCACACTTTTGAGAAGCATAAATATAACTAAGCCCAACCTGGGTGCCCATCATCACAGGTTTCATAGCTTGTGAAAATCATCCCAGGCTTTGGAAAATGAGGTACATTTCCCTTCTGAGGCTAGGTCTACTCTACAGAGTTTTTGCGCAAAAACTCACGGAGCGTCCACACCTCAAGTGCATTTTTGCGCAAGTAAAATGAAAGTGGTTTTTCCAGTGTAGGTATTCCTCTTTCTATGAGGAATAACTCCTTTTTGTACACGAGTTCTTGCGCAAAACGGTGTGTGTGTGTACAGGGACCAGGGATTTTTTGCTCAAAAGAGGCAATCGAAAAAAGCACGGGTGTCCTGGTGGCTATTCTTTAAATAGCAATCAGAGTTTCCTTTCGAGAGAGCATTCAGGCAGTCTGGATGCTCTCTTTCACAAAAGTGCATCATTTTTTCGATGCGTTTTTGCAGTGTGGACACTCTCTTGCGCAAGAAGTTTTTGTGGAAGATCTCTTCTGCAAAAAATTTCTTGCACAAGAAGCCTGAAGTGTAGACATATCCTGAGATACAGTCAGTTAAACTCAAAACCTTCACATATACCTGCATGACTTGGTGTGACCCTAGCCGTCCCTGTAGTCACACTCTAGACACTTGCAGCAACTTTGTACAAAAAGTGTCTTGTGAGTGTGGCAAAGCTCCAACTGTGCCCCATGGGTCCTGCGCTTCTTAGGTGGTTATTATGTGCCTCAGAGGCTCACTGATCTTCTACACAGCCTGTTTTTCTAGAGGTCAGGATTACAGCTTATTGAGCCATTTTCATCATTGTCTAGATCAATAAATGGGGAGAGGGGATCTTTCCATAATTCCTGGACCTCCTTTTCACAGACTTAGGTCTCTCTGTGGTGCAGGGAGGTTGGGGGAAACCCGGCCCCACACATTATTCTGGATTCTGGCCCAGGGATGTAGGCAGCAGCAACTACTGGAGTTTTTCTCTCTAGCTCCAAGATAGCAGCCTTCTCCCAGGGCTACTTCCCCAAATGCTCCCCTAGTACCTTTCTTCTGGTATCTGACTGAATTTTTCCCTTCTCAGCTTCTCCACAAACCCACTTCCTCCTCTCAGTCTGTCCCTCTTCTTCCCCTGTTCTTACCTGAGGGAAAGCAGCACCCCAGGCTTAAATTGGCTGCAGGTGTCTGATTAACCTGCTCCCTCAGGCCAGCTATTAACTAGCTTCAGGATTTAATTACAGGGCAGCAGACTCTGGGAACTTATTCAGGGAACAGAAACATGTTTATCCTGTGCCCTTGTATGTCTGTCCTCCATTAGACTGTGGCAGCCATCTAGTCCGGGTCTGTCACATGAGGTATCATATGAAAGCGAATGCACAATGACCAAAAATATCATTGTGAAATGTGTGTGATAGTGCTGTATGTGGAATTAGCACTGCTCACCGATGTTATACTTCGAAGACTGACACTGAAAGGTGTGTAAATCAGCATGTCAGGGGAGATTATTTGTTCTCCACACAAAAGAAAGAGGCCAGCATCTCAAACCAGCTGTGGCCAAATTCATTATGCTATTTATTTATATCACAGGTTGCAGGAACAGAGCAGTGTTTAGCAGATCTTCACTAGAAGATTGACCCCGGGTAGATCTATAGCCACAACATCGATCCACCTTGTAGAGGAGACAAGCCCAGAGAGTCAAATCTCTGCTTCTCTTGTGTAAAATCAACATCCATTCAGAGTCTCTCTTTGTGCAGAAGTGCAGCTAGGTAGCCCATTTGTTTCAGACATGATGCCATTCAGCTCAGTGGAGACAAGAGGCTGAATGTATTCACTTTTAATAGCGTAGAAAAAGGCTTTCCATAAAACTTTACACATTGAAAAGAGTAAAAAGGTTCATTCTGGACTGATTTGCTGACTTTTACAGTACACAATTATACAAGTACTGAAGCATTTTGTGCTCTTAAAAGAAAATCAAGCCCAGAGAATGACATGCCCAATTAAGCCATCACATATAACCACAGCCCTGTAAATTGCATACTCTGCGGGATAGTGAAGTTAAGTAAGGTCAGGCAGAGTTGAAGCAGCTGGGCTTATTTATCAGTTCGGCAGAGAGTGCCTGTCCTCTAGAGGTGGCAAACTCAAGGAATTTTATTATTTACTAATGTATATAGTCCCTTTCACAAGCCTCAGAATACTCTGTGAAACTAAGTATGTAACTGTTCACCCACCATCAAAACACAGTCAGCCCACGACTAGATTGGGGGCAGCCATTACAAAAACATTGGCAGTGCTACACAAGAGTTTAGAGACAGGAAGAGAAGGAAGTCTCTTATCCATCTAAAGCATAAGAGGAATTTGTCTGCACTCCATAGAGACCTCAGGAACAGCACCTCTCAGATACTAAACCTAGCCGGTTTGCAAGCTAACACAACTGTGTGAAATAGCAGAACTTCTGTTGATGTAGGAGTCACGTAGTGCTTTAAACAGTCGTCCTTTCTCCATGGTCTCATCCACCAATAGGCATAGTGTTAGCAACTGTGCCTGGAGTTGCTGAGCAACACCTGAGCTCATCAGCCATCGATGATTCAGCATGGCACACAAGTGTCATAAAGTGAATTGTGGCAATTGAAACAGTAATCATGCCCACTATGGCTAAAAATAGGCTATGTGGTCCTGTGTGGAGAGGGCCTATATTGATTTGTTTCACCCTGCGGCCTCCCTGCCCTTACAGGACATTACCGATGGATGCTGGATAAGCTACAGCAATCCAGACAAATGCTATACAACAGGTGTATCTAGAGACCCAAGCAAGACCATATCCTATATTTCAGCCAACTAAACAGCTATGTAGCTGTCCTGTGTTAAGGTAACCCCCTAAGATGGTCAGCTAGTGACCTCAAATATCATTTTGTACAAATACAATACACCTCCAAGGTTTGATTCCTGAATCAAATGTGACAAAGTCATGGTGCCCTCCAACTTGATGGAAATCTTCCTTCATGACAATTAAAAAACCCTAATGTTTCTGCACAAACTATTTTTGAAAATGCATCTGAAGGCTGCAGGATGAGAGAAATTTAAAGCCTAAGCCCAAATGTCTTCACAGCTGTTTCTAGTGCCATACTGCAAGCTTCACAAATCTGAGAATGAAGACTTGGGCGTTGAGACTCATTGCTGGAGTCTTTAAAACACAATGTAAATGTACTGACAGTGGACCAGAGCTTATGATTGGCTCTTCTTTAAAGCCTATCCTCCCTAATTTCTTATCGTTATATAATATCCAGATAGGCAAAAACACACAGGCATGTACTTAGTGAGAATTCACACTCCCCTATGCTCCCTTCTGAACATTTCCTTCCTAAATAAACACACACACACACACACACACACACACACACACACACACACACACACACACACACACACAGCTGACATTCATTGTTAATAGAGCACATGGTGGGAGCATGTGCAGGATGATAGACAGCTCATGTCCTGATGGCTTTTGGCAAAGCTGTGTTATTTCACATAGGACACTCCATCTGTCACTATATTCAGAAACAGAAACTGACCTCAGTAGCACTAAGGAAGCCCCAGCAGATTAACATTTAATGATGCTTTCAGCCCTTATAATTTTTCATCTTCCAGATGACGGACACAGAGGAGGACGGAATCTATGTACAGTATGTGAGTCTGAGCCATCTAATTTGATGCAGTTGACTTTGTAATGTTTTTTTGCTAATCCTATGGGAGGGAGCTATTCTATATATGCATTTAACCTGGACTGACAATCAGTCAAATGTATACACACAGCTTCTATTCTGACCTGTAGAACAGGCTTATCCAAACCAATTCCAATAATGAAAACCAAGGGGAAATGACTTTTGAAACCTACATAGAAGCAGCAAAGTACTGAAGTGCTTAAATGTGCAAACTGTTATTAAAATAAATTATCCTTGGCTTCCAAATAGAGGAATTAAGGGAGATCTGCAAAGCCCTAATATTTTTGTAGTATTGGTGAGCACTTAATTATCTTACTATATATTTTAGAAATTTTATGTCTGTCTGCCTGTCTGTCCATTAGTCAGTCTGTTCAAGAACAGCTCCTGAACAGTAAGAGAGAGAAGACCACCAAATTTGGCAGGCACCCACCTTTTAAGAACTTTAAGCAAAGTCAGGGTCTGCATCCTTTGCCTTAACTTGTCCCAGCACATTTATATGATTTGCTGAGTGTTACAGGTGTTGTCGGGGCTATGCAGTACACAGATATGAGTAGACCTGGCCCAGAGAAATTTCAGCTCAGATACTTATAGATATTTAAGTATCTAATGCCCATGAAATTGAAATCAATGGGAGCTAGGCATCTAAAAACCTTTGAGGATCTGGGCTTTGAAGCTTAAGGGCCAGATTCCAAAGCTGCATCTTAAGGAAGGACCTGATTGTCACATTAGAGCCTCAGAGAAGTCAACAAGCCTCCACACAGGCACAGCAGCCAGTTCGTACAGGTGCAGTTGTAGGATTAGGTTCTAAGAAAAACATCAGGTGTAAACCCACTTGGAGACCCAGGGGAAGCACTCTGTTAGCTTAGCATTTGTTGGCTAAATGTCGATGTGGATTACTGGGGGGTGGAGGGGAGGTGCTCAGGGACATAGAGGGTTTTAAAGAAGAGTTTACATGGAGATGGAAG
Organism: Pelodiscus sinensis; assembly: GCF_052426305.1. NCBI lineage: Eukaryota > Metazoa > Chordata > Testudines > Trionychidae > Pelodiscus > Pelodiscus sinensis. The sequence goes on along the minus strand of NC_143052.1, from coordinate 66,130,295 downwards.
AGGTTGGCACCTGGGAAATCTGTGCCTGAAAGAAGCCACAGATAAAAGTGAACTAATGGGCTAACAAGACCTGCCCATGAGGGTGAGGAAGGATGTTACGAAACAAGAGCAGATATGCAGGCAGAGGCACTACCATACGGTGCTGAAGAGTTCAATATTCCTGAATGTGGTTTGGAAGGAAATGAAGAGCTAGAAGAGAGATTGAAATGGGTGTGAACACATATGTCAGATGGATTCTGCAGGACCTATTGCAGAAAACATGGATTGAATTGCCATGCATGTGATGGAGCAGAGATGGGGAACCCCAGGCCCAGTGGCCGGATGCCTGACTTTCCTGGATCTGGCCTCTGACGCTCAGGCCTCCCCCAATATTGCCCAAACGAGGCTCGAGCACACAAAAGCTACTAGCCCGGGCACCCGGCCATGATGTAATGAGTGTCTTTCTCCTTCCCAGTCAGGTTAATATGGTCAGTGAGGGGTGGTTTTTTTGTGCTTCTCACTTGTGTGTGGCCCCCAATTGATTTTTCTGTGAGTCAGTGGCCCCCGATCCAAAAAAAGGTTCCCACCCCTGGACTAAAGTGAAACAAACTGGGAATTAAGTGGGCCACAGGGGATTCCAAATTGCAGGCAGTTCTGGGTAATGGACCAGATTATGATCCCCAAAATAGGTGGGTATGCTGATGCACATATACATCAGCTGAGATGTGAGATGACCCACTTGAAGTAACAGATACATAGCTCAATAGCTCTCTCTACTATTGATAGTCTGAGCAAAAATAGTGAGGCACTTGATATCTAGTAAGATAAAACTTGATATCTGGTAACATTTTTTTAATGAAAGGGGTACTCAGGCTCCTGTGGGATCCAGACAGTCAACACTCAGCAGCCAGTGAGATGGTTACCATGGCAACCCAGCTAATGCATGCTTCTGTGCCCAAAGAAATTAAACCTTTCAAAAATGATTATGGATAGATACTACTACAACTGAAATAAAAGAACTGGGAAAAGGAAAGCAGAAATGACTTCTCTGGTTCCAAGACTTCCTGAAATGGAGGAAAGAATGGGTGGAACAACTAAGATGCCACAGATTCCAGACCATTTTAGAAAATTAGATAAGGGGCCTAGAGAGCAGTGTTTCTCAACTACCAGTCTGGACTAGCACACATCCCTGATGTCTCCCTGACACAATTTAGGAAAGCAGCTTGCTGGACACTGGTATCAAAAATTTTGAGAAGCGTTGACCTATAGCACACATTGCAGCAACCTAAGGCACTGGCTGCAAAGAAATTCCACATCCAAAAGGTTGCATTTCCAAACTGGCAGAACAGGCATTTGACAAAAACTTTAGTTCTAATCATCGTACCATTCAAGTTTAACAAGAGGCATGTACCCCTGGCCCATTTCTACTTCTCCATTCCTTTCCAGGAAAAGATTAAACACTATTGCAAACAGACTGCTGAAAGACACTTCAAACTACCAAGTTCCTTGCAATGAGAGAAAATGCCAGTAAAAATTCTGAGGCCCAGGACTCATCACTCAGGGTTTCTCCTGAAGTTTCAAAAAGTCTTCCATGATCCAGAATCATTACAGTAATATATTTTGACTAATGAAAGAAAGGAAATGGAAACTTCATATTAATGCAGCCACAGAGAAAAAAAGAAGGGACAGATCTGGCTTCAACGTTCCATTATTAATATATATAAGTATCTATGTTGTAGGAGCATCCAAAGTCACAATCATAATTGTAGCCCCGTTGGGTTAGCTCCATCCAGTACAGTCCCTGCACAAAAGTATCTTGCCTTAAATTAGGCTGTAATCTAATTGGACTGTAAGTTAATGTGAGTGTAAAACAACAGAAGAGAAAGAGAGGAGAAGGGTGAGGAAAAAATAATTACATGTGGCTATATGGCCATAGGAAGAGCACGTGAGACGGTCTGAGGACTTTGTAATTTTTCCACTGAAAACAGCTAGAGTTTCACCATTCAATGAGAGCAGAATCAGAACCTTAGGCCAAAACAGAGGTGGTGGAACTACAACATTATGTTTATTCTAATGATCCCAGTTAGTCCAACAAATGTTAAGAGATAAATGACTCTAAATCACTATAAAAAAAAGTCTCGGGGTATAAATTATCCTTCATGAGAGACCAGGAAAATATAATTATGTTTAGCTAATGCCTTAATTTGTTTCTGGAAAAAACACACATTAAAATGATTGCCTATCACATCAAGTTAGGTGTTGAAATCAAATCACCACAATATAATGGGTTTTGCTGAAACATGACAGTATTGATATGGCAAAGATGCTCAGGATTCATTTAGGGTGAATTTTACCCTGCCTGTGCAAACTGCTTTTGTGCAGGGAACTTATCTGAGTTTGGATAGAATTCTTTCCTCAGCCTTTGGGCACCTCACAGGGCTTCTCTAGAGCTGCTTTGCAGTTTATGAACTAGAACAGTGGTTCCCAACCTTTTCGAGCATATGGACCCCTTTTCAATCTATTAACATTTCACAGAGAAATCCTTCACTGGGGAAGAAAAAAAGAAAAAAGAAAAAGCAAGCATTTAAAAATGCTTATTTTAAAATTTTCCACAGAGCCCCTGCAGTACCATTGCAGACCACCAGGGGTATGGGGACCACAGGTTGGGAACTACTCAAGGAGCAGAGCACCACCTACCTACAAATACACATTAGTAGAAGACTTACCCAGGCCACTCATTCGTTTGTCCCTCTGGCACTGGGGACCATGCTGCCCACCCACTGGTTTCTCCTCAGGGCCAGCCCAGGACAGGAGGGGCCACACAGGCTGCTCCAACTTCTTCCCAGGGCCAGCCCAGGGTCATGGGGGCTATGTGACAAAGTGGGTCACTGCTCCTCAGGGACAACCCAGTGCAGTGGGGGTTGTGCTGCCTGACATTGGCTGCTCCCCAGGGCTGGGGTTCTTGTTGCCCCCCTGTGGTCTTTCATGAGTATAATTGGCCCTGATGCTTGCTGACCCCTGTGGTCATTCAGGAGTATAACTGTCCCGGCTCTCACACTTGAACCTTGTCCCTGACCTTGGTTGTAACTTCTGATAAGAGGAAGCTACATACCAAATTTGATGGTTCTATCTCTTACTGTTTAGGAGTTCTTGAAAGAGAGGGATTCATAGATGGCTGGAGGGACACACAGATGCACCAACTTTCTAAAATATATAGTAGATTTGAGAATTTGGGGCAGTTGAACCTGCCCAACATCATGGCCCCCTCCATGCTAATGTTGCAGGAGAATTTAATATGATGGTAATCCATGCATAGAACTTACATGACCAGTCCCCCTGAGTAAGAATGGCAGGATTTGGCACATAGTCCAGAGAATGAAATTTTATCTGGCTCCTAATGGTGTTTCTTAATTTGTTTTCACCAATGAATATCAAGAGAATTGCCAAACAATGCATCAAGGAAGTACATGCAAATTGCTTTGAAATAATCTAGTCTGAGTGTTTTATCCCAGACATCTATGAATATAATGGAGCTATATCTCAGCCATCTATGGATACAACAGTGTGTTCACAAATCATCTTATTTTAGGAATCCGAAATATGCTTTAGGCAGAAGCCCTGACTTGTAAATACCATATTTTGCTTGAACACATTTTTCTCATAAACCATGACCACTTCATAATTATAGAATAGGACTATGAAGATTAATAAAAACACATATCAGGGTTATTAGTCAATACAGCCAGTTGCTCTACTATTTAGATTATTTTGTGGTGAGGCCTAGAAAGGCAAAGCGTTTACCCAGCTGCAACGTAAATTGACATGAAATGTGAAGCTGTAAATTCAGAGCTTGCAGTACAGTGTATCAGCACTGATTAATTATATTTTACATTAACTTAAAACTAAAGAATCTGCCCCTTAACAAAAGAAGTTTTGTGCCAAGCACCGTTCTTAAAAAGCAGTTTCCCTTATATACATCACTAAGATGACCTATTTTAAATCTCATCATATAAAAGCATTGTAATGATTCCATTCATTGGATGGGATAAAGCAGGAGCCAAGAATGATTAGGAAAGGCTCTGTCTGGTTAGAGGATGTGTAGTCAAATAAGTCCCAGAAGTAAGAGGCTAGCAGGTCGGAAGCCTTTCCTACTTAAAGATAAATAATCCAGAGAGAGGGTGGGTGGGTTTTAGGAGTATAAGAATGACTGCAATCAGAGGTACTGGAACTCAGGGTATGGGGGAGCTGCAGCATACCCTGGCTTGAAGTAGTTTCCATCGTAGTCAGGGGTTACAGTTTGGTTCAACGGCTGTCTGCACTAGGGATGTTAAAGACTAGTTGGCTAGTCAACTATCCAATAAGCATTTGCTTATCAGATAGTCTTTTGACTAGTTGACTAGTCGATTCCCTGCCCCCTCCCTTGCTGCCTCTATAAAATAAGGGCAGCAAAGGGGGGAGAAGGGGTACTTCTAAGTGGCAGTGCTGCACAGCTGCGGCTTTGAAAACCCAAGGTCGGCGTTACAAAGGGAGCAGCTGCTGTGGAGCCCGGGGAGGGTTCTGGGGAAATGCTGCATGGAGGCCAGGGTCAGCTGAGGAGTCCTCAGCTGACCCTGGGCGCCTAGTGGTATGCAGCATAGCACGGAACCTGGGGTCAGCAGGGGACTCTGAGTCCTCCACTGACCCTGGACTCAATGGCTTTGAAATGCACAAGAGTCCTTGCTGGGAACTCTTATGCATTTCAAAGCAGGCATGCCTGTGTGCAGCCCGGAGTCAGTGAGACTTCCCACTGATGTGGAGTTCTGCATTCCTCCTTTGAAATGTACAAGAGCTCCAGCAGGGACTCTTGTACACTTCAAAGGAGGAATGTCGAAGTACCTATCGAAATTCCATCAACTGGTCAACTAGTCCATTAACCACATTTTAACATCCTTAGTCTGCATCCCCATCATACAAATTGTTTCAGCACCGTTAGCAGAAACCAGAAAAGATTCCTGATCTGAGGAACTGATCTTCTTGAAGAGCCAAGTGAGGATGTAACCCAGGGGTGGGCAAGATATGGCCCACAGGCTGGATTCAGCCCGCAAAGATATATGAGACCCACAGACAGGGGAGCACACGAAGTCTCCTACTCCTGCCAGGGCACGTGAGACCAGAGAGAACTGCCAGGTTTTCAAAAGGCTTGCAGTTCCCTCTAAGCACTGAACCCCACTGGCAGGACAGGGGTGGGTACGAGACACTTCGTGGTCCCCCATTCCCAGGCCCCAATTGACCAGGGGTGGGGAGCACACAAAGTCTCCTCCCGCCCGATCCTGAGCACATGGCACCTAAAGGGAACCGCCCCTTTTGCCCACAGGCCCCCACTTTCACCTGAGGCCCCACCCCTTCTGAGGGCTAGAGCAGGCCTGAGACCACTCCCAAAATTGGTCTCAAGTGGCCCCCCCTGCAAAAATTACTGCCCACTTCGATGTAACCTCAATTCCTTTCCAGCACTGTGGCTGTGGTCAGCTGTTAGGAGACAGGCTCTTCGAATGCAGGACAAATAGTAATAAGATGCTTATGTTCCATTGACTGGCCTTCTGTAGATTATTCTGCTTGTTCCAGGACTACAGCAAGGAAAGTTAAAACTGGGTCAGGATTTCTATTATCAGATCTATTATTTTAAATCAGCAGTCCTTTGATGGAAAATGCCAATTCGTATGAAATTTGGGCAAAGAAATCGAAAGCCAGAAAAACAAGCGATTTTTTTTTAGAGCTAGATGGAGAAAGAGAGATTATGTTTATAAAAGTCAGTTTGACTACTTTAAGCTATAGGAGAGCATTAAAAATGGTTATTTGTGTTTGAATCCATAGCAAATTGACTCATTTTATACTAGCCTGCCTTGTTGACATTTTTAAACTCACTGTCAGTCTAGTCACATATTAGCACCTATTGGACATTCTGACAGTTTGTTTAAGGTTATCAAGGCTGGGACCAGGACTCCCTGAATGTCTTGTATGGACTCAGACTGCCACTGGTCTGAGTGCTAAGAATGAAAGGGTTTTGGAATTCCCTGTTGCTTCGTTTGAGAGGCAGCAGCAATGTTTACCAGTGTGATAGGATTAATGAAAAATTGGGGGGGGGGAATCCATAAAAAATATTTATTTTTATGTTTACATTGTACATTTTGAATGCTAAGTAAATAAAAAATAAAATTTCATTCTAGACTTCTCATTTTTTCCCTATATTGAATGGTGGGAGGTGCCAAAGTCATATTTCATGCAGTTCTGGGCCAGTTCTGCTGGGTTTGCATTAAACAAATTTTAAAAGTACATTTTATACAATAGACTGAAAGTGATACCGGGCAAATCGCAGGGCTTTGCTGCATCTTCCCAACCTGCCATTCCTATTTTGGATTCTTTCCTCTGAAAAGCAAGCCTCCCCTGGCCCTGTTGGAAGATAGAAGAATTTGGCTTTAGTTTTAACATGGTTCCAGTGCAGCTAGAATAGATACATGACATTCAATGGAGATAGTCCAAGATGGAAATCATAATCAGTATAAGAGACTTTCTATAATGTGAGTTTTCATGGTATGTCGTCTGTACTGCTGCTTCGTAAGCACAGGACTCCACATTTTAAAAGAATTAGGTCATCAGATAAGGCAATAAATACCATGAAATTCAGCCACAAAATCTTGCATTGCACATGAAATGCAATTCTGATTTCTCATACCATTTTGCTGTTTACCTTGAAGCAGCAGCTACTGTAAAGAATAGCTGATCTGTTTTTAAGTTTCACTGATAAATACACAATTCAATAAGAAGACCAAAAAATAAACCCAATATAGATTAGATATTCGTGTCATAATTGTCTTTTGGTCATTCAGAAGCACTTACTGTATTCCAATGATAATAGTACAGCTAACATAAAAAACAATGTTTACTGTGTTCATAGAGAAGTCCATAGAGCCAAATGCATGAAGCTTGAGACATACATAAGGCATATGTAAGAAACTGTGTTTACAGAAAATAGCCAAAAACCACCTCACAGCAGAAGAATAGTGCAGCACTTATTGTAAATTGCCATGGATTTCACAACCAGAGTGAGAAACCTGAGGCCTGATGTGAAAAGGTGGGAGGGAAAGTTACTCACCTGGGCACTAGACAGAGCTACTCTCCTATCCAGTCCTATCTGCTCTCTTATGTGAGTAAGTTCAGCTACTCCTGCTTTGGGTTACTCTTGCTGACAAATCCAATCTCCAAACTTGAGTAGAGCGGCCAGAACTGAGTACAAGCACTGGACTCATGCACATCATCTTCCTTGACACAGGGCAAGAGATTCAGAGGCATGAGTGAAACAGAATTATCATGCCCCACGGACATTCCTGTGCTCATGGACTAATATGCACAACCTCTACTCACCTGACTTCCATGTTGTGCAAAGTGATTATGCACTAATACGTACAGTATTCAAGTTCCACCTATAGAATGGAAAAATGAGGTGACATTTATAAGCTAAAATGTGGACAGTTCTCTCACATTTTTAAGTGCTGAGTTCAGTTTATTTTGATAATGATGCTCAATGGGAATCTTGTCTGAATCAGAACGGAGGAGCCTAAAAAATTTGATCAGGCATTAGCTTTTGGTACAGTCTTGTCTAATGTATGCAGGTGATGCCCACTAGCCCCCAATTCCAGAGGAATGTGTGTGAATGTTTCCAAGGGACCTACAATCTGCCTTCAGTTCTGTACAGAGCAGTTTGCCAAACACCACTTTGAAATCACACAGGGAGGGAAATCCTGACTTGTCCATAAGCAGATAAGACATCCAGTTTGGTGGTGCCACGTGAATATGTGCTTGTCCCAATTTTCCAGCTGTGGTCACCGTCCCTCAATCCAATTCATTTCATTGCTATAGCTGCAAGAACATTTCTCTGTATTCATTCTTGGTTTTCATGGATCATTGTGCCTGATTCTTCTTTTTAGTCCAACTAATTTTCAGTTAGTCTATATGCTAGACTACAGTGCTTAAATTACAGTGCTGCTGCTGCCACCAGACCTAGGCTGAGTCAGAACTGAGGCTATGCAATTTATGTCAAAGTCAAGTAAAAATGTAATTATGTAATGAGTGTTATGTATGAAAGTGACTTACTTGACTAGGGATTACAACCCCCTTGATACAGAGGGCTAAATGGGTGGAATGAACAGATCATCAATGACAAGCTGAACCTGACCATATGTATGGAAGAAAAATAATGGTAACTCAATTAATACCTAACAACTGGAAACTCTGGCAGGTAGAATATGTGAACTTAGGAAAGGATCAGCAGCTGACCTTTGGAGACACACAGCAGGTCTGACCTGTGACTGACAGACAAAGGGACATAGCCAGACAGAAAGGAATCCAAGATGGTTCCTAGAGCATCATAGCTCAAAGAAATGCAGGCTAAGGCAATATCTTAACCCTGGCTTCTCTAAGCTAACCCAAAGCCTTCCTAATGCTGTATTCTAGTTGCCAAATAAACCCTACTCTGTTCTGAAAAGGTTTCATGGTGTCACTGCAAATAGTTGCTGACATGAATTGATCCCTGATGAGAACAAAATGTATATGAATGCAGAGTCTGTCTCAGTTGGATTCGCTGGCCAGTTCTCTCAGTGAAAACCATACAACTTAGCCTCTGAGGCATTGAGGCTTAGTGGCTTGCCCTGGCAAAAGAGGGGAAACTTTCGGGGGACATGGCACATTGAAGGAACAGTTTAAAAGCTGGGGCACAGCACAGATCTTGTGGATCCGTGACATGCTCCAAAAATATCCAAGGATATATTCTGCTGAACAGATCAAAACAAAATATCATGTCTAAAACATACACTCCATTCTAGTAATGACATCATTGTTAAAGTTGCACATTTGTTGCTGAGAGTGATGTTAGCAGGGTGTACTAGCCCATATGACACAGAAATGAGGATGCACCATGGAATGAGGGGTTCACTGACAATTTCCTAAACTTGTCGTTATTACATCAATGACATTTTGCACTTGTACAACCTTCACCATAACAAGGGTTTTGTTATGTAGAAATCATACACTCTATAAAGAAGGTGGCACACAATAGATAGATGTTTGTAGGACAAAAACAAGTCTTTATAGCAACTGATATTTTTATTATCTCAAAGTCTTCTGAACAGTCTAAAGCATATTAGAATGCCACTATTTTTTCTCCATCTATCGTATCTTATGATGTTACTAGAGCTGAACCCTTTAATATCTACACATCAAGCTCTCCATTGATTTTCAGAAATCATGTCCTTTTACAAGTAATGACCGGACATGCAGAGCCTGGACTACAGACAAATATTTATTTTTGCCCACTTGTCTAAAAGTCAATGGTAAAACAAAAACTAGGAAACATTCTGTACATCACATTTCATTTGCAAACTTTTACTAAGACAAAACTCTTTTTAGTACCATGAGTATTATCTTCTCTCCGCCTCCACACCCTCCCCTCAGCCCCCAATAAACAGAATGATCAGCAATATTTTAGTTACAGTGTCGATAGAAGTAGAAGTAGTAATCAGTAAAAAAGATCCCGGCATAATTTGGATCTGTGGAGCAATCCGCAAGATCCTGCAGGAGAAAAATAAAGCAGATTAATGTAAAAATTAATCAGAGCTATAATGTCATTTTTCTTTTGGTGTATTTCCCATTTGAAAAAGGCTTACCGGTGCAGCTACACGGAAATGATATGCACTGTCATACCACCAAGTCACAGGAAGAATCCAAATATGCTGATATCCCTAGACAATGAATTATAGAAAGAGATAAATTTGATAACCTCATTTTACATTCAGTTATAGAGGATAGGCAATGAAAGCATTTCACTGTCAGATGAAGTATAAGTCATTGTGATAACAAGGCTGGATAGCCACAGTAAAAGAATTCAATACTTTTTAAAGAAAAAAGGAAAGTGCTGACTTTTAATGATCTGAACGGATTTTGTTCCAATCAGCTCAGAACTGGAATTGACAGACATCTGGCTCCCAGCATTCTCAGATGACCGTGAATAACTGAGCTTCTCTAGACTCCTCTAGGATGCATCTGCACAGCAGGGATTAACTTGAAATAAGCTATACAAGTTGAGCTATGGCAATTACATAGCTTATATCGAAATAGCTAATTTCAAAATTGGGAGCATCTACACAGCACTTATTTCAAAATAGAGCACTCTTCCTCCGACTTCCCTTACTCCTCATACAATGAAGGTTACAGGAGTTGGAATAAGAAGTCCTCCAGCTTGACAGTATTTCGAAATAACTGCCTGCTGGGTAGACGCGGACTAAGTTATTTCAAAATAAGGCTAGTTATTTTGAAATAATGTTGCTGCCTAGACATACTTAAGGAGCTAGAATTGTTACAGATGTGCTAAAATGCTCTGCAACGTGTAAAGTGCAGTAGTGATAAACACTGTGATTCTGCTGACTAATAAGCCACAGCATGATTAATACTCTGGGTGTGCCCAAGCTTCTATGTATTCTTAACCCTGTGCTTCTATGAATAAGGCAGTTTCTTCATTCTAGACTTTTGCAAGAAGATGTTTTGATTTTACCTGTGATGTAACATTCCACCACATACAAACGCTAGTCACGTATTTTGGCTCTAACACTTTTACCTGAGATTGTACAGGGACAATTCCTTTCCAGCAAGAATAATGTAATGATCTGACTTGGCACTCACATGCTGTCTTTCATTCAAGGATCTAATAGACATTAAAAATATCAATAAAGTCCCAGCTTCCTCTCTTGCTCTGGTGCAGAGGTAGCACATTATGCACAATATAAATTTTAGGCAGAAATCATTCAAACTAACTGCTGGTCTACGAAGCACTGGGGAATAAAATCTTGCTACCTTCAGAAAAATAAGTTTAAAAGCAAATACTTTCAATGGCAGTATTTTTATTCTGACTCATGCCAACCTTGAATGACTCAATGTTACTGCTGCTAGAAGCAGTTTCTTACCTGAGGGTCAAACTAGTTAGCTTCAGTCCTATGATGTGAATGTCAAGTTGACACATGACGCCTGACTACCTTTGTTAGCAGTCAGTCTCAGTGACAGCCTTACATGGGCAGATTTGGAGACTCTCTAGGTCTGACTCAGAGATTCAGGGACTGCTGGAATTACAGCTGGAGGTCAAAAGATCTTCATTGCCAATGCCTGATGATCTTGCTGTGTAGTCACAGCAACCAACACTTTTTTCAATGATATTTGAAAGTCATCTTGGGCACATTTGGGAGGAGAAAGACAGGGCTCCAGATGATTAGCACAGCAGCCAGTATGCAATTTAATAACACTTAAGAATTCAGGATGTGAAGAGCATTTATGTTCCACCGGCTAAAATTAGATGTTCAGTAGGCCCACTATGACTCTTAAGTGTTCATTACATGTAGGTTTGCCCTTGAATTTTTTCCAAATTTTCTGTCCTTTATTCCCCCACACCCACCCTTTTTTAAGCTAGAAGACACACTTCCAAGCAAGTATAATGAAGACTATAAAACCATTCCTGCAAGGTATTCTAGCTATCTATTAGTCCTTTGGACTCTTAATGGAGCATAGGGTCTCCACAATCATTCTCCATCTCTTGCAATCCTTAGCGATAGTCTTGATTTGACCCCATGTTAAACCAGCTGCTTTTACTTCATCCAGGCAGCTTCGTCGCCCTATTGGTTTGGGATGTCCCCTTTTCCTCTTTCCCTTTGGATTCCATTCTAACACTTGTCTTGTGATACATTCCTGCAAGGTACTGAGCTGCCTCAATTCTCATGGAAGTTAATGGGAAGTTCAAGGTACTGTACTCTTTCCTGGATGTGAGTGCAGAATCAGATCTCCAACTGGCTGGAATGGTGGGAAAAGTCCCCAGAGAATACATGGAAATAATTCTTCCCTAGACACAGTAAACTTCTTTCCAGATTGCTTTATAAGTGAAATCCCGGCCGAGCTGAACTAAATGGCAGTTTTATCTTTGTTTTTAGTGGAGCCAGGATTTCAGCATAAAGCCATAATTCACTAGTAGTAGAAGCAGTAGCATGGACAGAGTCGGGGGAGAGGGTAGGGCTCACCACCATGTGGGACTCTGATTTGCTACCATGACCATCATGTTACATCTTCCTCCATAGGTATCTACCACTGACAGAGCTGCACCAGTGGTGAGTTATAGCTCAGATGCTGGTAGCTGGTAATATAATGTGCATTTCATGCAAGAGTGAGTCTACAGAGGCCAGAGGAAAAATGAAGACAGAAAAAAGCCACCCTCCCCAAAAGGCCAATGGAAGCTTTAAAGCATCATTAGTTTAGTTTTTGCAACAGGCCATAGCAAACCGATTCACCCTAAAGAGTTAAGTTCTACTCTCATTTACACCAGTGGAAATGCAAACTAACGCTATTAGATTTGTGAGCAGAATTTGACCTAATGTGTTTTCCAGAATCATTTGAGGGTGATGATCCTGTGAAATCAAGAAGCAATGAGACCACTGGGGAGAGCGAAGTCTGCTCTACAGCCTGAGCTAAGAGCCAGCTATCTTTTAGCTATTAAGTTTCCAGGTTTAATCCCACTTGCCAAGGGCCAGGGTCTGTTGGTTTACACTTATATCAGTTTTTCATTGGTATTTTTCAAGCACCACAAGTGGAGACTTGACTGAGCCTAGAGATTCATTGATTTGCATTTGTTGCCCTCCTCAACTCACTCTGGAGTTCCTAAGTGTAGGCCTTCCTGTCCCTGCCCCCACTACATGTCTCCATGCTTTGATCACCACAGGATGGCCTTCTGCTGGAGAAGGGAGGCAAGCACCCCACTTTCACAGAATTAGAACCCAAATATTCCCATCATCTGTACTGGGGAGAGACATCCAGGAGACACGTGAGTTATGACTAAGTTTTTCAAAGTTTTATTGTCTCATCTATAACATATACTGGCACTTCCTAAAGACATTTCTGAATGCATCACCGAGACCAGTAGTCTATGTGATTTTGGTATCAAGGTTGTCTCAGAAAGATGCATGCAGGGATGTCTGTAAGAAGTGCCAAATGATTTGACAGGGCTAAAACTAATTACAAATTATTTCTCTGCTTAACACCTCTCAGGATCAGGTTCACAAGGATATTCAACATGCATTCCTGAGTTTGCCTCAATTTTCATTTTAGCCTTACAATTCAGAAAAGCATTACCTGGCTGGTTTCCTGGAAAGCCTCCCTTTTGTTTCTGTTTCGTGACTGATGGGAACAAATATTTCCAAGAGTGACTTTGCATTCAAAGACTATTAATGGCTCCGTAGTGCTTCAAGAGAAAGAAAGAATCCAAGGTTCTACTCTTCTATTTTTACCGGTCACCCTCCACCCCCAGAAATATATCATTTAAGCTGTGACCCATGGCATAGAAAAGAACAAAGACTATTTTATAGTTAATTACAATTTTCTATATTAAAAATCACAATAAATTATTCTATTTATTCTCTCTGGGGCACCTGGCATTGGCCACTGCCAGAAAACAGGGTACTGGGCTAGATGGACTTTTTGTCTGACCAATATAGGCATTCTTATGTTCTTAAGAAGGTCCCAATCCTTCAAATGCTTATGTGCAGTGAGTAAAGTTATTCATATGCTTCAGTATCTATTGAATTTGGACCCAATGGTTGAAATTCAGCCTTGTGCATAATGCCAGTACTAGTCTGATGAATATATCCCGCTGTTGTGCTATTTTAAAGACTAAGTTATGCCTTGCCTTTGTCCTAGCTTCCATACAGGTATGAGTTTCATCTGGGGTACAGAAAAATCAGGCAGAAGCAACTTCAATATAAAACGTAGAGCGCATTTTGTTACAAACACACTTCCATACACTGTACTCACTTGATTTCCAAGGAGAGTTTTACATTGATGGGTGTGTATTTGTTAACAGGAATAACATAGCTGTAATTTCCAGACCTAAATGTTGGCAACAGTAAAGGGACAATATTAACACCAAAGAGTTAATGAAGTTTGTCTGCATAAATTTGAACTTATATATGTATTAAGAAAAAAATCATAGATTATCTTGTAAAAGTCTCATTTAAACTATAATATTTGCAATGGATATTCATCAAAATACGTGAAAGGACAGGCAATCACCAACCTTAATGACCTTCATACCTCATTACACTAATAAAATGTAAAAAATGCTTTACACACCTGCACTGTAGACCTTTACTACAATAGCGACGGTCAATTTTTTGTTGTGTCTCCAAAATCTGCATAGAACTGACTGTTGTATCAATCCCTAAAAACATTGGGAACATTTTTTTCTGGATTACTTCAGGAGTTTGGAATAAGAGAGTAATAACATTGCAGTTAACTCAGTAGTTCCCAGCCCCTTATTATTCATGGTAGAAGTTCATGCAGGTCTCAGTTCACCAGCAATAGAAACCTTCAGCTGATGAGCTTTATCCTTGTTCTGCAGTTAAGAGGAAATTCCACGGGCAACAGAATTCCACAGGCAACATATTGGGCACCTCATATTAAAACATTTTCCTAGAACAGCATCTGAGGTAGAGTTGTTCAGGCAGTGCAAGTAATAAAAAAGTGAATCTGCATATTTATTTTCCCTTACAGGAACCGCTTATGCACAGATACAGCTGACACACACCAGCCCTTAATTTAAAAATCATTTCCTTTTCCTACAGAAATGATCCAGAATGGAATGGAATTTCTTTTCTAAGAATCCCCACAGAAAATGTTTCATTCTATAGTATCTGATACTATATTTAACCTATCTGACAGAACATAGGTACATATTCATTGAGGTCATGTCTACACTACACAGAAGATCGACATTGCTGCAGTCGATCTTCTGGAGTTCAATTTAGTAGGTCTAGTTAAGACCAGCTAATTCAAACTGAGAGGGCTTCTCTGTTGGCACTGGTAGTCCTGCTCCTCACGAGGAGTAAGGGATGTTAATGGGAGTGTTTGCTCCCATCGACCTCTCACTGTGTGGCTGGCGAGAAAATGTAATTTAAGATACGTTGACTCTAGCTATGTAATTAACAAAGCTGGAGTTGTGAATCTTTACCCTTTAGTGTAGACCTGGCCTGACATACTAATTAAACTGTGGTTCTAAAAACATATCAGCTAAAATTTAAAAATTTAGGACAAACTGGAACACTAAATCAACCCCTCCAGGTCTCACTCCTGAGATTTTGGGGAATTCACATCTCAGCTTTGTGACTCTTCCTCTTCTTTAGAATGTGTTGAACTGAAACATGTGGTCAAACCAACCTCCCCCGACTTTGTGGCAGTTTAAACTTGGTTAAGATTCTGGATCTGAATTGCATATTTTAGGGGTGACAGGCAATGTAGTAAGATCTTGAGACAGAATTTAAACAAAATTCTGGTCATTGAACAAACGTCAAAAATTACATCACATAAGCCATGACAGATATGACAATAACCTGCAATATCCTGGACAAAACTTTACTGAATTAAGTTAAACTATCTTAGAAGTTTATTGTACTAAAGATACAAGTATTTATGTATTATTATGGGATGGTATGTAACTTCTTTTAATTGCAAGGGAGGAGACCAGGACTAACGTAATATTGGGAAATATTATGTGCTTCCAAGAACTCTTTTAAAACAATAGACAAATCAAGTCCAATTTTTTGGTCAAGGGGGGGTTCCTAGAAAACACTTGTGAAAACGGGGTGTACAAATTATTTACCTTCTGAGTCATCCTTTTTGAAGAAAAGCCTATTGTCTGTCTGATTACCTCTTCAAAAGCCACAGCTGGAAAAAGGAGGCACTTACCAACTCATAAAGGAGCTGAGTATTGAATGGTAGGGCTTGGCAATTGGTGATCACAAGAAAATCTCTTGTGTGGGGTTTGAAGGACTAATCACCAATCAGAGACCTTGTTGGAGTCAGGGGGTGATCTCAGGTGTGCTTATTAGCACACACGTAGGTTCTTTTATATTTTACAAGATGTTTTCTCTGTAATGCTTTGACCATAAGAATAAAGTGCTTACTTAGAGAGCCGTGGGTAATTTGTAACTGTGGCAATTACATTGTTTCCTGTCTCTCTGGAGTCTCTCTCACAGTCACTGACTGTGCTGGGGAGGAATAGGCAGGGAACAGTGTAGCCTGGAAAATATACCCAGATTCGGAGGGAGAGACATGCAGATCTCTATCAAAGAGAAGTGAAAGCTGAGGAGCCTTGAGCCTAGAGTGTGCGAGCTGTTGGGGGTGGGGAAGGGGAAACACAGGTGCTTTGTACTGTGACAACTGCCACTACCAGAAAGGTTGAGGAAGAAAGCCGATATCAGACAGGAGGGAAAGTCCGTCGTCAGACCGCTAGCCTGAGACTTGGTATACGTGGGCTCAATTCCCTGCTCCACCATAGGGTTCCTGGAGGAAACTGAGGTAGTCATTTAGTGTCATCATGCCTCCGCTTCCCATCTGTAAAATGGGGATATCAGTACTTCCCTCACTCACAGGGGTGTCATGAGGACTAAGGACTGTGAGGTGTTCAGATACTATGGCAATAGATGGCATACGTAACTTAGCTAGATTGTCCAAGATTTTGCCTTAAAGAACTAGCGGAGTAGTAACCATCCCTTCATTATGATTTGTATTACAGCAGTGCTGGAGACCACAACCAAGATCAGGGTCTCAATTGTAGTAGGCACTGTACATACATGCACCACGCTGTCCATAACCCAAATAACTTACCACTAAGCAGACAAGTCACAGGATGGGAGGGGACAGCCTCAGAGAGGTGAAGGATTTGTCAAGGTCCCACAGTAAGTCTAGGAGAGACCAGGTCTCCTGACATGAATGTCAGTGCTTCCTCACACTGATTCCTATTTAAACAAGCTGTTGCTAGAAACAAAACACCATCTAACTTCAACACAAGTACTGATGCTCTTCATGCTTCACAAATGCCAGTGTGCAGTCTCATATTATTTGCCACTATGAGCTGCAAGCACAGGGATTCCTTCGTGGAGAATGGATCGATTGTGTTGTGCAACCATGAAAAAGGGGCATTAGTTACATTAAGAGATTTGACCTTTATCTTCATCATAAAGTTTTGCACAAATTCCCCAACTCTTTTGAACAGCAGTTAGTCTCCACTAGTGTTGGAGACGGGACACCAGCAGCAGCCAACCTAGCTCACCTACACTTCAGCAGGAATTTAACATAAGCATGATTGGTCCCTTTGCTGCAAATGAGCTTATTCAGTAGCTTATGTTCTTTGTTGCATTGGGCCCAGTGCTCAGGATCTCAGGGGATCAAGCCTCTATTAAGAGTAGTCATTTGCATTGTGGAGAGAGGGGAAAACAACTGCGTATAACACACATTTCATTAATTTGACTTGTCGTCAAGTCCTTTGCCTCCTTAAGTAAACGGAGAAAGCAATGCAAGAGAACTTCTGAAAAGAGTTCATCATATGCAGGCCTACCTTTATGCAAGTCATGCCCAGTGCTAAGATAAAGACATCATTAGAGGGGCTTTCATGGAGATCTGGAAAAGTCTAATGAATACTTCTACGC
Source organism: Pelodiscus sinensis (assembly GCF_052426305.1). Taxonomy (NCBI): domain Eukaryota; kingdom Metazoa; phylum Chordata; order Testudines; family Trionychidae; genus Pelodiscus; species Pelodiscus sinensis. The sequence goes on along the minus strand of NC_143052.1, from coordinate 66,112,776 downwards.
AATTTAATTCAATGAGAAAATTACAGTGGACTATAGATATTTTTACAGATTCCCAAGTGCCTATTTCCTATAATAACCTGCTATAAATACAAATCCCATAAACCAGGCCATCAGGAATTCAAACAAAAGCAGTCTAATTTTTTTAATTATGTATTTAAAGTATTTCTGTTAAATGGAGGACTTACAGTCAATTCCAAGGTCAGGTTTTTCCATCAATCTTCTCCCTTGTGGTGCGTTATTTTTGTTTCTTGTCAGAGAGGACAATATTACTGATTTCCCTGTACAAATGATTCTGATATTAAAAATGGATAGAAAAACATCAACACAAGACAGATAGCAACATTTTCCATCTCAAATGACAGACCACCAAAGTACATGTACCATGAATGACAGATTCATTTAAAATGCAAACCAGCTTCATTCAGAGCAAGGTGCATACAAAGGAAAAGGAACGGTAGACAGTAGAATGAAATGAGCTTTTGAAACTCTACAGTATGTAAGAAAAAAAAATCAAACATAACCAAGTGGGAGAGATTTTCTCCACTAAGCATGGAATATTTTTGTAGGTTGTAGCAGAGAAAGTAGAAGATATTAATTCACTTCCCAACACAGTGCAACTGTGCAGATGTGATTAGCAAGGGTGCCCTCCTAGCTATTACGACAATTGGTACTGCAAGAGCATCACCTGTGGGTATGGGTAGCAGACATAGCCTTCTCAGCTGCTCCTGTGCCAAGCAGCCACAGGGACATGTCGCTGTTTCCTGGGAGCTGCCTGAGGTAAGTGCCACCCAGCACCTGAGGTTCCCCAAGCCTCTACCCCAATCCTGAGTCCCCTTCCAGATCTCACATTCCCCCTACCTCCTGCCTGTGGTCAAAACCCCCTTCCTCACTCAAACTCTTTCCTGAAATCCATACCCTGCACTTCCTCCTGCACCACATCCCAAAGCTCCCTCCTACAGTACAGCTCCTCATTCCCAGACCTACCTGCCGCCAGAGACTTCACCTCCTGCCTCATCCCAGAGCCTCCTCCTGCACCCTCATATCTGACCCCACCTCAGAGCCCATACCCCCTCCTACATGCCAACCTCCTGGCTCAGCACTACATAAGCTGGAACTCTGGAGCAGTTCCACCATGGACTGTGTAGGTAGGAGATGATGAAAGCATTAGATTTTTCAGTTAAGCAGGTGAATGATACATAGAATTAGGACAACGGTGAATTTATTTGCCTTAGTTTTCACTATTTTGAGGGGGTCCGTTTATGTTGTTGGGAACCTATGTCTTCTAGTTTTTTGGTGCTCTGCCTACATTATATACAGAAATGAGAAAGGGCCCCGTGTACCTCCGAAGCTTGTCTCTCTCTCCAACAGATGTTGGTTCAATACAAAGAAAAATTACCTCACCCACTGAAGTTACTGTTTTATTCTGTGTGTGGGTGGAATCAGAATGAAATGCAGAAAAAGGGATTCTAAAGTTACGTTTGGAGGCATAGAACATCATTCCAAAGAATCAGAAATTACCAAGAAGTGCATCTGCACTTGAAAGGGAATCCTCTGAACTGTCATTCATGTTAAAATTCGACACTTGCCAACAAGGACTTAAACATTTGAACTATCTCACCCATTACCAAGACAGTTTCCCCAATTATCACCTCTAATACCATTAACTCACAAACATCCCACTCTCCCTACCTCTAATATCATCAATTCACAGACACTTACCTTCCTTCCTTCCCCCCCCCCCCGCCCCCCCGCATCCCCCTCCTGTTCTGCAATGTGATTTGTCCTTTTCATATTTGTTCATTTTTTTTAATTGTATCCTTTGGTATATATGGTTGTGACTACTTTCTTCCACTATTTGATCTGAGGAAGTGGGTCTGGCCCACGAAAGCTCATCATCTAATAAACCATCTTGTTAGTCTTTAAAGTGCTACATTGTCCTGCATTTTGGTATTCACTGGGATTTCCAAAATCTTCTGATGTTCTGGGATATTCACTAAATTAATTCACAGAGCATGAAAAACATTATTATGGTGAGCTAATGCTGCCCATTGCTATGAATCCATAAATGACAACATTTGAAGGAAACTAATAGGGTCAGATACAGATAAAAATTGTGGTTCACCTTTTGCACAGACTGAGCTCTGTGAGGAGCAATTATCTTTTGATAAGAACAGAGGAAATGACAACATTATGTTAAAAAATAAGAACAGTCCCTCTTCCTGAGGAATAGTTAGCATGAATAGATATGCCATAGCAGCTGCTAGGCTGGAAACAATAAGGAACTACGGTCCTATTCGACTAAATGCACCAAAAAATAAATCAAGTTCAGCTAGAGAAGCAAATACCATAAAACATAATCTGTGAATATCTGCTGTCATTGTTTATGAATTGGTTTGGCTTTGCTTGGACATGCTTTTGTTTCTGCTGTCCACAAACATTCAAGGAATTGAATCTCACTAGCACAAATATTCATTTTAAGCAAATCTGAGATGTACATAGATAGTATATGTGTTGAAAGCATTTGTGCATTCAGCAGTGTATGCACTGCTGTTGGCACCCACAAAGTGTTGGTATACCTGTGGACCAGGGAAAGGCCCCACTGAAATGCACTCCAGATACGTTCAGTTCTACTGTTTTTGTAAACAGCTGTCACTTTCAGTGACTATTGTCTTACACTGCTGAAATATCTCCTTTTAAAATATACAATATTTGTTTTGATTATTTCCCCATGTTTAGTTTTCAGATGTTTGGTCTTTTCAACTTCTTCCTTCTAGTTTTGGATACAGCTACATTAAGCTGCTTGTTGATTTTCTCTACAGTTGGATGGATTATTGACATTATTACGATCCATTTGGGAAATCCATTCAGCCCCATTAAGTTAGCTGCAGATTTGAGATATTTGAGTAGCTTGTGTGCTGAGCAGATTTTCACTCTTGGAGCCACACTTCATGCTATTTAGAGCATGAGATTCCCACAGTAGGTATTGTTCTGTGCATCTTTTTTTTTTTTTTCCTGCGGTATGAATGTGATCTCATCACTTAATGTGAAAGATACCCAGATGGGGATGATAGTTTTTTCTTTTTCTCTCATTTTTAAATTAGATTTGTGTATTTTCATTAAGGAAATCTTGATACTCATTCAAGCTTCAAAGTAATACAAATCATTCAGAGTTGTCCTTCGGAATGTAGTGTTTTGAGCTAAGGCTTTTAGAGGACTTAGCCTAGCTGGAATCATAAGATCCAGAACCTTCTAGCAGCAATGATTTGAAAACAACAGGGCTGTCAAATGTCTAAAAAAATAATCTTGATTAACTGCAAAATTAAAAAAAAATCAAAATTAATCACACTGGTAAACAAAAATAGAATACAATTTATTTAAATATTTTGAATGTTTCCAAAATTTTCAAATATGCAGATTTCTGTTACAGCACAGAACAAAGAGCATACAATGCTCATTTTATATTATTTTTATTGCAAATATTTGTACTGTAAAAAGAAACAAAAGAATTAGTTTTTTCAATTCCTCTCAAACAAGTTCTGTATTGCAGTTTCGAAATCATGAAAGAGCAATTTACAAATGTAGATTTTTTTAATATAATTGCAGTCAAAAATAAAAAAAGGAAAATTTAATGGCTTACAAGTCCACTCAGTCCTACTTCTTTTTTAGCCAATCACTAAGACAAATAAGTTTCAGATCAGCAAAAGGGGAAGAAAGGAGAATGAATGTTTGGTTTAAAAGTACCAACATTCTCTTTTAAGTGTTGATGATTTTAAGGTCTGGAAGTAAAGAGAAAATCAAGTCTTCAAACTTTGCCAGGTTAAGGCCTTGTTTACATGTTACAGCGTCAGCAGCTACCAAATGCCACTTTTTCTTGCTACCTATCCTTCCAGGCTTTATTGCTTATATATAGTAGAAATCTATTTTAGTACCAAGCATTACTTCATTGTACAGCTCAGTGTCTCAGAATCCCAGCTCTGAGATGAGAGCTCATGGGAAACTCTGTCTGTGGAGTAAACTCTTTTGTTTTTATTACTTTACATTTCACTTTTGTGGCAGTGAAATTACTATCCATGCCCTGGGAAAAATATCACATTGGAACCGTATCAGTTCTGTATCAGTGAGTTACTTCACTCTCACCACCACATGCTGGTAATTCTTTGTCAAAAGTATCTGATGAACTTTTAAAAGTGAAACTGCTCTCAGCTTCACTTTGGGACATTAACTAAGTATAACTGGCTAGTAAGAAGTGTTCTCAGTTTGATGTTATAGATTAGCGCCTAAAGATGCAGACAGACAAGTCCACTGACGGAGAGGGGCAAACAGGGCAGTTGCCGTGGGGCCTAGGGCTCCCAGCCACTGCTGCAGTAGCAGCGGTGGTGCTAGAGCCCTGTTACCTTTAAATTGGTGCTGGAGCATTGAGGCAGGTGCTCCACACTGCTCTGAGAGCTGGGGGGGACGGGGGAGGAGGGGGATTCCGGATAGTACAGAGGACTGGCTGCACCTAGCCCAACCCCTTCCACTTGAGGCCTCCACCCCTTCCAGGAGCAAAGGCTGTCAGCTCCCCTGCAATTAGGTCATCCAGTAGGATTTTCAAATGAGCTAATCACAATTCATCTTAAGATAGGACAGGACACTGATTTTGAAATCTCAAAAAAAATGTACAAGAATAATTGTAATAAGAATTCACGTTTCAACTTACTTTCCTCCTTTGCGGTCATTGACTGATATCTCAGGTTTTTCCCATGTGTTTGATGAATTGGACAGCAATAGGTCTTGTCACAAGGCAAGATGTCACAGAAATTCACTTCGGGGATTGGAATGCTGGGTGTCATAGCTGAGGAAGCTGTGCTGTCACTGAGCGCTGCAAAGAACAACGAACTCCTCAGTTGTGCTGTTTGTCTCTTGACTTTTTGCAGCAGCACAGAAATTGCAGGCATAGCATATGTAAGAGTAACAGATACAGTACCTGCAGTGGTGGTGTAGAGAGGGTGTGTAATGGAACTTGTAGCATTGCTGGTGAAGAAGAAAGATGATTAGTTACAAAATATCTACAAATGCTGTTTATTGAAACAGAAATTCTAATAATTGGACTACTTGCCTGACAATGGGACTTGGGTTAACCTCTTGCTCTTCTATGCTAAGTATGTAAAGAGTGGATATTGCCATGGCACTGTGAAAAGATAATTAGTCAGTAGATTCATACCCATCACTTGATGCACACACAGTATTAACAGGATCTAAACAGCATGCACAACCTATTCCAAAGCCTACTGAAATTAATGGAAAGGTTCTCATTGACTCAATTTAGATCAGGCTTTTAGTTGGCATAAGAGACCCTGCACATTTTGATATGTTCCTTTCAGAATATGGGATGAAGGGTTGTAATGTGGGAAGATCACTTTTAAGGTAACAGTACGTTCATAAATGCAGTAGAACATCTGCTCAACTTCCCCTTGTCAAAAGTACTACAGCATAGGCTGAGCACACTGCAGTAATAATATTCTTATATTCTTGACCCTTTTCTAGGACTGTACAGTCAGAATACTTTTAGAATAAAAAAGCAGAAAGTTCAACCTTTATACAAGAGACAAATATGCTGATTTTGCCACACTGACAGTCACATGTATTATCAGCTTACTAAATTGAGTGTATTCTATACACTCAGTATTAGCAGGGAAGAAGAAGCATTTTTTACAACTGATCTTGCAAGAAGTTTCAAATTCTAATTGAAAATGTTTATTTCAACCCTCTGTTTATGGACAACCAGAATCTGATTTTACAGGGAGAAAAGAAGAAACAAAATGTATGATTAATATATTTCTTACCATAGTGCCATTACAGAAACCAAAGCTATTACAGTGATCTGGAAAATTCTGTTGGACCATGACTGTTTTTCCTTGGAAAAACAAACCTAGAGAAAAAGCACTCAGTTGATATAACATAGCCAGTAATTTGTTGGTTGATAAATAACTAATCAAGCTAATTTTGCCTAAAATGGTGTCCCATGGCTCCTGATGGACTGGTGGCAGGTATATCACAGAAGTCACTAGCTCAGGGAAATGAAAAGATGGAGAACGGGAAAGATGGTTGTCCCAATAAAGGATTAGCATTGGTAATAATCACAGAAAATGCCAATATCTTTGGCTGCTACCTTCATCTCTGGAGAAAATGCCTACAAAATCCCTTTGTTGAAACCAATGACATTAATTAGCGATGACCACATCTAAGGCAGCAGGAACCTCCAGTATGTGCCCAGGACTAGACTGAATGTGATATAAATACAGAAAGAAAGCACACTTGAGATAAATGGAAAAATGGTCTCAGAATATGGAGAGATTGAGGATTATCATTACTGGATACAGAATGTTTTGTGCCATCACCTGTGAGCACATTGTGGCACCCACAGTAGTGATAGGTGATATGAAATGGCAGGACCAAGAGGTATCAGCTTGGGAAGAATGCAGGAAAGTAGTTCAAGCCATGTATTTTAATCCTTTCAGTGCCAGTGCAAGGGAAGTTTCTTTTCTGTATCAGAATACAGTGAACTCTGCTGTTACAGAGGGATTCCCCAGGGCTATATCTGAGACTTCCTGTTGCATGTTCTAATTTTTCCACCCCAATAGTTTTGGAATCTGGAGGAGGAAACACAGTACAATACAGGTGTAACCCCTGAGCCATATAGAAATGGTAAGTAGGCATAAACTAAGGCTCAAATACATTGTCAGGATGTATTACAAGACTTCAGACAGACTTCTTCCTTATTAGAGCCACAAATTTCAGGCCTCAAGAGGAAGTTCCCTCATGTCTTGCTTGCCCTAGTGAACTATTCCTGATTTTCAAGGGGTGCCATTTTTCCCAAAAATTATCAATTGTTTTGTTACATTCATACATACTTTTGGTTAGATTTATTTTCTTGCTCCTCTGCTGCACTTTGGTCTGATTACAACCAATTCATATTGCACTAAACAAACATGGAAGTGGAATTCTGATTTCATGTAATTCTATTCATGAATATAATTTTTCATGCAATCTGAAAAAAATGCATTTCAACGGGGTTTAACATATAGTGGATATAACTATTTCCACCACATCTTATAGCATCTAAGAACCTAAGAATAGTCATACTGTATCAGACCAAAAGTCCATCTAGCCCCGTATTCTGTCTTTCAACAGTGGCAAATGCCGGGTGCCCCAGAGAGAATGAATTTACATTTAAGGGCAGAGCTTACTACAAAATGAAGTCTACCACTAATGCACAGTCACTGCAGTATTTCAGTTGGTTTTACATGTTCACACTACACTCCTTTGTTGGCAGTGTGCGTCCTTATCAGGAGCACTTGCACCAATTTAAGTGCCAGGGCTGGGCATTACGAGATGGTTTCTGAAAGGCAACAACAGTTAACATAAGTAACACAGTGTCTACACTGACCCTGCATCAACCTAACTACATCAATTTAAGTACTACACCTTTTGTGGAGATAGTGGGCTAATGATATTGGTATGAGCTATATACTTTAGTGTGCATGTTTACAGAGTTAGGAGTATATAAGCTGCCTTACATCACCCTAACTCTGTAGTGTAGACCAGGCCTAACCCTTCCCCTCTCCCTCCCCCAATCCCTTTCCTTCTCGCATGCACAAACACACCCTTTATATATTACATTTCACTCACCTTACTGTGCTGTACAGGGGCTGGTTTTTTTGGTGGTAAAAGACTAGCAGCTCGACTACATTTGCTGTATAATTTAAAAAAAACTCATTACCACTCAAGTGTTTTAGCAATAATAAAAGGAAAGGGATATTTTCTGATTAGAATTTTAATGTTATATGCCTTTGGGATAGCAAAATTTTAAAAGAAAAAAAACAGAGGAGCAATAGCTTCTTTTTCAACAAGAAACAGCGCTAGTCAATTTGCTTAGGTAAAAGCTATTAAATGCTGCATTTATTTTCAAAGAAAATTTGAAAGGGAGATTTAGAAATATGAAATGCTCATCAATTTCATGCAGAAGTTGTAAAGAAGATTTTCTTCATCAAAGAGGTTTTTGTGGATTTCCCGTAACTTGGAAATTGCTGTTACATCCCTATAACTGGAGTCATTCAGGCCTTATTTTATTAGACTGCTGAGCTGCCTGAAGTGATTGCTACTGAACTGCTGTTTTTTAAACATGCATATATTAAATTCTGGGGAAAAAAAGTTACTTAAGAAATATGAAAGTTTTGTATTTATTATGCATGATTTTAATTAAGAAATTGTTACAAAATTCCCACATAAGAGTACCTGGAAATGAAAAGAACCCCCCAATAGACTAATGTGGAAGAAAACTGCCTCCACACTAACTTAGTTCCAACTTTTATCACACAGGCTGTTTCATCATTTCCTGTATCAGAATCATCAGATAGCTCTGGGATACCTGAATGTGCTCTTTTCACTGACTGTTGAATTTAAACTGCTTATCCGTTTGAGCCTGGCCAGCTTTCTATTCCACACTTCTAATTCTTCTATCCTGATTTCAAGGTTGTTAGTTAGTTTGCAGAGCTGCTTAACTGCACCAATATTCTCCATAAAGATCTGATCCTGAGGAGTGAAGGAGAAAAAACATACTGTATTAATCAATGAGCTTTGACAACCATGTATGTCTACCGAATTTACCCATCCAAAAATGGTTTGAGCATTAAAGATGCAAACACAAGTTAATCTTACTATATCTTTTAGAAATGTGCATCTTCTGTCTGTCTATCTGTCCAACTATCTGCAAGTCTGTTTGTTCAAGAACTCCTCCTAAATGGCATGAGCTTAGACCACCAAATTTGGTTTGTAGCTTCCTCTTATAACTAAAAGGAAGGTCAGGGTTTTGTTGTGCCAAGATAATGGGATGTGCATGGAATTCGACTGTTTCTCATAAAAGGGAAAGGGAAAGGTCTGGTGGGAGGAGGTTATATTGCAGAATGACCACAGGGGTCAGCAAGGAGCCAGAGATGGGGACCCAGCTAGCTATAATCCCAGTGGACCAGAAGGGATCATGGTGGAGAAAGGGACAGCTATCTACTATATATTTCAGAGAGTTTGTCTGTGTGTCTGTTCCCCAGCTGGGGGATCATGCACTCCCCTCCTCCCCCCACCCCAAGTTGTGCCCGCTGCAGCTGCATTGGCCATGGACAGGAGTGTCTCACCTGGCCCCAAGGTGCTGCAATGAGAGAGAGCTGGGGTTGTCTTTTCTCCCTGGGGCAGCCTGCATACTGAACCCCTCATCTCCAGCCACCCCAGAACAATGATTTAAATGTAGAAAACAAAACTTATTTGAGTTAAGGAACCAAGCAACACCAGGTAAATCTTCTAATTTAAAATAAACGATAGGCCACTTGGGACTATAATATCCTTTTGCTGAATTGCTGACTGTTGAGAAAGTGCTTATTTTCAATTTGCAGTAAATTGGAAATAAGCACTTGTATAAGAAAGATAGTGACTGAACTGAAGAACTACGCAGACCAGAATCCAAAATCTGTTTTTAATTAACCCAGTGGTGAAATGTTAAGTACCAGAAGGGTCAAGGCAGGCATCTACATTTCATTTATACCATTGCAACTGAAAACAGTCTCAAGGATTTACATATTCATTGGATTGTATAGCTCTGGGATGGGTTAACTAGCTCAGATGCCAATCCCATGAACCAAACATGAACTTCCAAGGGAATGAGAGAGAGATGGAAAAGAGGGTCCCTAGTTCTGACACCCAGTTTATTTCATCTGAACTATTTTCACCCAGCACGAGGCCCACATAGTCATTGGTACCCAGCATGTATGTCACCATCTACAAATCTCATTTCTAATTGTCCATTTTTTGCCAAAGGGCGATGACTTACTCCAATGTGTTCAAGCCAGGCAGAAATGGAATATACACAGAGATTTATCTTTTTCACTGAAAATACCATGTACCACAGCTAGGATGGAGAAGGTAAGTTACACACTGAATTATTAGTATGTTTATTAATAAGTAGTTAAAATGCAACTCCACTGAGAATTCAATAGGAATCCTTTCTTATTAAAAAAAACCTCTTGCACATGGGGGATCAATTCAAATTTGAAAGACTGATATTTTCATCCTGACAAAAACAAAACATGTGGTCCAGCTGAAATTTCTTATTTATTTTTTAGGCTTAATAATTAACAATCAAGTCAGTGTGATGAGATTTCATGCCCTTGGCTGACCAAAATATACCTGATTGATGGAAGTATATTAGGCCCTGCCTGAATATTAGCTCCATATGGGCGGACTCCTGTGCCTGTGTTGATCTCCACTGACTAGGTCCAGCGTATGGGCTGGGCTCCATAAGCATGCAACATTATGAAGGATCAGGGCCTTACTGTCCACATAGGCCTCTTGATGTCTCCTTACATAGAACCGAAGGTAGCAATTTTGAATCAGACAGCCGCAACTACCATTAACGAACAGACAATTATTTAAAGAATCCAAAAGAACTATTTACTTGTGACTGGCTTTAACTATATTATCTGTTCTAATGTATTTTGCCTCAAGACCCTAAAAAAAATTTCTGCTCTATATTACTAAATTATTAAGTAAAGGAAATTAATTTTTGTTGGCCAGCAAACAGTTTAATTGGTATTGATTTACTAGACAGCCAGGATCTTCATAAAGTCTGATAGCTGGACTAGTAAAATAAAATATGGCTCAAGAGCACAGCTTCCATTTCCCCAAAAGGGGGGAAAAAAGCAAATTCGTTCTGAATGCCAAAACCTATGGGGCTGACCCCGGGCTGACTCTTGAATTTGCTACTGAAATTTTTCAAATCTAAAAGTGTTTCATGTCATAAGAACATAAGAATGGCCATACTGGGTCAGACCAAAGGTCCAGCTAGCCCAGTATCCTGTCTGCCAACAGTGGCCAATACCAGATGCCCAGAAGGAGGGAACACAACTGGTAATCATCACGTGATCTCTCGTCAGTCATCCATTTCCAGACAAACAGAGGCTAAAGACACCATTCATACTCATTCTGACTAATAGCCATTGATGGACCTAACCTCCATGAATTTATCTAGCTCTTTTTTTAACCCTGTTAAAGTCTTAGTCTTCACAACCTCCTCTGGCAAGGAGTTCCACAAGTTGACTGTGTGCTGCATGAAGAAAAACTTCCTTTTGTTTGTTTTAAACCTGCTATCTATTAATTTCATTTGGTGACCCCTAGTTCTTATATTATGGGAACAAGTAAATAACTTTTCCTTATTCACTTTTTCCACATCCATCATGATTTTATAGACCTCTCTCATATCTCCCCCTTAGTCTCATCTGTTCTAGGCTGAAAAGTCCAAGTCTTTTAAATCTCTCTTCATATGGGACCTGTTGCAAACCTCTATGTCCAGTACTATAACACTATCTGAGTGGCAGTAAACCAATAATATACCTTATCAACCATGAGGAAGTTCTCTACTTTTTCTCCATTTTCACAGGTAACATCTCCAACTTCTTTAACAGCTGCAGGTAAAAGCTCTTTCAGCTCCTGGGCAATTATTCCTGTTTTCAAAACAATGAAATCTAGTGTAAGGGAAACCAGCATAAGGGATGTGGGGTTCAGGATGCAGGCTGCCCGAGGAGAGAGGACAACCCCAGCCTTCTATCACCACAGCAGCTTGAGGTCAGGTGTGAGGTTCCTATCCATGGCTGCTGCAGCTCCAGCAAGCACAGGCCGAGGAGAGGGGATCATGTCTCCTGGCTGGGGCAAGTCCAGGTTTGTCTGCCCCTGCACTCCCCGGCCAGAGTGAGGAATGCAGCAAACTGTGCACTTTCGGGGGAACACACAGAAATGGTCCCATATGAATTGGGAGTAAAGAGCACTAAAGAGCACCTGGGGGTGGGAGGCTTGGAGTTGGGGCAATCCCCAACAGACAGTGGAGGCACGCCTCCAGCCAGCTGCCGCAGCCGGCCTCGGGCTGCTCCTGCTACCTTGACAAAAAATCTCCAGTGACAGAGATTTCACAACCTCCTTAGGTAATTTATTCCAGTGCTTACTCACCCTGACAGCAAGTTTCCTCAGCAAATTCTAGGTATGCACAGTTAGCAAACTGCTCTATCCCAGGAGACCACCATGATTATGACAATCTTGCAGCCCACTAAGGGTATGTCCACACTACAGAGTTTTGTTGGAAAAACAGCCAACAAAACTTGAACGTCCACACTGCAATTACGTTCTTCGCAAGAAAATTGAAAGAACAGAGGGGTTTTTCCGGCATTGGTAATCCTCAATCTATGAGGAAGAAGCCTTTTTGCAAAAGAGCTCTTTTGCAAAAAGGCAAGTGTGGATAGTGAAGAGAGAGTTATTTCAGAAGAAGAGGAAAGAGGAAAAAGCACAGATGCCCTGGTGGCCATTCCGTCCATATCAATCACAGCTTACATGTGAGAGAGCATCCATTCAATCTGGACGCTCTCTTTTGAGAAAGCAGATCGCTTTTTCGATGCACTTTTGCAGTGTGGACGTGGTCTTTTGGAAGAAGTTTTTCTGGAAGATCTCTTCTGAAAAAAGTTTCTTCCGAAAGAAGCCTGTAGTCTAGATGTAGCCTAAAGTGAAGGAGGGCCATTCTTGTGGCTCACTCACTAGCCTAGGTTGCTCATTGCTGATCTAGGTTGTATTTCCCTAGTGTGTTAATGAGATCATGCAAGTCAATATCAAAAAACCTTACTGAAGTCAAGATATGCCACATCTACCACTTCCCATCCACTCGCATATCTTGTTACCCTGTCAAAGAAAGCTACTGAGCTTGTTTGACATGATTTGTTCTCAACAAATCCATGCTGACTGTTACTTATCACCTATAGACAAAGGGAAAAAAGACAAAGGTATTCAACCTGTCTTGGCCCTTTCATCTCCCAACATTTACAAAAGAAGCTGTGTCTCAATAGGTCTTTGTTTTGTTTTAAGCACAAATTTTCAGCCCACATGTTTAAGGCAGCATGCAGCACAATGAGATCCTGGTCCATGACGAAGGATCCTTGGCACCATGGTTATACTGATAAATAATAATATGGATTAATATTTTCAATGCTTGAATATACAAAAAATGGTTGAACCTATTTGGCTAAAGCTTTTTAAAAAAGTATTATATTTAGGCTGAGACCAATCATGGAAAATGTCGGCTGATTGCACCTACTAAAATGAAGAGACAGTCAGATATCCACATATTTTCATACACATCCATTTTAACAAAAAACTTACCGCAGAGACCCTTAGGCTCCTCAAAATGAGATTGCAATGCCAAGGAATTAATCTTTATGATGCAACATGCAAATATAAAATGACAGACTACAGAGCAGAAGAAGAGTTGATTGAATACCTGTTTCATGGGTACTGTTTATTCCCATTACAGATGCAAATTCAGGCTTGTAGTCATACTCAACCAGCCTCATTTGCGCTATTCTTCTCAGCTGCTCCGTTGTATCAACCTAATTGCACAAAGACCAGGTCATACAGGTTCCAGTATTAAAGATCAGAGTCATGTCAGGGGTTTAATTACCATATGGAGAAGGATGACACAGCTGCCTTCAAACATCTCCTTATTCATCATTAACCAGTTATTTTAACTTGTATTCCATTTGAGTCAAACCATTTCATTTATAGACACACATCTGCACCCAAGTTCAAAGTTCTCCCAATTTCAAATAAGATGGCTCTGCAAAGCACGGCAGCGCATCCGTTTTCCTAAGGCCAACATTCCAATGTGTCTCGGGTAACAGCATCTATGCCCTGTGTGTCAGAATGATAATTTATACATATTCTGTGGTATAAATGTAAATGCCCTAAACACTCCACAGCACTCACCTCCTGGATATTCTGTTTTGCTCTACTGTCAGATGGATGCATGACTGTCCCCATCACTTTCACATTTCCACAGACAACCAGTGCTTCATCTGGTGCATCTGTGTTAATTCCTACTCGACCATGGCAGACTATGGTCTCCGGAACATGTCCTCGCTGCCACAACACATCAGTATCATTCTCAAACTGCCCAGGGTTAGATGCCTGAAAATATTTGTTACAGTCAAAGACACAGTAGCAAGGATTTACTATTGCTTTATCCAATTTACCAGAAGAATATGAAATGCCATACAAATCTTCCACCTTTAAACTACATTTTTGAACTTTTTTGACACATCAAAATGGATAACCTCTAAGCAAATGTTTTCCACCTAGAACATGTACAGCGCCCACAAAGCCTTTTCTTGTATTATATTTTACTATAATGTTGAGAAAGATGGTCAACTTCAAAGCTTTTCATGTTATCAGGTTTGCAATCAGACTCGCTTCTAATTTGCCAACAAACTGTCTTCTGGCCTGCTAGTGTAACCCACACACCTAGTGTGAGTACTGCAAGTGGCACTTAGACCACTGCAACAGTTAAGATCAAGAGACCTCTACAACATGGGCTAGGAGCCAGCTGGCTTTTAGTTCAGAGGGTAGAGGCTCCTATAGTCAGCTTCCGAGGTTCAAATCTGCCTTGGTGGCGGTTACACTAGCTCACTAAGGACAGACTGGATATTGGATAAGAGAAAGAAGGGCAGATTTTAACACGTCTCACACTAAAGATTTTTATTTGAAATCCATTGAACACACAGATTTCTCTCTTATTTTTTACCCATTTTCAGAGACTCTCCTTGTATTTTGTCCCTGAGGTTCACACTGACCAGATAAGAGGTGCGTTAGGGCTTGAATACATGCATACTGCATTCCTAACATGCATACGCTCTGGAATTTAAATCAAATTTAAGGTACATTGTGTCCACATTATGGCTGCCTAGGAATAGTTTTTGTATTTACAAAATTATCTTACAACTCTATTACCTGAAGTGGCCAATTACCACTTCTTTATTGTAAGCTGTGTGGGGCAAGGACTATCTTTTTGTTGTGTGTTTGTCCAATACTCAGCACAATGGGGTCCTAGCCCCACACTTTACTAAAAACATTGTGCCAATTTCTTCTTCCCTTTGTTTGTTTCAGTCTTTTAGGACAAAGGGTCTTTTGACTGAGATTCAGCCTTCTTTTAATTTTCAAACACATTTAGCATCTTGAGCGTATTTCCAGAAACAAAAACTCAGCAATTAAGCAGTTTATTGAACCCAAGATCTTTATGTGCTTAGAACAACCTAAACCTTATTAAGATGCCTCAGGAAAAGAAAAGAACCATGACATTTTCTAATGGTTTAACTTTTCATTTTTTAAGGATAATAATATTGCTGACTAAAGTGCATATAGTTAAATTGACTTTGTAACTGCAGTTGCAACAAATCAAAGCTACTGGAAGAATTCCACTTTCATTTATCAACTGAGACATGGAAATTTCCATCATATTGAAAACATATTTGCACAGGTTCAGAGACATGCAAGGATTAAAACCAGCAGTTCCTGGAGAAGTGACCATCTTTAATACAAATACATTTTGCACTCTTAGGATAAGTCAGCTGTCATTTTCAGTGAGGAATCCCTAAATAAGCATGCCCATACATTCTACAAAATACTGCCCCTTGTCTGAACTCTATTACTTAACATTAGAGCCATCAAATGAAAATGATGAGAGGGAAGAAACTTAATAAACAAAAATCCTAATGCCTTTTTTGTTTAATTCTTTTTTATAAATGAACAATTAACACTGAATTCAAGCATAAAAAGGTGGAGCTAAACAAACTACCAATGACAGAAACTCAGCTTTCCTTTATGAGGTCTTGTGTTTTCATCAAGCTACACAATCTGTGATATGGAGAATTGTGCACTTATCACAATTATAGCATGATCTGATATGCCTGCTAACCACTATTCCATTTGTGGTTCTTTCTTCTTTCATTCTGCAGTATGGCAGACCAGAGTTTATGCTTTTCCTATCACAATGCATTCAGGAAGTTTTGCCACACTTCAGTAAATGATGTCATATATGACCCCGTCTTCCATTCCAAACATATCAGACCAGAACACCACTATAGTCCCATTTATTGGTATGATCACTGTTTAAATTCTCAGTCCTCTACTTTTGTCCATTCAATCATTTATTTATTTGACTGGTATCATGAGCACAAATGCTAAAAACTTTACTTCCATTCAGTAGTAGTAACTGATGTGCTTCCTCTAATGGGTATGGGAGCCTAAATCATTGACTTCTGCAGAACATAAGCTTTCATTTAAAACAAAAAGTAACTTACTTGCCCTTATGGTTCATAAGTCAATGATCTAAATGTGACTTGTATTCAAACATGCAGTTGTCTTCCTGAAACTGTAAAAAGCTCCAACAGCTCAGCTTTACAGCAACAAAGTGAAATTATAGCACTGCGGTCAGTTTTACAGCTACTGTTCAAAATCATTTGGGCAATAGTAAAACTGCCAAGATTCAGATCAGTTTCATGATGCTGGTGCTTGGAAAAGCTATGAGCAGTAGTAGAGGGAGACATGGGAGTTATTCTTGGGAGCAGAAAACTAAAAATGGAGGCTGCAGTAGAGATAAAAAACTTCCTAACTGTCAGGATAGCCAGGCACTGGAATAAACTGCCTAAGAAGGTTATGGAATCTCCAGATTAGACAAACACCTGTCAGGGATGGTCTAGGTGGAACCTGACCGTGTCAGTTTAAAAATAAATAATTTCCAGATGAACCAAAACCACTTTTTGTTGTTGTTTTCTTGGCATTGCTAGGGAATTGCAAAATCTATTATTTATCAGTTCTACGTGTTAGTGCTATTTCACCTTATTTAACAACACAATATTTCTACAAAAAATACAAACTTTTCCTTTAAAGTGAAGTCCAATGATAATTTTTTAAAAATAGCTTATTTTTATTTAGCATATGTATTTGTTTGTGTAGTGAGAGTCAAATATATTTTACTACAATGAGAAAAATAAAAGTTTACTGTTTTTCACTCCTTTTAACCCTGCAGAGTCAACACAATTACAACAACATGGACTGTGGGCTCTATTTTACTGTGCACTTCATCAGCACAGTTGAGGTACGTCTATACGGCAGGGCTAAAGTCGAATTAAGCTACTCAATTGTGTAGCTTAAGTCAAAATAGCTTAATTCAGCTTTTGGCATTGTCTACACAGCAGGAAGTCGAAGGAAGAACACTCTTCCTTCGACTTCCCTCACTCTTCGTGAAATGAGGGTTACAGGAGTTGGAATAAGAAGTCCTCCAACTCTCCATTATTTCAGAATAACGGCTTGCTGTGTAGACGTGCTCTTTGTTATTTTGGAATAACATCAGTTACTCCAAAATAATGCTGTAGTGTAGACATAGGCTTGTTTACTAAGTTCCAGCACTAAGCTTGCTGAAAGCAATGGGATGACATAAGGGTCATAAAGGTGACATAAAGGGCATAAATTGGCCTGCAGAATATTTGACATGGGTGATGAGACAAGCTCAGACAGTTTGCCAGCCTAGAAGTTAGAACTTATTACTATATTTGTAAACTGAGCACAAAAATAATCAAGAGGTGGTAAGTATGGGTACTCAGAGTGCCATTTTAAGTTACTTTTCAGAAAATAGAACTGCACTGTAAAAATCATGGGGAGACTACTGTCCTGGGCCCAATCCTGTAAACATTTCTCACACAGATAGTCAATTTAGCGAGATTCCTTGCATGCATAAAAATAAACACATTTGGGTCCATTTGGCTCTGCCCTAAACATTGTATTCAAAAGAACAGCACAAAAGACCTCCCTTCATCTAAACTCCTTTCCCTAAATGTGATACACACATACTAATTCAAAAATTATCAGGTGCCTACAAACAATCCAAGAGCTTTATAAAATTTCCCATATTCTTGTAAGTCTTCTCTCTCCCCATATGCACCTCTCAAAATGTGTCCATCTTTCACACATGCACACACAGATATACAGAAATATTTATAGCCTTACAATAAGCCCTCAAAATATTAAGATCCTTAAATCACCATGGGAACTAAACATAATACAATCAATGCTACAAACAATAAAATATACACTGCCCAACAATTATCAGAAAGTTCCCTTGTGAAAAGAAAATATGAATATGGTTCAAACGAAAGTAATATAAACTTATACCTACCCTCACAATGATCCTTTCAGAGACTTGTGCCGACAATAAATAGTATTGGTCTTGACTGACAGCATGTAGTCCAACCACCAGCATGAAGTATCTGATATGAAATTAATATCAATGATTTAACAATGAAGCTGAAAAAATTTCCTCTCAGGCATAATGTACTTATAACTTTAGGACAATGATTCTCAAACTTTCTGCTCTGTGGTCCACATGGCTCAATGCAAACCTTTCTGCGGATCACCAGTAGCTAATGGAAACTCGCCATTAATTACATAATTATGCTCGAGCCATTTTGCTAGTGCTGCAACTAGGGAGAATGATTTAATTTAAATTATTACACAGATTAAGCATTTTAACTCTCTCATGTTAGTCCATCAAACTTCATTTTAAATAAAGTAAAATATTAATTGATGTCCAACAGAAAAGGTTTCAATGTTTTCTTTATTTATGGCAAGGGACCAATGTTTTATTTATTTATGGGGGACCTTTTTTGGAATGGGGGCCACTGACCCACACATAAAAATCAGTTGGGGACCACACAAGAGAAAAGCAAAAAAACTCCTCCCAAAACTCCCAACCCTCACTCATGTGGCTCCCAACAGAGAGACCTTACTCCTCTGGCACTTTATCCCCATGAGCTGAGGGGGAGGAAAAGGGAGAACTAAGGTTCAGGCTTCCCATAGCCCAGATTTACTCTTCTAGGGTTAGTTGATTTTGTGGACCCCTCAGACTCTGGGGTGGGGACAAAAATGAGGGGTTGAGTGTGGAAGACAGTGCTGATAGGGATGGGAGTGCAGAATCTGGGTGGGAGGTGAGGTGAAGGAGGGAGTGAGGATGCGAGGTTTGGGTCGAGGCTGGGTACAGGAGCAGGCTGGGAGTAGGGTGTCTGGGGCAAGAACAAGGGAAGGTGCAGTATGTGGCCAGGAGGCAGGGTGCAAAAACAAGGGTAAGTGCAGGAGCAAGGTGGAGACGGGTGTCTAGCCAGGAGAGAGGGTGCAGGAGTTGGGTGGGGTTGGTGTCTGGTCAAGGAGGAGGGAACAGGAGCAGGTTGTCGGTGCAGGATCTTGGTGGGGCAGGGAGTGTGTGAGGGAGGGTGGTGGTTTCGGCATGAGAGGAAGGGGGGCACTTACTTGCTTTTGTGCCCTGAGCCATTCTCAGGCCCGGTGTCCCAGGCACGGCCTCCCGCTGCTCCCATTGGCTGGGTTCTGGCCAATGTGAACAGCAGGGAAAGCCTCTAGGATCTAAACTCTGACTATCACACTATTTCTCTGGCCAAATTATTCATACCGATAATAGTTATTGCATTTTAAACCTTGTATTTTAAACACAACTTATTTTGCATTATGGACAGAAAATTAACTCTTCTTACTCTGTTTCATTCACTGGTTATTAAATGTTCTTTGGATCCAAAGCTCACTGAAGGCAATAGAAATACTTTGGTATCACCCACTCCAACCATTCAGGAAATCATGCAACAGGCCCCCCCCCCCCCCAAAAAAAAAATCAGGAATTTGGCCACAAACAAATAAGAGAAGGGTGTATGTGGGTGTGTTTCTCTATTTTTATTTACATTCTGGTTTCTGAGACATTAAGATACATTCTGGGTCATGTTTTCCAGCTTTGTGCTGCAACCATGAGAACTAGAGCCACTTTTTTTTTTTTTTTAGCGGGGAGGAGGAATGAAATTAACTCTCACATAATTCTAAAGTTTCAGGAGCTGGGTCTTTCAGAAAGACACCAAAGAAAACGCAAGATGAAATCAGGAGAATTGACAACACCAGCTTTCACTGACTTCAGCGCATCTGCCTCATTGTAAGCTAAATCACTTTCCCTTTACAGACACCCCCATTGCAATACCTTTGGTCAGGGTTAGGCTTCCCTTTTTTTCTCATGTTATTTGCTGTTGTTTCACTGAAATGTAATCTTCCCAGTGTCACTTTGGTTACCTGGTCTCCTGGTAGATCAAGTCTAAAACAGAAAAAGGAAACAAGTTAAAGGGCAAACAACCATGTTCCACCTGGACCACTTCTAATTTTCTAGTAGATTTCCTCAAGTTCATTAATATGCTTCACTCTTCTGATTTGATATACTGAGATGACCACAAAGGCATCTCAGTACATGTGGAATGCTCCCCACTTAAAAGAAGAAAATGTGACTCTTCATATATGAGCCATTTCAACATAAGTTGCCAAAACATGTCAGCCTCCCATTAACCAATAGATCACAACATCCTGTCAGGAAGTTAAATAAGGGGGTGAATGTACTCAATCATATACTCTCATCCACACAAGAGTTGGAATATTTGGGTTTTTCATAACATTCATATACTCTATCTCCGCACCAAGAGCCATACATAGCTACACATGGTAGGCTCACTGACATATTAATTAGCTGCTAATTTAGGGCACTACCATGTCATTAATGCTACAGTAACACATTAACGAGCCTTAACCTCTCTCCTGTTTGTTTTTACCTATATCTAATTTATATTTCCGTGTCTACTGTGGTATGTAATGATTATCCGATAAAGCTTTTTTCCTTTTTCATAGACAAAAACAGTTCAACCATCCACTTTTCATTTGGTATAAATCAGTGTTACTCCCTGAGGATATTTTTTACCCTGGTATCCAGAAAAAAAAAACACAGCAGAAAAGATTTAGGACTAATCTGTTCCTGCTTCCCAATTCAGAGTTCACTTCTGTGGATTTTTGAATAGGATACGTAACCTTTTCTGAAACATAAGATGGCAATTTTTCTCTGTGTCATTTTTATATATATATATATATATATATGATATGCAGTGTTGTAGTAGCCACTTAGGTCATATATGATATGCAGTGTTGTAGTAGCCACTTAGGTCCCAGGATATTAGACACACAAAATGGGTGATGTAATATCTTGTACTGAACCAATGTCTGTTGATAAGAGACAGAAGCTTTTGAGCTACACAGAGTTCTTCTATATTATGGAATTTTGCTGCTTTTCTCTTGACATGTTGTACTTACAAAATGTTTTTAATCCAATGTTTCTTTCTATGTAGAAAATTGGTAAGAATTTACCTATAAATCTCACCAATGGGTGAAAGAGTTGTTTTAATCAAAATTTCTAACCCCACAAGCAAACAGGATAAAATTGTTGAGTATTAAATATTTACGTTAATAACAAAAGAGGAGTGTTTAACAGACATCAACCTACTAAGGTGCATGTGATATAATCAGACTGATCCCTGGGCAATATTTTCTATAGAATTTTTTGTTTAGTTTTGCTGTACATTATATTTTGCTTCTACCATTAAACAGGATTTGTATTTTATTTTTACTTATTCAAAATGTACATACAAATGTTTAGTGATCCATCTGACAGAGAAAAATTTTGAGCAAACGCAGACAATAGGATCTAAACTGAAAAATAAAGCAGATTGTGTATTCACTAGGCCTACACATTAGATTAATATTATGGAACCAGATTTTTCTGCCTTTCATTATTCTAAAAAAATAAAATTAAACAAATAACAACTGGACATACAGGAGGAAGCCAGAGGAAAGGAAATCCTTGCAGAACTTCCTCCACATTAGAACTTAGGGTTCGACACGCACACTTCCCCTAGCCCTTTTTCTTAACCATCCCCCTGTACGTCAGATGGGACAGGCAGTTCTGAGTGCTTGGAACATGCAGACCTTTCAGAGCCCTGGAGCTTTCACAGCCATCTGTGCCCTATATTTCTGAATCAACTCCATTGCCCTCTTTTCTGCTACTGGTTCTCTAGTGTTTTGGGGTTCTACTGGAGCCCTGCTGCCAGGGTTTCATTTAAGCACTGTTGTTCTTATTGAGCTCTCAGAGTTGGGGAGTTCAGCATATAAATTAAAAGTCTCAGGGTCTCTCTGCTTTTTGTTGGACAGGTTGATGATATGGAATGTGCACATCTGTACAATCATTGACACCTGCTGCAATAAAGACATATATGTTGTTAAAATTCAAGGAATTCTCTAGCAAACATCGTCTAGCAAAAAAAAAAAAAAAGCCAAAAAAATAATTTCTTACTTAACAGGATTGAAAGATTTTTTGCTTCGATCCGACTGAGACTGTTCAATGGCGATTATCTGATTTGGGGCATCCACCTATAATTAAAGGGCAATACATGTTTCAAATACAAGTCTGAAAGCATGACAGGTTAATCTTTGAAAATGTTAATTTTTTCATAAATAAACATAAAGGGTTGTAATGAAAATAGAGCCAGAGTCAATATGCAAATTAGCTAGAAACCAAACTCTCTCTCAATTGCTGTGAAACCACATATAGCAACATAGGAATTGCCACCTGTTCAGAGCAGTGTTTCACTAGTACATAACTGACATTTCAAAAGAAAGTGCAAAGCCTCCATCATGGACAATTACGCTATAATATGTCAAGGGGAAAGTTTCTTCCTGATCCCAAGTTGTTAAAGGTTAATTTATGTCCTGTAGCATGAGTGTGGAGATCTTTTAGGAATATTTATACTAACTAGGGAATTCCAGAAGTTATTTTTAGACATGTATATACATGTCAAGCTTTTTTTCAATACCCCGTGATGAAGTTCCACCTGTTAACTATGCATTAGAATTCTAAGAACATGAAGCAAAGCAAAGTTCTTAACAATGCTGTAAAAATACCTATACAAATATTTCAAGCCACTACCCTTTTCTGGTAAATAAAACCTAGAGCTAATCTTTCTGATGGAGAGGAAGTTGAATATAAAAGCATTGCTACACACAAAAGGCATCAGAGGATGAAAGATGAAATTTTGGGTCCCACTTTTTACTGGCTGGAGAGAGTTTAGTTAAATTTCATAGATCCTGAATTACGGCAGATGCCTAAGATGACTTCCACTTCTGCTTTGCAGAAATCCCCATTTAAACTATCATTCCACATCCAAACCACGAACCTTCTCTTACCACCCTACACTGTTTACATATACAGTAAGCCTGATTAGGTCATTCTGAAACTCAGCATGGCTTGTTAGCCTTTCTCTTTTTGTGGATTGTATGGGAATAAAATTAGATTTTTACCACTTCTGTAAACTACAGTGTACTTGTTTCAATTATTCCGTATTCATGATATGTGATTGACCACCTAAGTCACATAGTCCCACCTGCATTTTCTGATTGGATGACAATCTTTAATAGGAGGGAAATCTGTGTCATCATGATAGCGGTGCAAATTTTATGCCCTTCATCATACAACTGCACAAGGATGCACAAAAATCTTACTATTTGCACACATCCCAATGAACAAAAATGTTGCTCATTCTATCATTCATCAAAAAACTAACAAAAAGCATGATCAGTAATTACATGAATTATGTTTTTATTAGGATGACAAAGGTTTTTTGCTCTATTCCTCTGGCTCTGTTGATAATCATGTACTTATAATGAAGTAGAATTAAAAGCACTGGGAGACTTACCTTAATTCCAAAAGTTTTCAAGTAAAACTTTTCAATGGGTTTCAATCCCAGGTGAGTTTTGACATATTTTGGATTCCCAACAACACTAATATGGACTGAGATCTGGAAATGGTTCTTCTTCTGGCATACAAAAGCATCATCTGTTGCTGAAAAATTAAATCCTTTGTCTGTGACAATGTGGTATCCTACATCAGGGCTATGGAAACAAGAGTAAAAAGCAGCAGCAGTAAGCAACCATACATTCAGTGACAAATGATGTTTATGTTCCTTTGGATAAAGTTAAATAAATTTGATTCCTACTAATGAAATCTAAGTGGGAATATATACAATCTCAAGCAATGGATCTATATATGTACTGCTTTTATCGTCACAGGACAAGAATAGGGAATTCTTTAAAAATTGACTTATAATTCCACTCTGGCACCTTACTCATATGGAGGTTAAGAGTGGGGGAAGCTTACACAATTCTTGCTTACAAATCATATAAAAAGCACTCCCCAAATTACAGCAATTTATTCTCAGAGCTCAAAAAGCACTACTATAAGTAACTGAGCTGAAAATGCATTGTGTTCAGTGATGTGCAAATGAGTCATGTTCACTTCTTGCTTTGTTCCAGAATTATTATAGCCAATCACTTCCTCAGTAGCTGTTGAGGTGGAGCAAGGTTTTAATCAGGATAAACATACAACATATGCATTCTAGAATGAACGATCACTGTTTTAAAGCACTGTTTTTGAATGATGTTCTTCATCTACAAAGTAATGGAATCTTATTTTGTCTCCCTTTATAATTGGGTTTTGAAAATCTTTTGTAGAAGAATGGCTACCTTTAAATACATTGTTGAATGTCCAGGAAGGTTAAAGTGTTCTCCTACAGGTTTATGAATGTTACCATTCCTGATGTATGATTTGTGTCCATTTATCCTTTAGCATAGAGACTGTCTGGTTGGCAGAGGGGCACTGGTATTAAATGGCATAGATCACATTAGTAGAGGCAGATGAACCCCTTACACCCTGACTTGATTAACCTAATTTACACTAGTACCCTCTTTCTTTTGTTGTCCTTATATATACCCATGCCTTTGTAAACCTCAACACATCTGATGAAGTGGATTTTACCCACAAAAACGTATGTCCTATTAAATCAATTCATCTTTAAGATTCCATAAGACTCCTCGTTTTTCCTCATTAATGAGGGATTTGATTATAATGATCAAATTCCAATATGGAATCCCTCAGTAGCATAGCCCTTAATGACAGCTTCTCAAGACTAATCTATTCATTTATCCTTGTAAGTTGGAAGGATTTAGTATAAAGATTTTACAAAAGATTTATAAAGACAAAATTATTTTTGAACAAACTTTAAATCATGATTTTTGGCAAAGAGAGCAAAGCTAAATAGACTTCATAAACTACCATATTGCTTCTGAATTCACTTATTTTTAATGATGATCATAATAATGAGTAGGTCAGGTGTTAAAAGCATCATCGCTGAAGAAACTCCTTACGTCTCTATATAAATCTAGAGATTTCTTCTCTGTAAGGGCAATGCCAATTTATAAACTGATGATTTAAAAGCAGTTTCTGAACATTTGCTTAAATGCAGACATGTGGGTCAAGAAAGAGACATACAGTGCTGCCTGTCCCAAGAGGAATGATTTGGGTTGAAGGTTATTCTGAAGAGTACTGTCATGTTTGGATTCTTACCCACTGTACATCTGCATAAAGCAATTAAGAAACAAAATCTAGGACTGATTTTACAAGGAGCTTCTCTGGGAGTGTTCTCCGCTTTTTCCTTTACTTAGCTAATCTAACTAGACCATCTAGGGCTCAGTTATGTTTCTTATGAGTCTGAGCCATGGTGCAGCTGGGAAGGAAGCAGACCACTGGTGTGCCGGAATGAGACAACAGCATGCTTCACTTATCTATCTCTGATGTTGACAGTGCTTCTTCAGTGCAACTCTCCTAGAATACAGGAGAGGAGGGGAGGAGTCTGTTTCTTTCATAACACTGGGAGGGTACGTCTAAACGACACTAAACTTTCGAAAGAGGATATGCAAATTCTGTGGGAATTTGCATATCTTCTTCTGATCGCATTTTCAAAAATGAAAGTAGTCTAGGTGCAGGGGCTTTTGGAGAAAAACCATTTTTTTAAAGAACTGTGTAAACCTCGCATAGCAGGTTTTTTTTGAAAAGGGGTATTTTTCGAAAAAAATGCATCTAGACTACTTTCATTTTCGAAAGATCATCTTTCGAATATGCGATTGGAAGAAGATATGCAAATTCCTGAAGAGACTTAGTGTGTGGACTCTATGCTGCAGCCCAAGGTGTATGGGAAGAGAAGAGAAAAGCTCTCTCATGCCTTTCTTCCTACTCCTATAGGGGCAGGTGTAATTTGATCCACAGAGTTAAATCACAGACTGAGAGCCCCAATCCTTCAAACTCTTCACACAAGAAGGTGCCACTGAAATCAATATCAGTTCTATGGTCAGCGGTGTTGCAGGATTGGACCCTTCAGGGTCCAAACATTTGTGCACATATGGTCCAACTGATGTCAGTAAGGCTGCTCACATTAAAAGGATAATCATGTCCATAAAATATGAGAGGATCATGCCCTACAAGTGTTCTATGAAAGCAGCCAATCATGGTATGAAGCCATTTCTTCTGCACTGATTAACCGTGCTTTACACATCTCTTTAAAATGTAGCTTATAGATAAATCTGTTAGCAGCAGCAGAAAATTAAATAGATACAGGGCAAGTGGGGAAGAGTTTAACCTATGGATTTAAATGTTTAAAGTGTGTAAAACATAAAATAAACAGAGTAGGACTTTTAAAAAATAAATACATAATTCTGTTTCTCCTAAATAAATACTGAATTACTTTTTCCCCCTTCTAATTTTTGTACTTGTAGCTAGGAATTACAAATACATTTATTCTCATTTTCTTGATGTAAAGTTTCCACAGGCAGCTTCATAATGATGGTAAAGAAGAATCAAAATATTAATTTCACAGAACATAAGATTTTAAGATTACATGAACTAGGTTGCAGCAGTCAGGACTGATTTCTCATAAATATACATTGGCCATGATCCTAGAAAAATGCATGCACGTGTTTACATTTATGCATACAAATAGCTCCATTGATCTTAATGTGACTTCTAATGCGTATAACATTAAGAACATGCCTAAGTGTTTGCACATGCCTGATTTTAATTAGTATTTATGTTCTGACTGCAGAAGGCTGAAAAAACACTCAATAGCCAGAATTTTCAGAAATAACTAACAATTTTGGGTGTCCAAATTGAGATACCATAAAGGAGCCTGCTTTTCTGAAAGTGCTAAGTATCCACTCTCAAAAACTTGGGCCCTTTTAACGAGTTTAACGAGATATGGTAAAACCGGGCCCCCCCAAAAATCAGCCATTACTTTTGAAAATTTTAATCCATAACTTAAGAGTTTGCAGAAATTTGAGAAGTTTTTATATTGAAACAGGACTAAGCCACACAGATCAGATTTAAACTTTCCCAGAAATGAGAAATTTTCAAATCTAGAATTTTAGTTTCATCTCCTCTTAGCTTTTATAACTAGAACAGACTGGCACTTGAGACAACAGGCTTCAGAATGGAATTCCTCTCCCTCCCCTCCGGTTTACACTGTGACAATGAAAACACTAAAGATTAAAAAGAAAACGATATTTTTTCTTAGAAACAAAATTACAGCATTCTAAAAAGGAAGAAATGACTTAGCAGACTTAGACTTAGCAGTAATGTTCTTTTGACACACATAGGAGATAATATAATCAAGTAGAGAAATTCTGTACTATGATCATAACTACAATGCATCATACAATGGTACTCAAAGCCATTTCCCAAATAATGGTCATAATTTATCTATTGAGGTACTTTTATGGCAATCTCATAGAATCCGTTCTTTGATACAATGCACGAAAAAAAGAACATCAGATTTAAGTTTTGAACAAAAGGAGGATTCAATTGCTCATAGGCTCTGTATTCTGTCACCTCTAATTGACAGCTGAAATGTAGCCATTGACCAAAAGTTGTTGTGCAGTATATTGGAGGAGGCAGGCCACTTCCTCATGGAGAGGTATCCAGGACACAATCACCTCTCTAAGCTGGCTGGGAAGCTTGCTGACTTTCCCAGCAAAGACATAAAGATTTGAAAAGCAGAGACATTGAACTATTGGCTCACCCGGAAGAAAGTCTTTTTAGAGGTGGGTTGGAGGGGATGGGGGGACGACCAAAACAAATACTAAAATCACCTCATTCTGCTGCTCCAGTATTGTCTATGCATAAATGGGAGACAATGTTCAGATCTGAACATGATACACACGAATTAGCCTTTTTTGGAAAGTGTTCTTTTTGCTGAGTGGTGGTGGTGTTTTTTGTTTGTTTGTTTAAATATTGAGGGTCAGAAGAATGTGGAGGAAAGTACAAATTAACCCTATAACTGAAAAGGCTTCTCTACTGCTCACAGTGAGTAATTTCTTACTTCAGCTCTATGGGATAAACAAGCCAACATGGAAGATCTCTGTTAAAAAATATTAAGCATAGAAAACTGTGTGATGGAAAGGTGGATTGAACTTGGAGTGATCTTTTCCAAGGTAGTGTGTTGATTTTGAGGAGGTTTTTTTCCCCCTCTTTTGTTATTGCTGCTGCATAAGTTCTATTTCACAACTGTGTGTCTGTATAGGCAAACCTCTAAGGCAAGGACACTGTTGTATTACACAGTATAGCCTAAGCAGCAATGACAAAGGCACAAAGGTAAGTACTTTAAGAGGCCTTTATAAGCCATGGGAGGGTGATGTGCAGAATGTACAATAGTTACTTGTTCCCATCTGAAACAAAGACAGAACTATGTAGCACTTTAAAGACTAAGAAGATGGTTTATTAGGTGATGAGCTTTTGCGGACCAGACCCACTTCCTCAGATCAATATGTGGAAGAAAATCGGCACAACCATATATACCAAAGTGATACAATCACGCGTTCATTTTTTTGATTGTATCACTTTGGTATATATGGTTGTGCCGATTTTCTTCCACATATTGATCTGAGGAAGTGGGTCTGGCCCGCGAAAGCTCATCACCTAATAAACCATCTTGTTAGTCTTTAAAGTGCTACATAGTTCTGTCTTTTGTTTCAGCTAGACCAGACTAACACGGCTGCATCTCTATCATTGTTCCCATCTGTTTTGCCAAAAGGAGAAAAAAATCAAATAGATGTAAGTTAGCTTGGAAGTGTTCTCATGCCTGAGTCTCCTGATTGAGAGACCATCTGCTGTGGGTTTTGTTGTTTGTTTGTTTTTTTAATACCAGAATGCTTGGCATGAAAATCCAGCAATTCCTTAAAATTTGGTTATCAGATCTCTCTGCAACTTCATCCTCACATCTCACTGTCACATTTTACCTCCTCCAGTTTCAATGTACCATGGATTTCAGCAGCTTAATGCAAACAAACAAAAGTAAATCCAAGTGCAAACATTTGTGCTTACAGCTTTTCATAATTATAGTTAAATAAGCTGCTCCAGTGAGAAGTTTGGTATGGCTGCCACGTTAGCGCCTGATAACATTTGTCCACAGCAGCTATGTTCTGTCCGTCACTGTCATAGTCCTGCATTTCAGTGGCACAGTCCTTCGCTGTCACTGTGAAGAGACAAAATCGACAGCTTATTTGCTACATACCAAGCTAGCTAGTAACACTGCAGAAAACCAGCAAATAAAAATGTTGGCTACATTTGTAGCTATTCCAAAAATATTTCCTGCCTTATTTTATTGTCACAGAGCATTGGTTTTTGTTTTACTTGTCATGCTCTGCAAGATACCACTTAGTTAATATTGCTTTTTAATTCCTCTACCAACCCCCCTCCCCTTTTACATGGCAAAAAAATCATTTGTCAGCTAAATGCTTTAATTTTTGAAACAATTATTTTGTGATGAGATCTAGCAAAGAAAGAAGAAATACCAGAATTATCAATTCCCTTCTCCCACATGTAATAAGCTTAAAATAAAACAACCCACCAATCCAAATGAACAAGTATTTAGTTCTATAATCAAAAAAGCAATGTTGAGCCTGATTGGCTGAACACTGTTTAATGCTTTATAATGAGAAACATCCCACAATACTGATTACAACAGCTTGAAGTAGCTAGGGTCAGTGGTGATGCTTGAGATACTACACGTCATAAAGGCTGAAGGAGCATTTCATATAGGAGACAAACAAATGGAGTGCAGTGTGGGAAAATACACTACACAACAGTAAGCAAGAAATCTAAGAATCCTTACATGGCTTGAGGCAGCGTGATGTGACTGAGTACAGCACTGTTGAAATAATTGCAGCCCAGAACCCCTAGCTGCAGTAACTGTGTTTCTGACAGACAGCAATGTGAATACTACAAACAACTTCTCTGGTTACTCATTTTGATTTTTAAACTAATTTCCTTCTGCCATGTTTGAGCCCCTTGCATGTTCACAGTCCACTAATGTTAAGCCACTGAGTTTTACTGATGTAAATGTTTGCACAGAGCAAATTTCAAAGCTGTATCACCATTATTAAACCCCAACACTTCACATTCATGAGGCAAGCATCCATAACCAACTGCACGTTTATCCATTCCGTGAGGGACGGTGGCAATACCATGTGACCCATCTAACCAATCACAATTTACCAACACAGCTTAAATCACAGATACTCAAAGAAAGGTTTCTGGACAATCCATATGCTATTTGATTTTTTAAAAACCTACAAAAATCCATCTAATACTTTCAAATAACTTGTTAGTCTGAAGGAGTGACAGGCTTCTCACTCTGTAGAGATGTTGTAGTCATTTCAGTCCCAGGATATTAGAAAGACAAAGAGGCTGAGGCAATATTTTTTATTGGATTAAATTTGTGTTGGAGAGAGAAACAAGATTTCACGCTATCCAGAGCTCTTCTTCAGGTCTGGGAAATGTACACAATGTGTCACAGTTCACAAGTTTCTCACTGACGATATGCCAACAGAAAAAAAGGCTTTAATTAATCAGATAAATTGTTCATTGTGAACTAACTATTCAGTCTCATGCAACCTTTTGTTATACAGGCAGTCCCCGGGTTACGTACAAGATAGGAACTGTAGGTTTGTTCTTAAGTTGAATTTGTATGTAAGTCGGAACTGGCGTCCAGATTCAGCCGCTGTTGAAACTGACCAGCAGCGGCTGAATCGGACACGCCTGGGGCAGAGCAGCTGGGGTGCTGCTGGATTGGTCCTGCAGCATCACTCCTCGGCGCTATTGGACCAACCCGGCAGCACCCCAGCTGCTCTGCCCCAGGTGTTCCCAAGTCAGCCGCTGCTGAAACTGACCAGCGGCTGACTACAGGAAGCCCGAGGCAGAGCTGCTCTGCCCCGGGCTTCCTGGAATCAGCCGCTGATCAGTTTCAACAGTGGCTGAATCTGGATGCGTGGGACAGAGCAGCTGGGGTGCTGCTGGGTTGGTTCAGTAGCGCCACAACTCGGTGCTGTGGGACCAACCCGGAAGCCCCCCAGCTGCTCTACCCCAGGCGTCGGCGAGAAAAGCTGCTCTGCGTCTCCCTGGTCTGCTGGGGGCGGGGCGCTAGCTCCGCATCTCCCTGGTCTGCTGGGGGGAAGCATCCCCCACACCGCCGGAGGCGGCAACAGTGGGGGAGGCACCCTGCACTAGCGGGCCCCCCCACGGTTCGTAACTAGGGGTCCGACTTAAGTCAGACTGACGTAACTCGGGGACTGCCTGTATATGGAATATTATAGACTCAGCATTTTCTTCTTAATAAAACCTTGAATTACATTAATATTGGGGGGAGGGAACAATAAAGACCTTTTTTTTCCAGACCTTCATATGGATACTGAGCTGTCAGATCAGATGGTTAGAGAAGCTGAAATGTGTTCTCTTCCTTCCCCAACATTAATCAACAGTTAAGATGACCCAAGATGGTTGTGTCAATTAGGTCAGCAGAGAACAAAATTCCCTATGTTCCACAGGCTCATGCATGTAAGGGCAGAACTCTTTGGCTGAAGAGTACACTCAGTCAGTGTGAACACTTAATGCTGGATATGTTACCTGAAATATTAGAGTTTCTTCCTTTTGAAAAGCCAGAGAATTGTTTGAAGGTACCTGCCCTGTCCTAGCAGGTTTAATACTGATATCTTTTCTGAGCCAGCGCTAGCGTGACTGTCAAAATATCCTGGCAGTCAACAATATGAAACACGTACCCTGCTGAGAGGAGTTAGTCCATGCTGGAGAATCAATGGTATCTTCTAACAATTGTGAGTGTCTTCTCTTTTTAGCTGATGCCAGGGAAATGCTTTAAAACATAACGTTGTACATTATTACTCCACAGAATAACTAAAGCTATATGGCTATAAAGCTTAAGTGCCTGATTTCTAAGGCTGTGTCCAGACTCAGGGGTTTTTTCGAAAAGAGTAGCCTTTTTTCGAAAAAACCTCACCTGTGTCTAGACTGCAGCCGCGTTCTTTCGAAATTAAATCGAAAGAACGCGGCTTTTCTTTCGATGGCGGTAAACCTCATTTCACGAGGAAGAACGCCTTCTTTCGAAAGTTCCTCTTTCGAAAGAAGGCGTTCTTCAGTGTAAATAGGGCTTCTTCGAAAGAGAGCATCCAGACTCACTGGATGCTTTCTTTCGAAAAAGCAAGCCGCTTTTTCGAAAGTTCAACGTGCAGTCTAGACGCTCTCTTTCGAAAGAGGCTCTTTCGAAAGTATCTTTCGAAAGAGCCTCTTTCGAAAGAGGCTTGCAGTCTAGACATAGCCTAACAGATTTTTACTTCAAGGTCTGGTTTTGTTATATTTTAACTGAATGAAATGGTTTATGCTTTTGAGTCTTAAATACCAGCATCCTTTTTATTCCACGTGACTAAGGAATTCACCTTTTTTAAAGCAAGTTTTACACAGTCAGCATATTATAGAGATAGCATTAATTTTGACTCAGTAGTACTAAAATCCCAGCTTTATTCTTGAATGGGTTTAGTCAGACATGATGAACTCTGTTCCTTCCTTCATGGATAAGAGAAAAAGCCATTTAAAGTGATGTTGCAGTGTGAGGAGGGGAGACCCCTGTAGGGTGTTTGCATCTCTTAAGCAGCATGGAGTCTAGTTCAACATGGGTGAAGGGACAGGACTGGAGGACCTACTATTATACAGATCCTTGAGGTCTTTTATTTACCAGACAGCTGTAGGGGAGAGAGTTATAAATAAAAATAGGATCCAATCCACAACCTGGGAGATGTTTAGCTTTTTCCTTTGCCTATCAAGGTATTTAGATTAGGCACTGTAGGTAAAGGGTTTTGCCTTTTATCTCTATTTACCTCTATTTGTTTTATTAAATACCCAATACCTTTTGGTGGCTGAAAACTATATGAAATATATAGTGAACATTTTGTTTTATCACTTGAGTAAAAGAAACTTATTTTTCTCATGCCTTATGTCAGACTGCTCACTCATGAAAACAAAGTCCCTTGAAATGGGTGTTGTAAAATATCATGGATATTTCTACCATCCCAGTTACTCTTTAGTAACTCTAACTTTAGTAATCTCTCTAACCTTGTAACTTTTTTATTGAATTGATTTGCTTTTGATTTTAACCTGATTTTTAATCTTTAAAATATGGTGCTTAAAGAACAATAGCTGATAACGATCCCATAAATGTCTAAACAGAGCCACCATGTGGAGAAATGTGCACCCACAGGTATTTTTCTACACCTGGTTCTTTCCATTCGGAAGTGGGTCTGGCCCACGAAAGCTCATCATCTAATAAACCATCTTGTTAGTCTTTAAAGTGCTACATTGTCCTGCATTTTGCTTCAACTACCCCAGACTAACACGGCTACATTTCTATCACTATCGCTCTTAAGAGCAGCTGCCACCTTCCCTTTCTGTATCTTCCTTTCTTCCTTCCTACATAATAGAATTATACCTTACCCAGAAGTATGGGAGATCCGAGGCTGAAGGTACGGATAATTTAAATCCAAACAGCTGGAGGATGTAGAAGTATTCCAGGGAGACATGGCATTATCTGTCTTGAGACAGCAGTCTTGGAAAACACTGCAGGGATGTCCATTGGTGTTCATGTCAGAGAAACTCTCAGGGTATCTAAAAGGAAATGTATCGGGAGCCCCTGCTGTAGGGAAGGAAAGTGACGGCCGCAGTCCAGTGGACCCTGCAGCATCATAATGTAAAGCTGTCAGGAACAACAAATGAAACAGTTTGGTCATAAACAGAATAAGAAGAATGCTAATAGTACAGTAAGATTAGAACTCACACAACCCACCCTTCAGCTTCGGTGGAGAATATGGTTCTGAGCCCGAGTCTGGTGGGGACTCTGGTAACTGGCTTTGCCTGGAGATGAAAAGGATAATTTCATTTCACTATGAAAAAAAATGTATAATAACCATAAGCCAATCTTTACCTCAAACCACATGAGCGAGTGGACCCAGTTGTCTTAAAAGCTTGCTCTGCCTATAAGACTTTTTAATTCCCCACTTGCTAGACTCCGGATGGGAGAGTCAGTATCTTTAGCAGCAGAAGGTGCCAGCTGGAGACAGATTGTTCCGGCTAATGCTTTGGCCTCTAGAACTTCAGCACTGTGGAGCCCAAGAGACACAAGGTAGGAATAGTGGAGAGGAAGGGGGTGGGACACAATGGACAAGGATTGAATTTGCATTGGTCTAATTCAAACAGAACTTAGAGCTAGGCCCTTGCAAGCTCACCAGGAAAGGGGGAATTCACAGAAGGGTTTCCAGGTAAGACTTGGGCTTCCTCAGTGCCCCCAGGCAGTGCATTTTGACTCATTTTTCATCCCTGTGAATTTTTTCAGCTCAGTCTGGAACCCCTTAAGAGGGGAACAATATCTGAATTTTTTATAGCTAACTCCCAAAATGCAGAGGATTGGTAGACTTTTTTTGAAGCACACAGCCCTGTTGAAGTACAACCACAAAAGCCTTATCATTTAAGACCGGCTATTCATTCCATGCACTAACCTCACTCCCACTTCTTTGTTCAATATATGGGGTAGCTGCCCAGAGCAGTCTTGGAACCTATTCTTGTCTTTTAGAAATCTGAACGAACAACTAAAATACATTGTAGATGAAGTTTTCATTAGGCTCATAGACATGCAAGGTGGTCTCTGACATCACACTACATTAAAATGTATCTTTTACTGTGTGGACACAAAGCTATGTCACCCAATGGATAACTCACAGTAAATATATGTTTACTGATAATTAGATGCACCTTTCTTTCCACAGGAAAATCCAACACTCACTAATGCACAGCATAAGTCAATCAATTTTTGTTCTAATTCTGTTTAGAGAAGCACCTTTTAAACCCCATGAGGTTTCCCATTTAGAGTGATGAGTTCAGCACAGTTGTACAATGACTGTACGGAAACAAACAATTATGCACTCAGTAGTGATTGTAAATATTTAGGACGTCAGAGCCTTGAGAGTAATGCTGGCTAGAAGCCAAAGAGAAAGCCCTGGAATGTATAATTTCCTATTAGACAGGCATCATAGATAAGCAGAAGGGAATTCTGTTGTATCTTGCCGTTTGTAGAGGGGCCCGAGAAAGTCTGGTAAGTTCCATGCAGAACTTTGTGATTTGAAATGTTGCCACAGAGATGTTTGTGGACTGTCTCCTATTAGTAACAAACTTTTATTTTATTGATGATGTTATTTGATTTACTTCTAGTTTCATTTCAAGTTCAGAACAATTTTTAAGGGAGTGCTACATAACAGAGTGCAAAACATGGCTCAGAGTTTAGGAAAGAAGCCATCCATCTCTCTTCTGTGAGACAGAGCCTCATAGCTCACTTACAAACCCAGTTTCTCCTCACTAAAGGAAGAAAGAACTTCATGTGTAACCTGCTGGTCAGTGTATTGTGTGTCCACTCCCGGCGTAGTCAACACTAAGAGGTTGGCTCTTCAAACTGCAGTGATTGGAGACCTGCCCTCTCTCCGCTCACCCCCACCTTCATTCAATTCCTGATGTTGGCCGAGAGGCAGCCCTCATGTATACACTCCAGCTGGCACTTTCAAAGGAGCCCCAGGAAGGGAATTGCCTATGTAGTGACATTAACAAATTGTCCAGAACTGGAAGAAACCCTCAGTTCAAGGTTGGAATTATTTAAACCCAAATGGAAATGGAAATTCAGTCAGAACACACTTTTGTAAATTTCAGCCTCCAGGTCTGATTTGAAACACTGCCTGAAGAATTGATGCTTAGGATTTATAATGAGACAGATTAATAACAAAACGCTAATGGCAAAGGATTTTTTTGGGCGGGGGAGGGGTCGAGCACAATTTGCTTGTATGACACCCGCTGCCCTGCTACAAGGTTAAACTGAAAACAATTATTTAAAGGGATGCTGTTAAGTTAAAAATATAAACACAAAATGACCTTACCTTCGTTGCAAAGACTTTTATGATTAAACTACAGTTTAATCTATTATTTAAACTATTTAATTTTATATGTCTTAGATTGCACTCTGTGAAAGACAAGTCAGTTTCACTTTTGTTTGTAACCCATTCCATACATGTTCTGGTACATTTCAACATTCTGGGCTTTAAGAAGTTAGTGTATGAACAACGTTTAAAGTTTTCTTCAGAGTAATGATATATTTCTACAGCTTTTCAAACTACGTTTAAGATTTTAAATGTTGTTTTTTGAGAAACTAAACTTAGGAAAGTGATTTGCCTCAAAATTTGAACTGTACATCTATAAAAACCTGCAACTTCCTTTCAATACACTATATGCATATTTCCTGGTTTCAAACACTGCCTCAGATACCCTCTTGGTTTCAGTTTAAATTAAGATATTTCAAATAAAAGTCCAACAACGTATTTTAAACACTACTATAGAAAGAAAATAAATGTTCATTGAAAGGAGAAAGAAACTAGATTCATGTTGGAAAAATACCATTGTTTGTGTTTTAAGAAAGTAAAGTATAAGTTTGAATTAAAACTTGGTACATCCACTAATTAGCAACTTGAAGAACAAAAATTTCAACATTTTACTTTTCATTCATCCCCTCCTCTCCCCCCCACCCCCAAACACTTTTAGCCTTTACTTTGGGAAGAAGTAGGGGAAACTACATATTGCTTCAGCTTCACTGTGTAAAAGAAATGCAGATGTGTTCCATACCACTCACAGTTAAATATATAATAGCAACACAGTGAGATTCTACTCTGTGTTTGTGCCTGCAGCATAATATGCTTTCTTTCTAAATAGCATTTAAAATATAATTCCAGTTTTTATATACACTACACCACGGATGATATCTGCTGTATTAGTGATGTATACTTGTCCCTTCTTATTAATATGAGTATCTTCATTTGAAGAAAATTAATTTTCTTGTATCTGTACTTTAAATATAGCAGGGTTCTTTATGTGGATTTATCCATAAGATTTTTTTTCCTGCTTGTTATGCTTCAATACAGATAATTGTAATTTTAGTTATATAATTTTGACATGAATAGTTATTTAACTGTTAATCGAATAATAAAATATCACTATACTTCATTACAATTGAAATCAGTTAAGCCTCAAAAATAGGACACATTTTATTGTGATACATCTGGTATTTTGCATGTATCTAAGAATTACATAATTATACAGCAATTACCTACAGGTTTACAGTACTATATATCCTGTAAATTAATAGTGATAGATGTGTTGTAGGTTTTTTTCTATTTAACAAGTTAACTGTCAAGACAATATTGTCACAAGAAGTGAAGCCTCATCTTGAAGGAGGTTTAATAATCTGAAATCTGGTTCTTTTTATATGCTTAGTGATACTGAAAACTAAGACCATAAGTATCCAAGTAAATCATTGCTTAGATTCTTATTTTTCTTTTCCTGTGAACTGAGATCTAGCTTTTCATAATTCATGAATGAAAAAGGGTCAGTAATAGTTCCCTTAACCCATTGTAAATAAGTTCAGTGCATGCATACGTCCAGAGTGAGAAGTGCTGTGAGGTTTTATACACATATATACCCACACATTCTTTCACCAGGTGTTGGCAGGTTTCCAGTTTTGAACAATAATCTTTTGTATTTAATGATAGTCATCTGGAAGTTAGAATGAATTATCTGTGTTTTATGGTCTGATGGATTTGTGGTTCATAGTAAGTTGTCCTCGATTATGCCCTGTTTGATGGTATATCACTGTAATTTATACTTTTTTTTAAACGGAGATAAGTGCTTCGTTTCTTAATTATTAAAGGGACACGAGGATGAAAGAGGTAGATTTTAATCAACAAAGAGTAATAGGTTTGATATCTTTAAACTGACCACAATAACTAATGTGAAATTTGTAAATAAACCTCCCGCTCTTTTAAACCTACTGGATCTTATTAGAAAATCATGTTTCAATTGCCATCTCCTAACTCTTTCTTCAAGCCACATAGCTTCCAGGAAGGATCAGGGCTTCTGTCTGATCAAATTACTTTCTGCAGAACACAGATGTGGAATGGAACTTGAGGCGTGATTCCTGTGTTCAGACAGTAGTAATGTCATGATAACATAACCCAGGAAATGTGCTAACTAGTTCTGTTCTATTGCTAATACTTACAGTGCTCCAAATTCCAAGTCACTGCCAAGGAATTCTTCCAACATACTTGTATCCACCATCGCATTCTCCAGAGCTCCATGCACATCTTGCCCTTCAATTCAAAACAAAGGAAGCTTGAAATTCAGATCACGGCTACCCCAAACCCTAATACTCCAGACTGCGGCACATGAAAATACCTGCTTTCTCATGTGTACAAAAGACCACCACATTCCCCCTCCTTTCAGATAAAACCCTCCTTAGGTGGGCTACATTTTCATGTGCAAATCTAGCCCCAGTATAAGAGAAGGGATGGGAAATGGAGGAAGTAGTGGACAGCATGCAAGAGGTAATGAGAGGTGACAAAGCAGCTGTAGACGTGAGACGTTTTCCTCACATCACAGTTTGAGAACCAAAGGTTGTGTGCATTATTCAATGAAACAAATGTAAAGCAGGTAGATGTAGGTCTATATTTTGCATCCTATAAATTAAGGTCTAGAAGACTATTTCATTTCCTAGTCATCTGCTTGCTGGGATCAGTACAAAGCACTAGTTTAGAAGTGAGGTGTTCTGTTTACCAGACTTGGGCTGTCAAACTGGATTTGAAACCCTTTGAAACACATAAAATCTGCTTTCCTTTTAATTGGTTTAACTTCTTAGAACAGAACAAAATATTAGAAATCTGATGCTAGATGTTGTCTTGCTGATATTTTCTTTACAAGATCAGAGCACTAACACATAGAATTTAGTAATGAGTAAAAAGGTTCAGTACTTTGTCCTTCGTTGCTTAGTAACTAAAGGCTATAAATGGATTTTATGATTAAAAGGTCTATAGCATTAACAAGGACTTTTGAAAAAGTCAGCGGGAACTCCCCAGAAAGATAAACAATCTTACTTTTAAAAAAATACTTTGTGGCCTTTCTAGTTTTATAATAAATCTATTATATATTTGAGAGAGTTTGTTCATCTGTTTGTCCATCCATCCGTGAGTTACCTAAATGGTAAGAACTAGGATCACCAAATTTGGTATGCAGTTTCCTCTTATCATAACTTAAAGCAAGGTCAAGGTTTGGTTGTACAGGACAATGGAATGTGCATGGAATGCAATTGTCTCTCATCAAACAGAATGTTAGGGCTATGATAGCAAGGACAGTTATTCTCCAGAATGACCACGGGAGCAGTAAGTGCCCCAGTCCCAGAGAGCAGCCACTAGCCAGATCCTGAGCTTCACCACACCCATCTCCATCCTCTTCCCTGAGCTCCTCCTAATCCCTTCCTTGACTTCTGCATCCCATGCCCTTTGGCCTGAGCCCCTGATTCTGCACCCCCCACACCTCCAGTCTGCTGCCCTGATTCCCTCCTCATCCCCCAATCCAGACTCCTACACCCGCACGGCTCCCAGCTCCCTAGGATCCAAGCAACAACAAGTACATCTTCTAATACACTATAAGTAAGGCTGCATGGAGAACACTTGATAGGCATCTGCATGTGTAAATGGCTATGTGTCCTTAAGTTCCATTCTGCTCTACTCTGTTCTCTTCTCAGCCTGAGATGACTCACTGCTTGTAGCTTTGGACATCATTTAACTGCAAACACCATCCAAATCTGCATATGTCAGTTTACACAGCTTCTTTCTATGTACCTGCCAGCACCTTCATGCAGCATAACTTCCCACTGCTAATATGTTTAGAGATCTCAAAACAATTTATGGTGTGTGTATTTAGGAATTACTCACCCATTACCAAAATGGCATTACCTCTGTTTGCTATTGAATCCCAACTTGACTGCCCTCAACACAAAAGATAACAATAGGGAAGAGTTTGAAGAGGTCTGATCAGCATTCCTTTTCACCACAGTCAAATTTTTAAAAACAAAACCCAATGGAAATCATGAGCATTTCAATCAAGTAAGGTAAACACACAGAACAAAAAACTTTTGCAACTACTTCATTGTACAGGTTTAACTTGGACTTTTAAAAATGACAGTCAAGGTCTTAAAGGTGCCTATTCCCAGACTTACTGTACAATCAAGATTTGTTCTCAGAGAGCAAATTTGGTATCTACCTTTTCTAAAGTATCCCAAATACGATTTTCCAGTTTAAGGAAAATATTTACCTCAGTCATCTTTCTGTTGTTGTTGGGTTTTTGTTTTTTTGTGGGTTTTTTTTTTCCATTTTCCAATCTCTCATTCAAGTAGAAATTGTGCTTTATTCCACCTGCAAAGACTGATTTTTTTTTTGTAACTAGCAAAAGTGTGCTACAAATGTCTGCAACTCCACCCTCATAGCAATCTAGAAATATAGCACTCATCTGAAGAGATCCAAGAATGGGAAACGCACACACTTTTAATAAGTGTTTGGAATAATATCTGCCTACATTAAAGAGAAAAACAAATTTGTCTTTGACGGAAACACCCTGGTATTTACACCCTACATGCTACTGTAATAAGCCTTGTACAAAGTATGCCTTGTAAAGCATCATCTGAAAACTCAATTTTCTGGTTAGTATTGCCCTGGTAAAATTTGTATGTCAATACTGTTTGTGGTGACAAAGTTTGCTTTGCAACTAAGATCGTTTTTTAAAGTAGATGCTTAAAAAGCATCTACTTTCATGCTGGAAGGGCATAACAAATGGGGTCCCGCAGAGCCAGTTTTGGGGCCAGTTCTGTTCAATATCTTCATCAATGATCTAGATGATGGCATAGAGAGTATGATTATTAAGTTTGCAGATGATACCAAGCTAGGAAGGGTTGCAAGTGCTTTGGAGGATAGGGTCAAAATTCAAAATGATCTGGACAAACTAGAGAAATGGTCTGAGGTAAATAGGATGAAGTTTAATAAGGACAAATGCAAAGTGCTCCACTTGGGAAGGAACAATCAGTTTCACACATTCAGAATAGGAAAAGACTGTCTAGGAAGAGGAACTGAAGAAAAGGATTTAGGGGTCATAGTGGACCACAAGTTAAACATGAGTCAACAGTGTGACAGTGGTGCAAAAAAAAAAAAAAAAAAAAAAAGCAAACATGATTCTGGGATGCATTAACAGGAGTGTTGTGAGCAAGACATGAGAAGTCACGTCTACTCTGCGCTGATTAGGCCTCAATTGGAGTATTGTGTCCAGTTCTGGGCACCACATTTCAAGAAAGATGTGGAGAAATTGGAAAAGGTCCAGAGAAGAGCAAGAAAATGATTAAAGGACTAGAAAACATGAGCTATGAGGGAAGACTGAAAGAATTGGGCTTGTTTAGTTTAGAAAAGAGAAAACTGAGAGGGGACATAATAGCGGTTTTCAAGTATCTAAAAGGGTGTTATAAGGAGGAGTGAGAAAAATTGTTCTCTTGGGCCTCTGAGGATAGGGCCAGAAGCAATGGGCTTAAATTGCAGCAGGGAGGTTTAGGCTGGACATTAGGAAAAACTTTCTGTCAGGGTGGTTAAACACTAGAATAAATTGCCTAGGTTAGACAGACACCCATCAGGGATGATCTAGACCAGGGGTGTCCAAACTTTTTTCAAAGAGGGCCAGATTTGATGAAGTGAACATGCGTGAGGGCCGACCATTTTGCCTGACATTCTTTGAACCATTAAAATTAAATGCAAATTAACTATTTTATGCAAAGTTTATTGCAAACGGCAAACGACATAACACCAACTATACATGTTGTGTCCAAATATATTTATAACTGATTTAGACCAACTGACATTAACTGAGATTTTACAATGTATTCATCTCAATTGAAAAAAAAAAACTTGCCTACACTAATGTGAAGGGTGAAACTGAGATCTGGACTGCAGTACATAGGCTAGGTCTGGTTCAAAGGCAGTGGTTTTGATGCGCAAAATGTCACGCAGGTGAGAGTCACTTAGTCTTGTCCTCACGCAGTTCTTGTTAAAGTTCATAGCAGAGAATGTCTTCTCACACATATATGTTGAGCCAAACAAGCTCAGCATTTTCTTAGCCAATGTTCGAATCTCTTGAAACTGGCTCTTATCCAGTTGGCGGTAAAAGTTCACAAGAGAGAGCTGTTGGTGACGACTGCGTAACTCGCTGTCACAATGCAGCTCAATGAGCTCGAGCTGCAGCTGATCTGGAGCATCCTCGGGGTCAACAGAGAATGGAGAGGAGAAAAGGCTGATCTCCTTTTCAATAGCTGCAAAGTCCTGAAAGCGCCGTTTAAACTCCCCAGCCAGAGATGCAATGTCTGCTGCATACCTGCTCGTTTGCGCACTGATATTGTCCTGTGGAAAACTGTTCATTATTTCCTGCAACGCTGAAAAATGTATGGTATTGGGCTGTGTTTGTGACAACTGCCTTATGAAAAGTTGCAGCTTTGTCCCAAAGGCTTTGAGGTGTGAATAAAGCTGGTTCACCGCTGCATCTTTCCCCTGAAGACTCGTGTTCAGTACATTCAGATGCTTTGTTATGTCAACTAGAAACCCCAAATCAGCCAGCCAAATAGGATCAGATAGTTCTCGCATTGGTTGTCCCTTTGTTTCCAAGAATTCTCCGATTTCCTTTCTGAGAGAGTAGAAACGCTGCAGTGCAGACCCCCGACTGAGCCATCTTACATCGTTGTGATATAAAACATCTTCGTATTCAGCCTGGATGTCCAGTAGAAACTGTTTAAACTGGCGGTGGCACAGGGCTTTAGAGAGAATAAAATTAATAGTCTTTAGCACCGGT
Organism: Pelodiscus sinensis; assembly: GCF_052426305.1. Taxonomy (NCBI): domain Eukaryota; kingdom Metazoa; phylum Chordata; order Testudines; family Trionychidae; genus Pelodiscus; species Pelodiscus sinensis. Next base: position 66,070,001 of record NC_143052.1, on the reverse strand, counting down.
TTCATAACATGATCATATTTGAGATGTTTAGCACAGAGAACTTGTTGATGAATGATACAATGGAGTTTAATAGCTTTGCCTCCTTCTTCGATCACCTTGTTACAGATTAGGGTTGATAATCCACTTCGTTCACCAACCATGGCAGGTGCCCCATCAGTAATAATCCCAGTAACTTTGTTCCAAGGCAGTTTCATGTCATCTATGGCGGAACTAACAGAAACAAATAAATCTTTTCCTCTTGTTTGGTCCGAAAGGCTCTGGAGGTCAAGTAGCTCTTCAGTCACATTCATTTCATCGTCCACCCCTCTCATAAAAATCAGCAACTGAGCTGTGTCAGATAGGTCCGTGCTTTCATCACAGGCTATTGAAAAGAAGTCAAAATCCACTCCTTTGGATGTCAACTGTCTCTTAATATCTGATGAAATCTCTTCAATTCTCCGTGCTACAGTGTTACGAGCCAGGCAAATGTTGGAAAACTCTTGCTTCTTCTCGGGACAGATATTCTCAACCATTTTCATAACGCATTCTTTGATAAAGTCACCCTCAGCAAAAGATTTGCAATTTTTAGCAATTAACGTTGCCACCTCATAGCTCGCCCTTCTGGCATTTTCATTTGACTCACGGGCTCTTATGAAAAATTTCTGTTGTGACATTAAAACAGCTTCAAGTTGCTTCAACTTTTCACTGCGGTCGTGCCCTGTAAGCTTGTCGTATGTGCTATGTTTCAACTGGTAGTGTCTCTTGACATTAAATTCCTTATAAACAGCCACAGTCTCTTGGCATATCAGACAAACACAGTGATTCTCTATTTCAGTGAAGAAATATTCCACTTTCCACCTGTCCTGGAAGCAGCGGCCCCTCACTGTCAACTTTCCTTCTCTTATTTACAGTCGCCATTTTTTTAAATTGACCAGAAGGGGAAGGGATCATGTGAGCGCAGTGCCAGAGGTTTAATACACTGCCCAAGTAATACACTGCACTAATACACTGCCCAACAAGAATTCTCTTGCCTTTGTGGCTGTTTGTGGCGAAGTCTCTAATGATGAGCTCCACGTGCCTGAGCCCGTTTGTGGCGAAGTCTCTAATGTTCGCAGCTCCACATGCCTGAGCCCGCCAGGAAGCTGACAGTGCGCAGGGCCAATCACAGATACTGAGCTTGAGCAGCTGCGGAGTCCGTCCCTGATCTCAGCAGCTGCGGAGTCCGTCCCTGCACTCTCAGCCCCAAGGTAGAGGGCTTGCAGGGTCAGAGGCGGTCGGAGAGCGCAGGGCACGCTGGCCTCACGGCGGCCCGGGGGCAGGGCGAACCCGTAGCCAAGTGGGGGAGCGGGGCTGCGGACGTGCCCTACATGGAGGGCTTTAGGACCGCAGCGGCTGCCATGGACGGCGGCGGCGCGGCCGGAAGCGGCGCCAGTCAGAGGAGCTCCGGGGAGCCAGGAGAGGGGGAGGAAGCGGGGGCTGTCCCTGCACTCTCAGCCCCAAAGCGGAGTGCAGGGGCAGGGTTTGGGACCGCGGCGGCGGCGGCCCGAAGCGGCGCGCTGAGCGCGCCAGTTAAAAAAGCACCGGGGAGCCGGGAGAAGCGGGGGGCCGTATTAAATCCGACCGCGGGCCGCATTTGGCCCGCGGGCCGGACTTTGGACATGCCTGATCTAGACAGTGCTTGGTCCTGCTGTGAGGGCAGGGGACTGGACTCAATGACCTCTCGAGGTCCCTTCCAGTTCTAGTGTTCTGTGAATCTATGATTCCAGATGCTAATAAGCATTTTCTCTTTGTATTTCTTGTAACTGTTTCTGATTTTTATACGCCTCATTACTTATACTCATTTAAAATCTCTCTCTGCAGTTAATAAAGTTGTTTCCCTGTTTTATTGAATTCAGTGGGTTTAAACTGAAGTGTCTGGGTAATACTAATAAGACAATATTATTCCCTTAGGAATAACAGACGTAATACATTTGTACCGTGCAGAAGAGGGCTGGGCAGCACAAGACATACATTTCTTGAGGAAGACCTGAGACTGTGATTATGTGGGGGTCACCCTGAAGTATAACCAAGAATGGTAAGAGCCAGGATGTGGTTGGCAGGCTGTAGTTACATGCAGACATTGGTGTGGCTTGCATGTGGAAAGTCTGTTTGTGAGCATATTGTGAGAGAGGTACAACAGCAAGGGATTGAAAAGCACCCACAGATTCAGGACAGAGGTGACACAATCCCTGCCTGGTCTGGATTATGCCCCAGTATATCACAGTACTACTTTTTAACTCAGTGAGAAGCTAATACAACTGTGGAATAAGAAGTTGGACTCTTCTCAAGAATTCCTAACCAAGTTCCAACTGCAGAATCTTTACTGCAGATGATGATGTGCAAACCAGAACACAGCTTGGACTTCAGATTTGTCGTTGAGTGCCAGGTCCAACTAACCCTTTGTTCCACTGGTTAACTACCCTCACTGTTAAAAATTTATACCCTATTTCCATTCTGAATTTGCCTAGTCATTGGATCATGTCATACCTTTACTCTGCTAGACTGAAGAGTCCATTGCTAAATATTTGTTCCCCATACAAGTACTCTTTGTTAAGCTATATCAATGGAGCTCTTTGACACTATCCCTATAAGATATATTTTCTAATTCTCTAATCATTTTTGTGGGTCTTCTCTATATTCTCCCCACTTACCAACATCCCTTTTGAATTGTGGGCACCAGAACCAGACAGAGCATACAGGCGCAGTCTCACCACTGCCAATCAGAGAGAGGCATAAATGTCTCTCTACACCCTTTCGAGATTCCCATTTAATGCATCCCAGAATCACGCTAGGCCTTTTGGCCACAGCATTGCACCAGGAGTTCATGTTTAGCATCTTTCTTCAGAGTCCCCCATCCTATAAGTATGACCTAAGGTCTTTGTTCTGAGATATGGCCAAATGTAAATGTACCTATTAAAAACATATTAATGGTGGTAAAGAAGACAAACAGTGGAGACTATGGTGGCGTCTGGCTGATGATGAGATCAGCATGAAATCTGGCAAGACATTTTTACAGAAGGAAAATTAGACAGAGTTGAAGATCAGATTGCAGCCTTTGAGAGGAATAAAAACACCAAGAAAATGGTGTTCTGTCAGCTTCAATAGCTGAGCAGGGTTAGACTCTCACTCTGATAGGGAGGAACGGTTCTCAAGCTCCATGACATTGCCATATCCTGGGAATTTTCTTAAAAGAGCTCTGGAGATGTACTAGGAGACCCAGCCAATCCCTGGTACTTTCCTCCCTGTCATTCATCACTGGGAACTCCTGGGAATTATGGTTTCCTTTATTCCTATCTCTGCTGTACAAAGGAGAGCATAAAGGAATCCTTCCAGGGCTCTTATGTCTTAGCCCTCATTTACTCTTGCATTCTGTTCCTTGGAACTACTGTGTAAATACCAGAGTATTTACCATTTCCATGTATTTTTTACCCAAACTAAAAATTCACATTAAAAAATACTAAGTATGCCTTAAGACACACATGCCATCGGCAATAGTTTCACTTTCTAAAATCGTTTAGTCGCTTTAGGAACTATACTCTTACCTTCAAAGAACTGCTGCAGGGCCTCATTTTCTCCCACCACATCCATGGCAAAAGTAGAAGTTATTTTTCTCTTCACAAGCTTAGGAACATCAGATTATGAAACAGTTGCACCGTCCTCTCTTTTCCAGCTGATGTATTTTTGAATACGTTCATTTTCATGTCATCATGTTCTCAACCAACTGATTGCCTTTGCTCCACGGAGGAGGATTCTTTCAAAACTAATGCCAAGCAATGGACTCAAAGCTTCTACCACATATAGGGAAGAACTTGACAAGATTTTAGGAGGAAAATTGTAGAAGGCATATTTTTCTTACTTCATGTGGAAAACTGTAAAATATGTCTATCATCTTCCTTGTTTTAAGAACCTTTGCCCCCAAGTAAGGCCCATAGCCACACATGCGCAAACAAGAAGGCAATAAAAATTACTTATCTTGTATTTGGCCTTCCACACTGGTATACTGTGTGTAAATGAGTAAGTACTATAGATGAAAATTGATGTGGATGATTAAATATAACAGAAAAACACCACTAATTACTAGAATTGTGCATTATCTAGGGGTTTTTTGCGGATCCCTGCATTATACTCGAGTGTTCCATACATATGAATTTAACCTCAAAATATGCCTTTGGGTAGCAATCCTATTTAACAGTCATGAAATTAAGGCACAGAGAGATATTGCTTTTTTCTATCTCAAAGTTTATCATGCAGGTTTTCTTTGCCAGAGAGGGGGGAGGAGAGGAAGGGGAAGAGAGGGATTTTTTTTGCAGTCAGGGATTACAAAGCTTTATACTGTGGGCTCTGCTCCAAGAGGCAGTGACCATGGCTGTTATTCTGGTCTTAATAAATCACCACCTTTAAGACTGATTTGCTATTCTCTTGTAATTTCCCTTCAGTCCCTTAAAATCTATTTCCTCTCTAAGCAGCTGTTATATTATACATTTTATGGTTAAGAGACCAACCTCTTAGGAGACACTATGCAGCTCTGTGACTGGATGTAAAGGGAGTACATAATAGCAATTAAACAATTGTTGCTTCTACAGTGATGTTGACTTCTCCACATCTAGTCTTCTTGCAGGATTATTGAGTTTGCATTCAAACCTCGATATTCCAAGTCAAATGCTTCTTGGAGGTACCCCCCATTTGTGGATATGACAGATTTCTCCATCTCACCCTAAGGACAAATAGAAAACTACTTGGAGCGTATATAGTGTTTTCATTTCAAATGAAGGAAGGTGGACTGATGGTAATGCACTGGATTCAGGAGATCTTAGGTCAGCTCCCAGCTCTGATGCAGACATCATGTGACCTTCAGCATGTTTAATTCTGTGCCAGATACCAAACCAACTTCTCTGCTGGGATGAGCATTATAATCAATTCGTAAATTGTAGAGCATTATCAGGTATCATTCAGTTACAGAAAAAGTAACTCTGAAAATGGTTTGATTTTAACCACAGAGAAGTTTAATCTTTCAAATGCTCAAAATAAGAAGTAATTTAAGATCTTTAGCAAGCATTTATGCGTATTATCGAGAAAGAGAACCATAAATATATTGTCATTTTCCACTGAAAATAGCAGGTAAATGAAATACACCTTTAGACTATATTGCTTTAACAGATTATTAACCTTTTGACCCTGGATGCCAAAATTCAGCTTTCTACAGTGGAATCCATTGAATTAATGGTAGGATATAAAAAAATCCTTTCACACAATTGTTTCAAAGAATACACTGCAGGCAACAGAGTTTTACTGGGGAGAAATGGACGTTTCTAACATACTGTGTGTTTGTGATGGGATACACCAACCCTGCACTGGGCCAGCAAGAGTTAACCAGGCCTATATGGCCAAGAGAGCCCTACCCCCACAGCCCCACTGGATATGCACCAACTGGAAGACCCTTATAAAAGCCAGGGGAGCAGCTCAGTCAAAGCTGACCACCGCAGGGGAAGGAGCTGCCACCAGAGCTCTGAAGCAGGAACAGCAGTTGGATGCCATGGCAGAGACCAGCCAGCAGAGACCAGTCAGGGAAGGGCCCAGCTTGGAGGACACAGGTGGGGAAGATGCTGGCAATCCTGAACAGGGTAGGAAGTAGCCCAGGGTGGGAAATTGGACTCGCCAAGAGCTCAGCATGTTTCAGGCAGACTCTCTGCTGAGCTAGTGGTGAGACATGCCCACCACTGACTGGGCCCTGGGCTGGACCTGATGGAGAGGGAGGGCTCAGGCCCCCTTGACCCATCTCCATTAGCTTCCCAAAGGGGACACTACACTTGGACTGCTGATTTGTCAGTGGGGCAAGAGTCCAGCTGCCAGGTGCTGCTACTGGCCTGGGGATGGTAACAATTACATGGTGAAGCAACCCAGATGGGACCTAAGAGGCTCTGTGCCCTGCCTCTGGGGGTGGGGGAGCTGGGCTTGTCACCCGGTGACATTACACACATTTGTTCCATTAAATCTTGCAGCTCATTCCATTTACTACTGTAAAAAAGAAGTGAGGCATCTACCTTTTTGCAAAAATAAACTTAGTGGTTCAAAGACATAACCTGGAAATTATGTTTGTTTGGAATCTTTGGTAAAAATTATTATTAGATCAACAGTGTACTTTTGTCTCTACATTTTAATTTGATAAGACTATTGGTGGATAAATCAATAATGATATCTGTAAAGAAAAGCTGCTGTCAGGATCAAAGACAAGCTAGTTGTTCCCCCCCCCCCCCCCAAAGTGCTTGTGTGAGAAATCTGTTACGCACTTCTGGCTCTGTTTCATATATCCTGATCAGCTGGTCTGCCTCTAGAGCAGGCAAAGTGCCACTTGAGCAACGAAACATTTTTCTTAAGTAGCCATGATCATCTTTCTTCAGTTTCCCTTTGCAAGCAGTTCTACATGTGAGGAGATCAACAGCAATTAACTGATTAATCTTAGTTTTCCATCCAGGAAGGCATGCAGAAGTGATTGAATGTTCAATAGCAGTTGACAGAAACTGGTGTATAAAAAATTACTGATTGGATGCTCTTAATATAATATAGAAGACTAAAACAGATAAATGCAAACAGAATGCATTTGCCATGGCTGCGTCCCCTGGCTTGCCTGGATCCAGCCCCCAAGGCTCAGGGCTCTGCCCCAAGCATTGGGGAGACCATGCTGGCACTCTAGTCCCCCTGCCACCCCTCCACTGGGCTGGAATACACAAAATGTACTAGCCTAGTGCATAGGCGTGCGCAGCACATTTCATTAGGTTGTGCACCCAAAGAATTTTTTTAAAATGTACTCTTTGACCCACATTAGCCACACCCCTGACTACCCCCCATTAGCCACGCCTCTGAAGGCAACACTCTCAAGGCAAGATGGACACATGACCAGAAGTAAAAGGTGTCACGTGACACCCCCCTCCCCCAAGGACTTTTCCCACCATCCTACCACAAACTGGGATTAGTTTGGCCACCACCAAACCCCCAACGTGCAACTATCCTGCAATTGCATTAACCCAATGTGTGAGACATTAACTCAGGGCGGAGAGGCTGGGGGAAGTGTTCCCTCTAAGTTTCCTCCCATGAGCAGAATGAATTTTGTGTTGTGCACCAGTACTGAGTTCATGTGGCTTGTTTGGATGTTCCACTGTGGCACCCATTATTAATGAATATCTTATGTCTACTTTTTCCCTCTGCTGCCATGTCTCCTCCCCTTCCTCCATCAGCTCCCCTGGTGCCTGCTGCCCCCAACCCCTCACCCTCCTCTGCTGTCCTGACTCCTCCCCTTCTCACTGCCCTCAGCCTTCCTGAGACCTGCCCCCCTCCACCAGCCCTTCTCTCCCTCCTGTGCCCACTGCTCCAGTAGCCCCATTCTGATCACGTGAGCTACCCCTCCTCATCCCCTCTCAACACCTCCCTCTACACACCTGCCCTGCCTCTCCCCTCTGGTGCTGGTCCCTCCCTTGCAGGTGTCTGCCCTTCTGCTTCACCCCTAGAATCCCCTGGCACCTGCACCTTCCCTTACTCCTGCATTCTCCTGGTGCCTCCCCCTTCCCTCACTGCCCCTGCCCCCTTTGCCCTCTTTTCCCCTGATGCCCACCCCCTCACCACCCTTTGCCCCCGTTCCCCTCATGTCCCTATGCCCTCACACATGCCTTGCTCCATCCCCACCTCTCATGCCCACCCCTTCTTTCAAGCCTTCTCCCAGCACCCCCCCCCCCCCGCTCTAGCCCCCAATGCCCCTACCCTCTCCAGGCATCACCCTGTCCCCCCTTCCACTGACACCTCCCCTCCTGGCTCCTGCCCTTTTCCTCATTGTCTCCACTTACCACCCTCCCCCCGCATTTGTCTCTCCTCCACCCTATCCCTTGGTGCCTTCCCCTTTCTTTCCTGACCTGCCCCCCTCCCATCAGCACAAGCCCCTTCCTCTCCCACCCCTTCTCCCTATCTTTCCCCCATCCCCTCCCCTCCTCACCTACCTTCTGCCTTCCAATTTGCAGGGCTGGAGTCTGCTGCGATCGGACCCCAGAAGTCCCCACAGCTCAGGCTCCAGACAACGTACCAGACCCAGAGCTGGGCCGCTTGGCGTTTACAGCCCCGGCCCAGCCACCATTCTGCCTCTAGCCAGGCTGTGCTCCCCCGCGCGTCTTCTTCCACAATCCGCGGCTTGGCCATTTTAAAAAATGGAGCTGCAATGCCACGCCAGTGTGGCACTGCCCCCTCCAGCGCACTGCACGTGATGCCACCTCCTGCGCAGCCCCGGCTCCTCCCGATGCTGCCGCCTGGATTGACGGCTTCCCTTCCCTCGGCCTGGTACCTTCCCCAGCCGGGGTCAACTTGCTGGCCTCCTTGCCGGCACCCCTACCGGCTCTGGTGCAGGGGTGCGGAGCTCGGTGGCTCCGTCTCACCGGGCCAGTCCGCCTCTGTATTAGGGTGTGCCTAGGCACACCCGGCCCACCCTGTGCATGCCTATGGCCTAGTGTGCAAGGGGAATGTGGGTAGTGTTTTTCTAATTCTCATTTAGGGTCATCAGTGAGGGTTTGTTTTGGCTTCTCATTTGTGTGTGGCCCCCCGACTGGATTTTCTGTGGGTCAGCGGCCTCTGATGCCAAAAAGGTTGCTCACCTTGGATTAGGGCAAGATTAGAAATAGCAGCCGTGTTCTAACACTGAAAACCATAGCATTGTCTCTGAGCACAGTAGTGTGGAGCACCAAGGTTTAAAGGTGAGCTACCTGAACATACATCACATTAGAATACTACCCATTACAATTGTTTTTCCATATCAACTAGTCTTAAGAACAAGTAATTCAACGCGAGAGCCCAAGTGCAATGCTGTGGTAAAAGGGACTAATGTGATCCTTAGATGTATAAACAGGGGGGAATGAGAAGAAGAGCGTTGATTTTACCTTTGTATATTCAGCTTGGGGAAGACAGATCCTAGAATACTGCATAAAGTTCTGGTGTCCATATTTATAAAAGGAGGTGAAAAGCTTAGAGGAGGGTTTAGAAGAGAAGCACAAAAATGATGTGAAGACCGGAATAAATGCTTTATGTGGGAACCTGAAATCTCAATCTGTTTAGTTTATCAAAATGAAGATTGAGAACTGACTAGATTAGTGTCCAAGTACCTTCTCAAGGAATAAATAGTGGGTATTAAGAAGTCTCTTTAGGAGAGAAAGCATAATCTCTTACATCTTCATATCAAGACTGGATGCCTTTCTGTGAGATTTGCTTTAGCAAAAATACAAGTTGGGATTTAATCAACACGTGACTTGGCTCAGTGAAGAGTCACTGGATGAAATGTAAGGGTCTGCTATACATAGGTCAGACTAGATGATCCTTTCTGGCCTTAAACTCAACAAATCTATAAATGAGGAAAGTAGGGAGATAGCAAAGTATTTGAGAACCCCAAACCTTCCTAGATATTTCCTGCTGTGCTGATGATCAAGCATCTAGATTCTGCACTAAGGTGACCATTAGCAGTGTCTAAGATACTTAATCTTGCCTGTTAATAAAATTCTGAGGTGTACAGTGAACCCTCGTTTATCGCGGTAGATAGGTTCCAAACCCGACCGCGATAGATGAAAATCCGCGAAGTAGAAGTAGGATCCTCAAAGCCTCGGGGGAAGCCGGCGGGGGGGGCATCCCAGGCGCGCCTGGGCTGCTCCCCCGCCGGAGCCCCTCCGCGGCTTTCAAAGCCTCCGGGGAAGCCGGCGGGGGGGCATCCCAGGCGCGCCTGGGCTGCTCCCCCGCCGGCTTCCCCGGAGGCTTTGAAAGCCGCGGAGGGGCTCCGGCGGGGGAGCAGCCCAGGCGCGCCTGGGATGCCCCCCCGCCGGCTTCCCCGGAGGCTTTGAAAGCCGCGGAGGGGCTCCGGCGGGGGAGCAGCCCAGGCGCGCCTGGGATGCCCCCCCGCCGGCTTCCCCGGAGGCTTTGAAAGCCGCGGAGGGGCTCCGGCGGGGGAGCAGCCCAGGCGCGCCTGGGATGCCCCCCCGCCGGCTTCCCCGGAGGCTTTGAAAGCCGCGGAGGGGCTCCGGCGGGGGAGCAGCCCAGGCGCGCCTGGGATGCCCCCCCGCCGGCTTCCCCGGAGGCTTTGAAAGCCGCGGAGGGGCTCCGGCGGGGGAGCAGCCCAGGCGCGCCTGGGATGCCCCCCCGCCGGCTTCCCCGGAGGCTTTGAAAGCCGCGGAGGGGCTCCGGCGGGGGAGCAGCCCAGGCGCGCCTGGGATGCCCCCCCGCCGGCTTCCCGGGAGGCTTTTTAAAGTTTTGGTAACCGCTACTTCGCGGTTCGACCATCGCGGATTCACGTATATACATAATGTAATGAAAAAAGTCCGCGAAGTCGTGAATCCGCGATAGTCGAACCGCGAAGTAGCGAGGGTTCACTGTACTTCAAACCAATTTTTTTAAATGGGTCAATGCTATGCTGTTACAGAGTTTAGAGTGACTATTGTGAAGGGGTTCACACAGCATTCTGCATCGTAACAAACAGACAATAAAACATCTTCAATCCAACATTTATTTAATCAGAGGTTTTGTTCTCAACTGTAAATTACAATAACAAGTACTTGCCACATTTTGGTTCAACTAAAGTATTGTATCTAAGCATACACAGCATAGGAGAATTTAAAACAATCACAGTACTTTTTAGTGCAATTTGCAAAAAGGAGAAAATCTTGGACCCACTTGTAGGAAATAAATATTAAGTGACAAAAAATTTCAGCCAGTTTAGAATTATCTATACTGAAAGTCACACATGCACCAGAGTGTAAAGAATTAGAGTTCTTCCTTGTAATATCCAAGTTTTGCCAGTGACATCTCTTTTCTCAGCTGCATAACTTCCCAGAACATCTGATCCACTACAAAATAGAAAAGGTATAGAAAAGTTACTATAACTAAATCACCATCCTCCTTTATTCGGGGTATTTAACTGAGAAATGTAGGCTACCTCATTCAAACAGTAGTTTTACACCTTTTAGAAACATTTTACAAAGTGGTATGATTTCAAAGCTAATTTTCCCAATTTCAAAGACCCATCCTTGTATTTTGTGCAAAGGAACATGCAATATTTATGATTTTTTTTAAACATCCCTTCAAAAGACTGAAATCATCCCAGTTCCAGGAGTGGGTACTCTATTCACTTTTAAAGCTGTAAAAAAGTAAGAATTTAAAATACCATCTACGGGCAGTATCTAGTCCAGAGGTCCTGCCACTGATATGCAATACTAGTGTACTAAAGAAACCTTCAATCATCACAAATGAATTAAGCTATTAAATCTTCTTAATCCTTGATTGCTGGTGTGCCTGTTGTCAAAAATGGATTTCCTCCAGGGTAATCCATAGCAATCTTGCTGGCATCACTGCATCTAACCAGATCATTAACACATGGAAGTTTGGCAGTCAGATGCATAGTTGTTAGTCGCTTTACTGCATGTTTGCAATGCGGTTGCTGTATGAGAATATGAGACACATGGGTGGAAGACAGAGACTAGTTTTGGAACTACACAGACTGCCGAAGAAAAGCTCTATGTAGCTTAAAATCTTGTTTCCCATATCTAACAGAAGTTGGTCCAACGAAAGATTGGTCCTACCGTCTTTATTGCTCTAATTTTACTGGATGTTAGTTTAAATTTTCCATATGAAAATATCTTCACACTAAACATGGCCTTTAAAAATTAGAAATGTTCATAAAAATATTGGGAGGGCTAATCACCTCCCCCCTTTCTCCACCCCGCCCCTCCCCCAGATTAGGGAACAAGAACTAAGCTGCTTTTTCAGTTCAATCAATTTTCATCTCTCCCATTTCTTCTGACTTTTTTCAGTAGTAAAAAAAGAAGGGGAAAAAGAAAAAGATTTTTGGATATTGAGAAAGAGTTCCATTTCAAAATCTGGGAATGAAGACTAAACTGTAACTTTTCATACACCTCTACCACCACACTCACTTTCACAACCAGTTACAGTAATTGCCTGCTTAACACATTTTCTCAATAGCACAATTTTTTTTAGGGAACTTTGTCGAATAACATGACTATCCCCGAAATAACACAAAAATAATCAAGTGGCAGACTACTTCATGCAGCAGTATAAGTTGGTGAAAACAGTGGTAATACGCATGAGCGGATGAATACACACGGTCACAGCGCTCCTCTGCTCACTCACTTATCTTTGTGTTTTAATATACCATGGTGACTTGTGTTGCTAGTTATCTAATGTTGACGTTGATGACAGCACCAACAAAAAACTGATTTTGCCACCACCACCTAAAACGCAACCCCCACCTTTTCCATTATTTTTAAGGGAAAAATTGACCCCGCATAGCACGTTTTCACTTAGCACGAACATTTTCAGAAACGCATCTATAGTGTAAATGAGGAATTACTGTATACTATAAACAGTAATCAAATTACACCAAAGATTCATGATTTTATGAAAGAAAAATATTAGCAAAGAAGAGTCTTTGTTCTATGTTTGTATAGCCCCTAGCACAAGATGGTTAATGTAATGACTTGAGTGCCTATGCATTATAGTAATACATGTCATAAGCATAATGGATTACATGGTTAAACAATTAAGATAACAATAGATAAAAGTAGTGTATGTCATACGTTTTCCTTAGGATCACAGTCCTGGCTGTAAGTGATTTGAAAGGAATTGCTCAAATTAAAACTAAAAACTCAGTAAAATGTTTTTTTTCCACTGGGTTTCAGAACTTCTTGAAGAAATCTAAGATCTACAGGGTATATCTAAAATAAAAGATAGCACCAGTGCAAACAAACATGGAATACAAAATATGGATGACCTCTGTAAAAGCCTATATCATCCTAACTCATAATTACTTTATATACGCATTTTCTCAGATAATTTAAAAGGTCCAATTTACATTACAACACCCACCCCCCCACACACACCCACATACCCCGCACCCCTTTTCCTAAAAGTGTCATGTATCTGAAAAAAGCCAAAATACTGAGTTCAGAGAAGTGTTTTTAAACATTAACAATTCTGGTAAATAGGAAATGTTTCCAATTTTTATCTATGATAATCTCTCAGTCTTTTAATCTTCATAGTATTGTGGCAAATATTATATCACAAACTGGGATAAATATAAACATTTCTAAACACAACAATACCCACTCTCTACACAACCCCTTATTTTGATATAACTAGTGTCATTGAGGGCTGTGAATAAGCACCCCCAAATGGCAAGTTACACCACCATAAGTGCCGGTGCAGAAAGTACTATGTTTGTGGGAGAGCTTCTCTTGCCAACTTAATTACCACCGCTCATTGGGGACTGATTAAGTTGACAAGTGAGCTCTCTCCTGCTTTCTTAGAGTTGTTACACTAGAGCACTTACTTCCTGCAGTGCCACTAAGATCTCTAAAACAGCCAAATAACCATAGCCTCAAATGGAAGCTGTCTTCATGTCAATTTACTAAAAATAACTCAATTTGCCAGGTAGAGATTAGAAATGTTGGATTTATTTGGGGAATTTTGAGCTAGACTCCAAGTCCACTTTCATTACTTTCACTATTTGTTTCAAAATGCTCGTATCTGCAGGAGCCATTCCCTTTAAAAACTAGCTCCTTGAACAGACCGACTTCCACCCGGCGCCCAGTGCTGCTGCCTCTCTGACAGAGAGGCAGCAGCGCAGGGTGAGAAGGAGCTCCCCGGGAGTGGGGCTGGGAGCACGCTGCTTGCTGACCCTACCCCTGGGGACTAGCAAATAGTTGTATAACTGCTAAAATTTGATGAGGTTACACGATTATTCAATCAACATCTAACATTTCTACTTTGAGCCTCTCTAATCTAGTACTCTCAGAATTTGACTGGTTCTGAACAAGAGATTTTTCCAGACAACGCGAGGTCAATTTTGTTTAGCAGTATTACCTAACACTTTCACTGTTTACTGGGCTGTTAGAGAACATTTAGGGGTAAATTAGAGCTGAATAACAGCACAGAACACTGAGAACTAGGACTGGTGATTGTAAACAAACTTTATGGAACTCCAGGAAACTTGGCCACACCCATGAAATGTGGACATCCGGCTAGATAACACCATTCCGGATGAAGAATGTTTCCAGACCAGAGAGTTCTGGACTATACATATTCAACCTGTATATGATTAGCTATGAAAATCTGGCAGCTGAAGCACAAGGCAAAGTTTACTCTGATAATAGAAAGAAAATTAATAGATGGTGAAAGATGTAGGATCTCCCTGTAATATTTTATGGTTATTTTACATTCCAATCTATTGATTTGCTACATGATTACTAAGGATTATTTAGCTCTGAGAGTTAGTTTGCTTCTAGACAGGAAAGCAGACAAACATTTTGATATCCCTCTATTCACTGATACTTAAACAATGCAGAAATCAATTCCCCTGAAGTTTCACCTCCACCATGCTGGGATCACCAGTCTGGATGGTGGGGAGGGGATCAGCTTGAAACTTCAGGGAAACTCCAATGCTCTCTCTACACTGCCCAGTTTAAGGTGCTGCCACAGAAAAGCTTTAAGCAGCAGGGTTGAGTGTGTTCTCCTAGCACTCCAAGTAAACCCCTAAGGAGATCTCAGTGCTGGGAGCCTGTTCACACTGCTGTTTTACAGTGCAGTAACTTCTTGCGACTGGGGAGGTGTTTTTTCACACCCAAGTAAGAAAGTTACAGTGTAGTAAAGTGGCAATGTAGATAAGCCCCAGTGAAAAAGAGAAACAAAGCTATTGGGAGTGGTTACAAATCTTGAGCCTCTGAAGTTCAAGAAGAGGGCGACAGACTGCAAAGGTGCAGCCAGCGATAGTTATGTCTGAGTAAGACAGGCCTACCAAGGCATCAGATAAAACAGATGCATGTAGACTTGTCTTGAAAATCCTTTTTCTTGTTATGTTTCATTACTGCTGTTAAGATTAAACAATATTTTGTTTTAAACAAGCTGTTTTGTGTATTTCAACACTAGTTATAGTTCCCAAAGGGAGAATCACTAGGGCTCAAATCCAGTCAGGCTGCTGTGGAATCAGAAACAAGTCTGAATGTAGGAAAATTGCAAGACTCCACCCTGAGAGAGGTGAAGGCAAGAGCCAGTCTCCTAAAGAGAACACTAAGACGAGCAGTGACAATATTATTTTATTCTTCCATAAAAAAATGTCATTTGCCTCAAACATGTCAGCAAAACATAACAGTGAGGATAATCAATAACTGGAGGTTACTAAGGGTATGTCTACACTAGCCCCCTCGTTCAAACTACGGAAGCTAATGTAGGCATTCGAAGTTGCAAATCAAGCCCGGGATTTAAATATCCCGCGCTTGATTTGCATCTTCCCGGCCAGTCGCTATTTTTGAAATTTACAAGTCCGGACTAACGGCCCGCGTCTACACGTGGCAGGGACCCGGTAGTTCGAATTAAAGCCGTAGTTTGAACTACCTGTTAAACCTCATTCCAGGAGGAATAGCAGTTTGAACTAGGGCCTTAATTCGAACTACCGGGTCCCTGCCGCGTGTAGACGCGGGCCGTTAGTCCGGACTTGTAAATTTCAAAAATAGCGATTGGCCGGGAAGATGCAAATCAAGCGCGGGATATTTAAATCCCGGGCTTGATTTGCAACTTCGAATGCCTACATTAGCCTCCCTAGTTTGAACTAGGGGGCTAGTGTAGACATACCCTAAGGGATTTAGTACATTATCCATCACCTGAAATCTTTCAATACAGTCTACAGTGAGCCCTCGCTACTTCGCGGTTCGACCATCGCGGATTCATGACTTCGCGGACTTTTTTCATTACATTATGTATATACGTGAATCCGCGATGGTCGAACCACGAAGTAGCGAGGGCTCGCTGTATACATGTTAAATATACATGTCCCTACTTCGCGGATTTTCAACTATCGCGGTCGGGTTTGGAACCTATCTACCGCGATAAACGAGGGTTCACTGTATATGGCTTTCTAAGGCAATGGTCCCCAAACTTTTTTTGTCTGTGTATCTTACTCCCTTTGATCTGTGCACCCTGACCCCAGGAGCCATGATCAGAATCATGACCGACAGCAGGTCCAGCACTGCAGCTGGGGCCTTCATCCCAGAGTGGGGCCATGGTCAGATCAGGGGCCTGAAGTCAAGAGCAGGCCCATGGTCAGGGCTGGGGAGCAGGTTGCTGAAGCTGGTGCTGATGTGGAGCTGGAGGCAGAGCAAGATTGGGTATCACTCCCGCTATACCCCTGTGAGAGCTGGCCCAGGTCCCGCCACACTCCCCAAAATGCTCCTGTATTTAATAGGACATGCCCCATAGTTTGGGGACCAATGCTGAAGGGATATGCTCTAATTCAATCACAAATTTACTTGTCTGGAGGCAAACACTGCTGGGTGCTATTATGTGATATTTCTGGGATATACAAGTCAGAATACATCAACATAATGGTCCCTCCAACTAAAACAAAACTTTGCAAGGCTAGTGCACTTAAACATTGAAGTTCAAGGCATACTCCAAAAGCAGTAAGTTTATAAAATGTCTCAAATTTTATAAATCTAAATTGTGGGCTGCAGTGTCTTCAAAGACAGCTCTGTGTATCCATTTTATTGTAATGGAACAATACAAGGATTGTTAGGAAGAGATGAGATCTACCTAACCACAAGAGGAAAGAGCATCTTCGCGGGCAGGCTTGCAAGCCTAGTGAGGAGGGCTTTAAACTAGATTTTTTGGAGGATGGCGACCAAAGCCCTAAGGTAAGTAGGGAAGCTGGATACCGGGAAGAAACACAAGGAGAAACGAGCAACAAAGGAGGATGCCTGATTTGAATGGAGAAAGTAGGGCAATCAACTGGTTATTTAAGGTGTTTGTACACAAATGCAAGAAGCCTGGGAAACAAACAGGAAGAATTAGAAGACCTGGCCCAGTCAAAGAACTATGATTTGATTGGAATTACGGAGACTTCATGGGATGACTCATATGACTGGAGCACTGTCATGGAAGGGTATAAACTGTTCAGGAGGAACAGGTGGGGGTGAAAAAGACAAGGCGTTTCACTGTATGTAAGAGAGCAGTATAATTGCTCAGAGCTCCAGTATATAGAGGGAGAAAAGCCTGTTGAGAGTCTATGGGTTAAGTTTAGAGGTGGAAGCAACGGGGTGATGTTGTGGTTGGTGTCTGCTATAGACCGGTGGATGAGGTAGATGAGGCTTTCTTCAGAAGCTTCCAGATCACAGGCCCTGGTTCTCACAGGGGACTTTTAATCACCCTGACATCTGTTGGGAGACCAATACAGCAGTACACAGACAATCCAGGACGTTTTTGGAGAATGCTGAGGATAACTTCTTGGTACAAGTGCTGAAGGAACCGACCAGGGGCTATGCGCAGCTTGACCTGCTGCTCATAAACAGTAAGGAGGAACCAGTAAGGGAAGTAGAGGTGGGTGACAACTATGAAGCAGTGATCATGAGATGGTAGATTTCATGATCCTGACAAAAGGAAGAAAGGAGAGTAGCAAAATACACACCCTGGACTTGAGAAAAGCAGACTTGGACTCCCTCAAAGAACTGATGGGCAGGATCCCCTGTGATGCTTACATGAAGGGGAAAGGAGTCCAGGACAGCTAGCAGTATTTTAAAGAAGCCTTATTAAAGCCACAGGAACAAACCATTCCGATGCACAGTAAGAAAAGCAAATATGGTAGGCAAACAGATTGGCTTACTGAGGAAATCCTTGGTGAGCTTAAACACAAAAAGGAAGCTTACAAGAAGTGGAAACTTGGACAGATGACTAAGGAGGAGTATAAATATATTGCTCGAGAATTCAGGGGAGTTATCAGGAAGACGAAAGCACAATTGGAACTACAGCTAGCAAGGAATGTGAAGGGTAACAAGAAAAGTTTCCACAGACATGTTAGCAATAAGAGGGTGATCAGAGAGGGCGTGGAGCCCTTACTGGATGAGGGAGATAACCAAGTGACACATGATGTGGGAAAAGCTGAAGTACTCAATGCTTCCTTTGCCTCTGTTTTCACAGACAAGGTCACCTCTCAGACTACTGCACTAGGCAATGCACTATGGGTTGGAGGTAGACAGCCCTTGCTGGAGAAAGAACAGGTTAGGAACTATTTAGAAAAGCTAAACAAACAAATCCATGGGTCCGGATTTAATGCATCCGAAGGTACTGGGGGAGATAGTAAATGTCATTGCAGGGACTTTGGCCATTATCTTTGAAAACTCGTGGTGATTGGGAGATATCCTGGATGACTGGAAAAAGGCAAATGTAGTGACCATCTTTAAAAAAAAGGGAAGAAAGAATCCTTGGAGCTACAGACCAGACAGCCTTACCTCAGTCCCTGGAAATATCACGGAGGGGATCCTCAAGGAATCTATTTTGATGCACTTGGAAGAGAGGAAGTGATCAGGAATAGTCAACAAGGATTCACCAAGGGCAAGTCATGCCTGACCAATATCATTAGCTTCTATGATGAAGTAACTGGCTCTGTGGACATGGGAAAGTTGGTGGATGTGATACACCTTGACTTTAGCAAAGATTTTGATATGGTCTTCCACAATATTCTTGCCAGCAAGTTAAGGAAGAATAGATTGGATAAATGGACTGTAAGACAGACAGAAACCTGGCTAGACTGTAGGGTCCAACAGGTAGTGATCAACGGCTCAATGTCAGGTTGGCGATCGGTTTCTAGTGGAGTGCTCCAAGGATCAGTTCCAGGGCCGGTTTTGTTCAACATCGTTATTAATAACCTGAATGAAGGGATGAATTGCACCCTCAGCAAGTCTGCAGATGACACTAATCTAGGGGGAGATGTAGATATGCTGGACGGCAGGGATAAGGTCCAGAGTGACTTAGACTGATTAGAGGATTGGGCCAAAAGAAATCTGATGAGGTTCAACAAGGACAACTGTAGAATCCTGCACTTGGGATGGAAGAATCCCAAGCATTGTTACAGGCTGTGGACTGACTGGTTAAGTAACAGTTCAGCAGAAAAGGACCTGGGGATTACAGTGGATGAGAAGCTGGATACGAGTCAACAGTGTGCCCTCGGATATTTACATCTGTGCCAAACTACAATTCTCCACTTACCATCCTGCTGCTTCACAAGTCCTTGTTGGATATATCGAATGTATGTAAAGAAGTTACACACAGAAGTGATCTAAACCAATGAAAAAAAACTGTTATTCTCATGCATTACATATCTGCATGGAAACAGTGAGGTCAAAATGAAATCAAGATAAAAGTAGATACTTACTCTGTATCGGCAAAAAGGAGAAATATAGTAATAACTACTTGAGTCCCCTAACTTGATTCTATGCTTGCATGATTTACTTTGACCACTGAGAGCACATTTCCTGGAAAACATAACATTTGCTTATTTTGCTTTAAAAATGGCATTTCAAAAATTCAATAAGGACATAAGATGCTATTTCAGTTGCTTTAAACAAAATGAATACTAATAGCTACTTGAATTCCTCTTCTAGCCTCTCAATTTGTATTTTGCAATTACTATTCTATGTTGCCAACTATTCTCATTTATAGTAAGTATTCTGCTTTTACATTCATGCTTCATTAAATTTTACTAATTGTAACATCTTCTTCAAGACCCTTAAGGCAGAAGCTAAAAAAAGTTGATCATCTTTAGCCTGATATTCCCTCATTTACTACATTTCAAGTTGGTTGATTATAACTTGAAACAATGAGCTAGGGATTTGTCCAAAAGCAGTCCTCATCTGTGGAATACACTATTATATTTTGAGATGTCAATTATTTTAAAATCGGTTCAAGAATTATGCTTGAAGGTACAGGTTTGTCCTAACACACCAATATTTTATGCTATACTGCTCAAGCCTGAAACATGTGTGTAAGCTGTATTACTGTAAGATTAATTTCACTTTTATGATGAAGAAGTTTATATTGCATTTTGTACTTGAGATACTATAAAAATCCTAAATAGAGGGACTGAGGTAAAAGCCTGGTAGCAATGTTTTGGACTATCTTATAGAAAATGACAGTTCAATGGACAGGTCCATTCCTCTTCCCTTCTTGCCCTCCCCGCCCTCCGAGTTGTGTGCATCTAAGTATAACCATGCTGGCAGATATAATACATTCTGTCCTGAGGAAGAGTCAAGGTAGCCAATGATGTAACCTAAACAATAACAGGTAGGCACTAAGTTAAAAGGGATTTTCTCCTACATTCCTTAACAGCAGAAATGTGGGTGTTTACAATTTGGAATAATTCATCTTCTTTATCTAATGGAAGTAAAATATGAAAAGTGTAATAAAACACAGAAATCAATATGGAATATTTTATTCTGATTACTTGTGAGTTAAGGAACTGAACTTTTTTGGGGGAAAATAAATGAAAGCAGGTAGGGGACATCTTTTTATTCTGTTTGCACCATGTCTAACATTGTTTTAG
This sequence comes from Pelodiscus sinensis, assembly GCF_052426305.1. NCBI lineage: Eukaryota > Metazoa > Chordata > Testudines > Trionychidae > Pelodiscus > Pelodiscus sinensis. The sequence continues at coordinate 66,049,591 of NC_143052.1, read as the reverse complement.
GATTTTGTATCTTGGTCGATGATTAAGGATCCTACTTACAATGGTAATACTACTACTAATTACAGGTAGAGTAACACTGCAAAAAATCCTACAAGAGGAATTTCATAAACTTTTCGTACTGTACTAAAGTAAAGCACATAAGAGTGAGTAACATTTAAGTCATTAAAATGATCTAGTCATTAACTTAAGGCTTCAATTTTCTCTGCTGCTCTTTTGGGTTCTAAAGTGACATACTTAAAAATAAACCCTCACAAGGTCTCCTTCCTGAAGAGCGTTTGATATAACATCAGATAGGTAAGTTACATGCAATAAGTTAAAATTCAAGAGCATCTGAATGTGGACACTGTCTGAGGGGACGCTATCCATTTAAAAACTTCATGAAAGAAATAGGTATGATAAAATGGAGAGTGAGTATAGAATAGAATGAGTCATGTCCCCAGGGAAGGAGTGGGAGGGAAGTAATACGAGAGATTCTTATAGTACAGAGAATGCTCTGATGTGCCCCATCCAGGACTGCAATAAAGCGGCAGACAGCTTGATTACTCCCCACAGGATTCAAATAATTATCAGCACAAGGTACTCAGCACTAAGCAGCATGTATTCTGTACCACACAGCACTGACGTAAATATAACACCAGCAATTAACATGGTATAGTGGAACCCATTGATTTGTGCGGTCTTGTGAGTCCTGGTAGTAATAATACAGTTATGGTTGAGGGAATAAGTCCATGCTGAAGAATAAGCAAACCCTTTAATGATTTTCAGGTTTTATATGTATGGTTATTAGAAGTAGCATTACCCTAGTACCTAAGAACCTTAATCACACCTCAGGACACCATTATGTTAAATGCTGTGAAAACAGAACACAAAGATTATCCATATCCTCGTTTATTTTTCCCCTAACAAAGTTCAGCACAGCTTCCTAATATTTAGAGCGGTGGTGGGGAACCTCTGGCCCATAGCCTGCATGCACTTCATCAGGGTTAGCTGCTGGCGGGCTGCAAGATGGTTTGTTTACTGAGTATCCACAGACAGAGCTTTGTAGCTCTCAGTTGGTGTTGTTCAATATTGCCACCCAATGGGAACTGTGGGAAGTGGTAGCCTGGCCTGCAGGTTCCTCTTTCCTGATTTAGATGCAGAGGCTATAAATAAAAGGTTAATACACACCCATTTTTCTAGGGTCATGTGACAGTTACAAGGGTTCTACCAAATCAAGAACCATTCAAATGCCCAACGAAAAATAATATGCCTCTCGTATGACTGAGAGGTTTAACTTACTTTGGTCCCCCACATTCAACTGCAGAAGCTTTCACAAATCGAACAGGTTGCAGGCCAACTGGTTCAATGCTCAGGGTGTTATTTTCAACAGCCTCCAGAACAGCTGAAGCTAGCTACAAAAGGATTGCAAAGAAAGTAATAAGTAGTTTGGCATTATCTATTGTGCTTGAGTGCAAGGTTCACATTAATGAAAGTATGAGGTTCACATTAATGAAAGCAAGGTCTAAACTTGAAAACTCAACTCCCCAGGTCAGTACACTGAATTACAGATGGGTTAAGAATTTGCTCTCTATGTCAATGTAAATAAAACCAAAAGGTCCTAGCTCCGAGGCACCTCTCCAAATAACCCTGAACTTCAAGCTGTGAGGAAACTACATTTAGAACAAAAAAAAAAATTGAGTCTAGTTTGTTTTCTTTTTAGTAATTGACAAATAGTGAAATTATTCTTAAGCTGAAATCAAATATGCTTTTAAGCAAAGAGTGTTTCAGTTCAACTATCTGGATACTGATTTCAACTTTTTTAAGCCAATTATTTAAAAGATGCTCAGGAAGGAATAAAACTGATTCATGTATAGAATATCTAAAAATAGTACATTATTATCAATATTGCCAAAGTAGGATTGGTTATATTGGAGATATGCTATCCAAGATGGGTGTAACTCAAGCCCATATAACATTTAAATAGACTCAACAGCTCTATTTGACTAATACAGTCCATTAAATGATTATATTCTTCAATAGTTTCCACTAAACTCCTAATTGCATCATTAAAATTATTCTGTACTAATAAAAAATTAACGCATTAATCCTGCCTTGTGTTAATCGCAGGAGTTAACACAGATCAATTGACATCCCTAGTTTAAATAGAATATTCCTTGTTTGCCCTTCCCCCAAGGAAAAAAAGAAATCAATTCACTTTCACAACATAGTTACACAAGCAAGAATTTATAGAACACAACTAATCAAGTATGTGCAATTTTCAATTAAATCAAATAAATAGCACAAGTACAACTTAAACTAGTTACTATTTAGTTTCCATATTTAGTTAGTGTAGTTATGCTCAAGGGAAAATAAATATTGGTCATTCCATGTATGGTGTCATTTATGCACAGACACATGGTAGTGCTGTGTTCTGGCCTTTTCAGACAACAGGTAAGTCTACAGAAACAATTTAACAGAACAAGGGGGCTACAGGAGGAAAACAATAAGATGGCCTAGTCTCATAAATTAGAGACAAACACAACTACAGGAGCATAAGATGAAACATTGCATTTGAAGACGTTATTACATTGGAAATATCCAAATAGCTACCCAGACTGTGCGCCAATGGCCATTTGAAAGAGGAAATTATAAATCATGATAGCGTGATACACCAATCAAGTGAAGGCAGGAGACTGCTGCATGAAGAAGGAAAATGTAGCTCTCTACTAGGGCTGTGTCTAGACTGCAGGGTTTTTTCGAAAAAGTGTAGCCTTTTTTCGAAAAAACTTCACCTGCATCTAGACTACAACCGCGTTCTTTCGAAATTAAATCGAAAGAATGCGGCTTTTCTTTCAACGGCGGTACTCCTCATATCATGAGGAATAACGCCTTTTTTCGAAAGTGCTCTTTCGAAAAAAGACTTTCTTGAATGCAAACAGGGCTTTTTCGAAAGAGAGCATCCAGACTACCTGGGTGCTCTCTTTCAAAAAAGCGGCTTGCTTTTTCGAAAGTACTGCTTGCAGTCTAGACGCTCTTTTTCGAAAGAGGCTTTTTCAAAAGTATCTTTCGAAAAAGCCTCTTTCGAAAGAGGCTTGCAGTCTAGACGTAGCCTAGGAGAAGCTGTCAATGCTTACATTCTTCAAACAAATTAATCTCTGAAGGCTTAAAAGAATAGAATCTTCCTAATATACAAGAAGCAAGATTAAGAATACATTTCTTTTACTGTACTCTTAGGACTGAATCTTCAACTGTACCATACCCAGTAAGTACTGTGTGCAGCTGACAGGGGGAAAGCTCACAAAGAAGGAAAGACCAGGTAGGGCCAGTTCTGTGCTATCCCTAACATATCTTAGGACACTCTTAGAGCTGCTTTAAACAATGCAGGTATATAGTGAGCTCTCATGCTGATAGTGATCCTAGGAGAGTAGCATGCTCCAACCATACCTCTTCCTGATCCCACAGCACCACTGGCAAACCTGGGGTTGGGAGTGGTGTAGAGCTAACCATAAATTCCCCCCGTGATAGCAACTACACAACTGGCTGCTTACCAGCTGCAACAGCTTCCCATCCCTTTTATCCCACCAGAGGACTTGATCTCATTTACAATTTAAGTAGAAAGTTATGTTTCTTTCGTCAGGGTTGGGGCAGGAACAAGTTAGGAATCAAAATGAATATCCCCTTTCATTTCTTCACCCAAACAATACCTCTCCTATTGGAAAGATAAGACTTCTTCCTGTTTTTTAAATTCTGAATCTCACCATACTCATTTGGAACTTTTTTGCATCTTACTGTAAAATTGATAGGCAAGACTTGGGGTGGGAAGTAATGCACATTTAAGCCCTGTAGAATATTCTCTAACCAGTTAATCACCTAGGGGATGTCTACACTAGCTACCCTAGTTCGAACGAGAGTGGTTAATGTTGTCACTCGAACTTTCAAATGACGCCCGGGATTAAAATATCCCAGGCTTTATTTGCATGTTCCCGGGAGCCGCCATTTTTAAATGCCCGGTAGTTCGGACTCCCTGCCCGTGGCTACACATGGTATGGCCTAGGTAGTTCAAACTAAAGCCCCTAATTCGGACTACCGTTACTCCTCCTGCTTTAGTTTGAACTACCTAGCCCGTGCCGCATGCAGCCACGGTTAGGGAGTCTGAACTACCAGGCATTTAAAAATGGCGGCGCCCGGGAACATGGAAATAAAGCCCAGGATGTTTTAATCCCGGGCTTCATTTGAAAGTTTGAATGACTACATTATCTACCCTAGTTCCAACTACCGGGCATACCCCTATAGGACAACCTGGATGGCCCTGCCTTGAAAATAAATAGTGATGTCTGTTTTGACTACAGTGCAGATCTCCAAAAATCACAAAACCCAGGCCTCTCTCAAGTCTGGTGCATGTAAACACAAGAATGTTTTGCATAATAATGCAGATTAAGTGGCACAGCAAGACTGTGTCAAGAACACATGACAATCAACTTTGTACTGGTACTTTTCTTTCTGATAAGCAAAAGTTATAGATGCAGCCATAAAACTTTTAACTATGCACGTAGTTTTTGCAACATCCTGAGTAGCAGGATATACCCCAAATAAGGGGTTTGGGCATTTTACATATCCTACACAATACGTAATCAACTGGTAAATATTATTAGAACAACCAAGTCTCGCTTTGCTATAAAATGGGCTTAGTAAGAGCAATTGATTGGAGGGAAGGGGCAGGATTGACCCACAGGTCCTGCTCAAGGTAACTAGAAGTAAATAGGCCCTTCACACTGGCGACCCAGTGCATGGCTTCCCATTGCATGGGAAGAAAAGGAACCACAACTTTCTGCCTGGTACTGTAGGTAGCATGTGGGTGAAGTGTAAGTGAATTAGGCTTTATTATTGTATTATAGATTTATTAATTGCTTTTGCATTGCTTTGCACTGTATTGCTTTAGAATTTATAGTATTTAAGGTTTAAACTGTATAGTAATTGTTTTCAAAACTTGTAAAACTTGAACAACTGTATTAACTCCTTAAAGCTTGCAATAAATAAGAAAGTGGTTAAGTATCCCTGGAGTGTCCTGGTTTTCCTTGGATCTAAAATAAATCAAATCACACGACAAACAGTAAAATGACATTACACACATTTATAGGGAACACACCCTAAGTATATGGGGCAGGATGGGAGAAAGCACAAAAATGAAAATTTAACAGGTGAGCTATTTATTTAACAAAGGTTGGCATCATGGACCAATCAAAAGTATCAACAGCTTGGTAGTGAATAATAATAGATAGGGTGGGCATAGGCCATTGGCGGACCTTGAAAGTGCTGACAAATACATTAGGTTTGATATATAGAAAAGAGAGGACAGCAGAAAGATGACATGGTGAAAGCAACAGACTAGAAAAATACTGACACTAACAAATGAAAATTCAAAATGCAGAAAACCAAGGAGAAATACACACAACTGTTTTAATCTAAAGTCAATTATGTTCTCAGCTCTTTTACCTGTCTCTCAGCCTAGTCTTTCCATCTAAGGTGTCCATCCTCAAAGAAAATAGACTGCATCAATGCTTAAGTTGCCTGCTCCCAAGACTGACCTTATATGCTGCTCTGATAGTCTGGGAGAGGAGAAGACAATGTGTCTGCTGAGTAAAGGGTGTTATTCCTTTATGTAGATGGCCACAAAGGTCACAAGTAAGAGAGACAGTACATGGACAGTATGTCCCTCCCAAAAGGTCCCCTGAGAGGATAAGAGAACTAAGCTCAACCATCACCAATCCCCAATTCCTGAGGATACCAGAGTCTGAAGGAGGGAAGAGAAAAAATGAAAGTATCTAATGGAAATGGTCATGTCTGGAATTGTAAGAGAACTGCAAGTTAGTACTGGATATAGTGACAGACATAGGGAAAGGAGATTCTGGACATCTCAGCATTCTAAATTCAGCTTCAGACCTTCACTTTGGCTAATGCAAATTTTTTTTATAATGAGGCAAATAGCTAAATATTACGTAATTTTGTGAAGCAATAATTTTTATAGCCTTCAGGTGCTGCGTAAAACATATGGAAACAACGATTCTTAACGTTTCTATGTACATTACATAAAGACAGCATAAACATTACCTCACTTTTAGAGAAGGTTAAACATGGGAAGATATCTTCCTGATAGATTTTGTCTAAGAAAGGGCATGTTCTGTCCATAGTTGGTTCATCCTTCCAGGATCTGAATTCATTATACAGAGATAAGTCAGCCTAACAAACAAACCCAGAAAGATACTTTTTAAACAAAAAAAAGTTATATTCTAATGATAAACTTTACGGATTACAGCAATTGTGCTAAAATTTAATGGTTTATAACACTTGCATTTCAAATAAAAATAATTAGAACCAATACCACTATTACACATTATTTTAAAACTCTAGCAGCTGCACATTAATCACACTTTTATTTTTCATCTCTATTTTGCCTAAGACAAAAATAAGCAATTTAAGTTGTTTTTTTATGTACCTTGACTTACTGCAGTATTAGGGCTCTGAGATATTAAAAAAATAAGACAAGAGGAAATTACCACATCACTGAAGTCAGTATACCCTTGGCAACATAAGAGCAACCGTTTAATTGGAAGAAGTTTCTAATGCTTTTATATCTTTGCATTTGTTATATCCTTTTTGTCTGCCCACTGCTTGTTTTTTTTTTGAATTTGAAAAGGCTTATAAGGCAACCAAACCTAAGTGATCTGCTAATATTTGTATTTTATTTCCTGGCATCACATTTTGGTGCATGCTGGATGCCACAGCAGGACAAGCCAGCCAAGCAGATGGACTTCACATCATCAGTCACCTTTAAAGTCATGATGAAAGCAGAGTTCTGCATGTTCTGAGAACCCAGTCTGGCTTTTAAAACATATCTTTTCAGAGATCTTAAAGTGCAACTCATGAAGCTAACTTTCTCTAGTATATTTTATTATTTAGAAGCTATAACAATGCATATAACAAGAACAGAAACCCTCCCTAACAAGCTTACCATTTAAGAGAAAGAAAAGAAACAGTGCATGGGAAAGTATGAATGGGAAATGATTGATAGGATTTTGGGGAAAGGGTGGAAGTTGATGCAGTTTTCATTATTAATTCACTTCTTGATTAAACTGATTGAGCACATGCTTAGAAGAGCGCTGAATGAGAGAGACTGTCTTGATGAAATGGGATTGGAATGGTATTCTATTCGTAGGCAACAGGACTAAAGGATACAGAAGCAGGAGAAAGAGAAACAAATAAATGGGATGTCAAGGATGGATCACAAATTTGTTCTATTGTCCTACAAACCTCCCTGAAATGATTCACAAGACAACTACCCTCTCCTGACAATCATTCAAGATCCACACATGCCTACAGAAAAATAAAATTAAAATAGGTACATAGAGTTCCAATGAGGACTAACATCCATCTTCTTATTTAATTTGAAAAGGAAAAAAGGTTTTAGATTTGAAGTTATGATGTCATTAACTAGTCTAACTGAGTGACCTTATTACCATTACAACCCTCATCCTCTTTCCCTCATGCTGTTTTGTACACTAATAGGTATCATATTAAGAGTGTAAATTCAACCATGTCTTTCTTGATAGGTTGGTGTACTATCAAGCACCAAAGGGCCCTTGCACACTACTGCCATAATGTAAATGAAGATTTAGGAAATGGTCTTGGTTTTGTATGTAAATTAATCCACAGTCAAAGGTCAAATGAGAAGGTATGTGTGAGGAAAGCAGGAGAGAAAGAGGTGGATAGGTAGGTCAACGTGAAAGCTGAAGACGACAGAGGACTGTGTAGTGAGAAAAGCTGAAAACCATTTAAGTAAGTAAGGGTATGTCTACACTACCCCGCTAGTTCGAACTAGCGGGGGTAATGTAGTCAACCGCAATTGCAAATGAAGCCCGGGATTGAATTTCCCGGGCTTCGTTTGCATGAAGCCGGCCGGCGCCATTTTTAAATGCCGGCTAGTTCGAACCCCGTGCCACGCGGCTACGGAGCAGCTAGTTCGGATTAGGCTTCCTCCATTCCACAAGGAGTACAGCTAGTTCGGATTAGAAGCCTAATCCGAACTAGCTACTCCGTGCCACGTGTAGTCGCGCGGCATGGGGTTCGAACTAGCCGGCATTTAAAAATGGCGCCGGCCGGCTTCATGCAAATGAAGCCTGGGAAATTCAAATCCCGGGCTTCATTTGCAATTGCGGATGACTACATTACCCCCGCTAGTTCGAACTAGCGGGGTAGTGTAAACATACCCTAAGAGATGGGAGAGATGTGGCCATCTAGGGGATGGCAGATGATAGTTATGGAGTGAGAAAAAAAACAGAAGTTCATTAACTTAAAATTTGAAGGTAACTGAAACCAGGAAGAGCAGGATATGGGGGGGGGGGGGGAAGGGGGGGAGAGAAGTTGGACTTTCTGGGCCACCTCACAATTAAGGAATATTAAAGAAAAAAAACTGTTTTATTGAGATGGAAGAAGCAAGAATTCAGAAATAATGAGTGGAGGAAGAGACTATATTTTTGTTTTGTTTTAAAGATATACAGTGGATATTCTTGAAGAAAGCAACATTGGACAAGCAGACACACCCAACTGAGAATTGGTTGCTTATTTTACAATGTGTTTGTTAGAAAGCAAATGTGATTTTTAAACCTTAAGTCAAACCTTATTTTAAAATATTCTATGTAAATGAATCACTGCAGATAGAAAGTAAGTCACATTAGAGCAACTGTGACTAAATGCAAAAGTTCACTTTTCCATATTAACCTTCTGTATACTATTCTAGTCCAAGTTTTCTTTGATCTTTAAGCACTTTAACTGTTTTCCTATAATTCATTTTAAAACAACAGAATTTAGGCAGGCCGATTTATTTTCCATTAGATCCACCTGACTTTCACACGATATAATCAAAGTCAGCGATCTCAATTAAATTGGTTGTAAATGCTCTGGTTGCTAAGCCACCAATCTCATTGTGCAAATGAAACTCAACTCAATAAGTATACTCTGTTCCTAGAGGAACATTCCCCATAGCCTCAATTAAAAGATTTACAGGCACGAGAAAATTAATAGTTTATCAATTTTATAGAGTCACCCACAGGAAAAAAGTAAGGCAAAAACTGTGTATGTATTTACTCAATTGTAAAAATCTAACTGTCATTATTTACGTTGCATTTATTTTTCATATTTTGCTCAGTTTCCCCTTTCATCCAGTATTAAAAGAAGCCCAGCTGTTGCCCACTGTAAACCAGAGGAACCTCCTGTGGGCATACAACGATATATGAAAGCATGCATTTTGAAGGTCGAGGGCTGAGAACCAGTCCCCCTTGTCCAGTGCAGGTATGATGGTTCCTAAGATCACCATCCCGAATTTGTGGTTGTGGACAAACTTACTGAGTTTCCTGAAATCTAAGATGAGCCTCCATCCTCCTACCTTTTTGGAAGTAAGGAAATAGTTGGAATAAAACTGTCTTCTGTGAAATTCAGGTGGAACCTGCTTAATGGCCCCAAGTCCGAGTAGTTTTTGTGGCTCTGCCTGTAGAAGGGGCTCGTGAGAGGGGTCCCTGAAGAGAGATGGGGAGGGAGGGTAGGTAGAGGGCGTATACATAAAGGAGATCTATAGCCGGTTCTTATGATCTCAAGGATGCATTGGTCCATAGTAATGAAGGTCCATTGATGGTAAAAGGGCCTCAGACGGTGATAGAAAATGTGGATGGTGTGCACTGGTTCCATAGATTGGTCGCTCAGGGCCTTGACCACACCTTCAAATACGCTGCTTAGATGCCGCCAATTGAGAGACGAATGACTGGGTATGGTGGGCTCTTCTCCTATAAGACCATTGTTTAGATCTGTTATCGAAAGGTCTTCAGTGTAGTCTTTGATAGGAGGTATCTCCTTCTCTTACTAGGCAGCGTCTACATAACAAGTGTTCAAAAAGGGTTCTACATGAGTTCTTCATTGAATGAAGTACTTTGTCAGTTTTGGCCACGAAGAGCTGATTCCTGTCAAACGGCAGGTCCTCTACCTTGGTCAGCATTTCACAAGGGACACCCAAAGACTGCAGCCATGATGTGCAATGCACGACTATTGCAGTTGTGGTAGCTCTGGCCACTGTGTCTGCTATAACCAGGGCTCGACAAATGCGCTTATCTACTCGCCCGTGGTGAGTATATTTCAGCCGGTCACCCCATTCACCGGCGGTTCACGCATGTGCAGTGCAGGTCTCGTGCATGCGCAGTGAGGGGCTGGCGAGTGGTTTTCACCGTGATCGTCGAGCCCTGACTATAACTATAGATGCCTGGAACGCCATTCGGGTGGTGAATTGGCCCTCTTTCATAATGGACTGTAGCTGCAGTCTCTTTTGTTGACGGAGAATGTTGACAAGCTCCTGCACCCACACACTCATAACTGGTGAGTTGAGCTGTATAATTGGATATTCTAAACTACAGGGTTGCAGAAGAATAGGTTTTCCTTCCAAACAGGTCAAGTCTTTTATGCTCTTTATCCTGGGGCATCAATTTGAATTGAGGCTGTCTGGAACGGTGGCGCACCGAATCTACCACCAGAGAGTTCGACTGGGAGGTGGGAGTAGAGGAAAACCATTCCCCTAGCTGGAACATAATACTTTGTCAGTCATGTGATTAGTCAGGGGAATAGAGGCCAATGTCTGCAATATAGCTTCAGATGGCTCCACGATAGCCTTATCTACTGGTAAGGCTATCTTTGAAGCTGTGGTGGTGTCAAGGCTGATTCCCCACTCTGGCATAATGAATGCAGAAGTGGGGGCTCGCAAAAGTACACCAAAACCGTATCTTCCCAGGCTTTAGTATAAAACTTCCCCCCAAAATCCTAAAGACATAGATTTTGGGGATAAAAGTCCGCTGCCACCACCCAAGTAATGGTAAGAAAACCAGGGAAGAGATCACTTGGGAAATCTCAGCCCTAAAGTAAAACCAGGACACAAAAATTAACCAATACCACCAAATTTTTAAGCCTCATCTCCCAGTCTTTTCTGGCCCTGGCAGCATGGGCATTTCTGCGTCACATGGCCTTCTCCGAGGAACTTTATACATAAGGCATGTCCATCTGAGGCAGGCATTGAGTCTCTGTTCGAGTCACATTTTTTTAAAACCAGAGGATGGTGGCATATTGAAGAACTGGGGTGCAAACAAGCTGAATAAAGGAAAAAATTGGGGCTCAATGAGAGGGAGGAGTTAAAGAAAAAAATAAATAGAACAACTAAGAACACTAAAAACCACCAACTAATTTTTCCAATGAGGAGAGCACTGCTCGAAACTCTCTTCTACCGAGAATGGTAGAAAAGGAACTGAGAGGACCTGCGCCGCACACGCAGCTAACGGACTAAAACAGTACAAGATGGTGACTGCTCATGCACAATGCAGAAAGGCATTGCTAGGCTAAACATCTCCAATCACCAGCATGAGGACACACCGACTCCAAAGTGGAGCCCCCCGAGGGACACCACTCGAAGGAGAACTCATTATTGCTCCTGCTTTGTTTCTTTTTATCGGCATTCTACTTTGTACTGTTAGCCCTGGTCGACACTAGAAAGTTATTGCAAAATAACTCTCCTTATTTCAAAACAACAAGTAGAGCGTCCACATTACTAAGCCTGTTCTTTCTAAATAAGGGGTTATTTCAAAATAATAACTCCTACTTTCCACAAGGAATGCTTATTTTGAAATAGTGGCACTGTGGACCCTCCACTGCTGCTATATCAAAATAACTACTCCCCAGAGTCATTCAAAGTAATTACTCCTCAGTGATTCCTGGGACTCTAAGTCGAGGTAGCATGTCCACATTAAGAGCCTGCTTCTGATTAATTTTGAGGCTTCCCTATAGCCTGGACACGCTATTTCAAAATACTTATTTCGGGAGTTACTTATGAATAAGTTATTTTGAAATAATTTCCTAGTGTAGACATGCCCTCACTGCCCCATTCATTTCCCTTCTAGGTGCTGAGTATGTGTGTGTCTTCTATCTTCATTCTTTCCTTCATTTGCTCAGGAGTGAATTATAAAAGGAACAAAATATTTAAATTACACTTTTCTGAATATTTTCCCCATCTTTACAACAGTACCTAAGATTACTAATAAATAAAACATTAAAGAAATATATTACATCTTTTAAAAAAAATACTGGTGCAATAACAGCATTTTGTATGTAACTGCTTTCTTCTATGCTGTCAAATTTCCTATGTGTTTGTCGTCTTTGCACAGAAAAAAAGGGAAAGAAAAACATTTTTTATGTAATTGCAGAACAATTAAAATTAGCAAGTATACTAAGAAGCAAGTGTAGGAAACTACTTTTATTTTATTATTTTTTGTTAAAATTAACTAGATTTCAGTTATAGTGTGATTTTATCATGTCTTAATTAGGGATGTAAAATCCTGGTTAATCAGTTAACCAGTTAAACCTTAGGTTAACCGATTACGTGGGATCTCAGGGGGAACCGCTGCAGCCTCCAGCCCAGGGGCTGCTGGCTTCAGTTCCCAGTTCCTCCCACATGCAGGGCAGCTGCCTCCAAACTTCTGCAAGGCTGGAGCAGCCCTCCACCAGCGGTGGGCCGCAGGTTGCTCCCAGGTATTGACTAACCAGTACCCAGTAAGCATTACCTAGTAAAGGTGATGCTTACCAGGTAACTGGTTAACCAGTTACCCCTTCACACTGTCTTAGACTGTTTCCCGTTTTATGCCCAGTAGTGCAGAAAGGACTTAAATTAACTATGTCGCTTCTATTTTCCAAATGTATAACAAAAAAGCTGACAGTCTAAAAGCTCTTGAAGGAAATATCCAAAATTCTACAGGTAACTATCTTTAAATATTTGAAATATTTAGACTTCTCTTCCAAATACAGCATTTAAAGGTAAACAGGAAGATTCAGAAATTCAGCAGCTATTGATATGCAATTCCAAGATGAAACCGAAGTTAACAGAAAACTTCTGCTACATAAAGATTTTATACATATGGATAACCATACAAAATGTTACAGGGAATGAATATAAAATGTATTTTAATGCAGTGAACATTAATGAACATCCTACTAGCCAAGAATACCACAGTCTTTGAAATGTTACCTCTTTGCAGTCTTTCACAATCGGTTGCACTGTGGTGAGGTCTTGATGACTGCCACCCATAGCACTACTTGTACTTTTGTTTCTTGCATGCCCTTTTTTAAATGGAGTTTTTCCACTAGACTGAAGTTCCTTAGTTGGTGATGTTGGTGAAGTGGACAGTACTAGTGTTTTCAAAGCTGCTACTTCAGCCTGAAGGACATCAATCTTGAAAATGAGAAAATAAATTAGGCACTTGCAGCCTAGGCACAAAGGATGGAATGATATAAATGTTAATTGGCATTTCTGTTAGATACATTCTCTATCCATATTTGAAAAGTAACTGTCTTGATTTGAACAAAGGACAGCAACATGTACATCTTTAGAACACCGTACACAGTGGCACTGTTGTTTTGCTGTGTTCCCTTCCAACTATTGAACACAATACTGGAAAAATCCAGTGCCAAGCCCAAATAAACAGTATATATAGATGGCAACACACACATACAAATCAGTAATTATTATTATCAGGTTTAAACAAGTGAGGATCCTTTTTACACTTTTACCCACAAACAATTCTGGATTTAAACACTGTAATACAGTACACACTCACCTTTCCCTGTGCTTCTTTTAATTGTTTTTCTGCAGTAGCTTGTTTGATATTAGCTTCTCTGACCATTTTGTGTGCTTCCTATAAAACAAATGTTTTTGTAGTGTTCATGTTTCAAAATAAAATAGCCACCCTATAAAATCCAGGAAAAGATCTTTTAAAATAAATACTATAATACCCATTTCATAGACTCATAGAACACTAGAACTAGAAGGGACCTCAAGAGGTCATCAAGTTCAGTCGCCGGCTCTCACACCAGGACCCAGTACCATCTAGACCATCCCTAATAGATGTCTATCTAACCTATTCTTAAAGATCACCAGAAATGGAGATTCTACAACCTCCCTGGCAATTTATTCTAGTGTTTAACAATTCTGACAGTTAGGAAGTTTTTCCTAATGTCCAACCTAAACCTTCCTCACTGCAATTTAAGCCCATTGCTTCTTGTCCTAGCCTCAGAGGCCAAGGAGAACAATTTTTCTCCCTCTTCCTTGTGATACCCTTTTAGATACAGGCAGTCCCCGGGTTACGTACAAGATAGGGACTGTAGGTTTGTTCTTAAGTTGAATCTGTATGTAAGTCGGAACTGGCATCCAGATTCAGACGCTGCTGAAACTGACCGCCAGTTCCGACTTACATACAGAATCAACTTAAGAACCCCAAGCGTCCAAGTCAGCTGCTGCTGAAACTGATCAGCGGCTGATTCCAGGAAGCCCGGGGCAGAGCAACTCTGCCTCGGGCTTCCTGTAGTCAGCGCTGGTCAGTTTCAGCAGCAGCTGACTTGGGGACGCCTGGGGCAGAGCAGCTGGGGTGCTGCTGGGTTGCTCCAGTAGCGCAGCTCCTCGGCGCTACTGGACCAACCCAGCAGCACCCCAGCTGCTCTGCCCCAGGCGTCCTGATTCAGCCGCTGCTGAAACTGACCAGCAGCGGCTGAATCAGGACGCCTGTGGCAGAGCAGCTGGGGTGCTGCCGGGTTGGTCTAGTAGCGCCCAGAGTGGCGCTGCGGGACCAACCGACAGCGCCCCAGCTGCTCTGCCACAGGCGTCCGGAGAAAAGCCTAGTCTGCTGGGGGGGGGGGGGGGCGTACTAGCTGCGCCCCCCCCGCCCCCAGCAGACCAGGAAGATGCGGGCGGCGGACCGGGTCCTCCGCGGCTTTGCTCCCAGTCTCCCTAGTCTGCTGGTCTCCAGCAGACCAGGGAGACGGGGAGCAAAGCCTCTGAGGACGCCGGCAGCGGGACAGCCGTGGCACGTCTGGGCTGCCCCGCTGCCGAGTCCCTCCGCGGCATTGCTCCGCGTCTTCCTGGTCTGCAGACCAGGGAGACGCGGAGCAGCTTTTCTCGCCCCGGAGTACACGGGCGGCGGGACCACGAGGTCCCGCAGTCCGTGTCCCCCGGGGCGAGAAAAGCCACCTTCGTAACTGCAGATCCAACATAAGTCGGATCCGCGTAAGTCGGGGACTGCCTGTACTTGAAAACTGCTATCATTACCCCTCAGACTTCTCCTTTCCAAACTAAACAAGCCCAATTCTTTCAGTCTTCCCTCAAAGCTCATGTTCTCTAGGCCTTTAATCATTCTTGTTCTCCAATTTCTCTACATCTTCCTTGAAATGCGGTGCCCAGAACTGGACACAATACTCCAAATGAAGCCTAATCAGCACAGAGTAGACCGGAAGAATGGCTTCTCATGTCTTGTTCACAACACTCCTGTTAATGCATCCCAGAATCATGTTTGCTTTTTTTTTTTTTTTTTGGCAACAGTGTCATACTGTTGACTCATATTTAGCTTGTGATCCACTATGACCCCTAAATCCCTTTTTGCAGTACTCCTTCCTAGACAGTCTCTTCCCATTCTGTATGTGTGAAACTGATTGTTCCTTCTTAAGTGGAGCACTTTGCATTTGTCCTTATTAAACTTCATCCCATTCACCTCAGACCATTTCTCTAGTTTGTCCAGATCTTTTTGAATTTTGACCCTATCCTCCAAAGCACTTGCAACCCCTCCCAGTTTGGTAAGATCAGGGATGTGTCTTTGAATTGAAATAAAGTAGTTATAACTCAGAAATCTACAAACCTATTACTTTGGCAATGGCAATAGAAAGGGGAGCAATGAGCCCCTATATCATTAGCCCTGATCACAGACACTGCACAACTGAAACCCCTAGCAACTAACCACTCAGCACCAGAGCTGGAACGACTCCAAACACCAATCAAGTTCTGGTGACTACCAACTGAAGATCCACTCCTCTCTTGAGAAAGACAACCAGCAGCAAGAGAAGCAACATGAGCACACTTTCATACATTTCAAAAAATTAAATAGTAACACGTTAAAAACAATCCAGGTAAGGAAGCAAGTTTCAGCGAATAAAGAAAAAGAGAAAAGAGTAAATAATTTAAGACTAAAAAAAATACTTTTCTATTCCTCCTATCTTTTTGCCTGTATGATACATCTATTTATGTCCTGACTCAGCAATTTATAGAATTTATAGAATTTGGGTAAACTGCTGTGACTAGTTGGTGCCAAGGGAAGTCAGCACAAAGGATTTAGGTTATATATTATTTGAGACATGGACCTAGCTTGTATCTGTAGAGCAACTAGCATATTTTTTGAATGCTATATAAATTTAAAAAATAAAATAAACCATTAATGCAAGAGTAACTTAGTGAGTTGTACTAGTTTACAACAGTGTTTCTCAATCTTTTTTTTTTTTAATAAAGTACCTATTTTTCAAAACAAAACAAAAAAATTATAAGTACCTATAGTCTAACCCAAATGCCCTTACCCCTCCCACAACAGCCAGGGATCCCCAACGTCCCGCTCTAATCGAATGCCCTCCCCCAGAGCCAGGCAGCCCCAGATACTCTTAACACCACTCTGAGTCTCACTGGAGCCGCCGCCTCAGCCACACACTTCTCCTGCAAGGCGCTGGGGCGCGTGCACAGAGCGGCCATGAACTGTGCAGGCACGCGGCTCTGAAAGATAGTCGAACATTCCCTTGAAGGCAGGTGCCGCTGCCCTCTCTCTCAATCCTGAACATTTTCTGTGTTTTAAAAAAAGCCAGATGCAACAGCAATTTAACATTGAAAAACGAGGACATGTCCAGGAAAAAACGGACGTAGGGAAACCCTACCTTTGAAGTCCTGCTCCTGCCACCCAACCCTGCCTCGGCGGCTTGTCTGCAGGAAGCAAGTGGCCGGTCAGCACCAGGCTCACCACGTGGGGCTGTGTGCTCCCACCTCAGCCCGGCACCCACTTAGTGTGGCGACCAGAGGCAACCAAATCAAGAGAGGAAAGAGTATCTTCATGGGCAGGCTTCCAAACCTAGAGAGGAGGGCTTTAAACAAGGTTCGTTGGGGGACAGTGACCAAAGCCCTAAGGTAAGTAGGGAAGCTGGATACCGGGAAGAAACACAAGGAGGAACGAGCAACAAAAGAGGACCCTTGATTTGAATGGAGAAGGTAGGACAATCTAAGGTTATGTAAGGTGTTTGTACACAAATGCAAGAAGCCTGGGAAACAAACAGGAAGAATTAGAAGACCTGGCCCAGTCAAAGAACTATGATTTGACTGGAATTACAGAGACTTCGTGGGATGACTCACATGACTAGAGCACTGTCATGGAAGGGTATAAACTGTTCAGAAAGAACAGGCGGGGCAAAAAGGACAAGGCATTTCACTGTATGTAAGAGAGCAGTATAATTGCTCAGAGCTCCAGTATATAGAGGGAGAAAAGCCTGTTGAGAGTCTATGGGTTAAGTTTAGAGGTGGAAGCAACGGGGTGATGTTGTGGTTGGTGTCTGCTATAGACCGGTGGATGAGGTAGATGAGGCTTTCTTCAGAAGCTTCCAGATCACAGGCCCTGGTTCTCACAGGGGACTTTTAATCATCCTGACATCTGTTGGGAGACCAATACAGCAGTACACAGACAATCCAGGACGTTTTTGGAAAATGTTGGGGATAACTTCTTGGTACAAATGCTGAAGGAACCGACCAGGGGCTATGCGCAGCTTGACCTGCTGCTCATAAACAGTAAGGAGGAATTAGTAAGGGAAACAGAGGTGGGTGACAACTATGAAGCAGTGATCATGAGATGGTAGATTTCATGATCCTGACAAAAGGAAGAAAGGAGAGTAGCAAAATACACACCCTGGACTTGAGAAAAGCAGACTTGGACTCCCTCAAAGAACTGATGGGCAGGACCCCCTGGGATGCTTACATGAAGGGGAAAGGAGTCCAGGACAGCTAGCAGTATTTTAAAGAAGCCTTATTAAAGCCACAGGAACAAACCATTCCGATGCACAGTAAGAAAAGCAAACATGGTAGGCGAACAGATTGGCTTACCGGGGAAATCCTTGGTGAGCTTAAACACAAAAAGGAAGCTTACAAGAAGTGGAAACTTGGACCGATAACTAGGGAGGAGTATAAATATATTGCTCGAGAATTCAGGGGAGTTATCAGGAAGACGAAAGCACAATTGGAACAGCAGCTAGCAAGGAATGTGAAGGGTAACAAGAAAAGTTTCCACAGACATGTTAGCAATAAGAGGGTGATCAGAGAGGGCGTGGAGCCCTTACTGGATGAGGGAGATAACCAAGTGACACATGATGTGGGAAAAGCTGAAATACTCAATGCTTCCTTTGCCTCTGTTTTCACAGACAAGGTCACCTCTCAGACTACTGCACTAGGCAACGCAGTATGGGAAGGAAAGGAGAAGCCCTTTGTGGAGAAAGAACAGGTTAGGAACTATTTAGAAAAGCTAGACACACACAAATCCACGGGTCCCGATTTAATGCATCTGAGGGTACTAAGGGAGTTGCCAAATTTCATTGCAGAGCCTTTGGTTGTTATCTTCAAAAGTCGTGGTGATTGGGAGAGATCCTGAATGACTGGAAAAAGGCAAATGTAGTGACCATCTTTAAAAAAAGGAAGAAGGACAAGCCTGGGAGCCATAGACCAGACAGCCTTACCTCAGTCCCTAGAAATATCATGGACGGAATCCTCAAGGAATCCATTTTGATGCACTTGGAAGCGAGGAAGTGATCAGGAATAGTCAACGTGGATTCACCAAGGCAAGTCATGCCTGACCAATCTCATTAGCTTTTATAATGAGGTAACTGGCTCTGTGGATATGGGAAAGTTGGTGGATGTGATACACCTTGACTTTAGCAAAGATTTTGATATGGTCTCCCACAATATTCTTGCCAGCAAGTTAAGGAAGTATGGATTAATAAATGGTCTGTAAGACGGACAAAAAGTTGGCTAGACTGTCGGGCCCAACGGGTAGTGATCAACGGCTCGATGTCAGGTTGGCAGTCAGTTTCTAGTGGAGTGCCCCGAGGATCGGTTCCAGGGCCGGTTTTGTTCAACATCTTTATTAATGACCTGGATGAGGGGACTGATTGCACCCTCAGCAAGTTTGCGGATGACACTAAGCTAGAGGGAGAGGTAGATAAGCTGGAGGGTAGGGATAGGGTCCAGAGTGACCTAGACAGATTAGAGGATTGGGTCAAAAGAAGTCTGATGAGGTTCAACAAGGATAAGTGTAGAGTCCTGCACTTTGAATGGAAGAATCCCAAGTATTGGTACAGGCTTGGGACCAAATGGCTAAGTAGCAGTTCAGCAGAAAAGGACCTGGGGATTACAGTGAGAGAGAAGCTGGATAGGAGTCAACAGTGTGCCCTTGTAGCCAAGGCGGCAAATGGAATATTAGGTTGCATTAGGAGGAGCATTGCCAGCAGATTTAAAGACGTGATTATTCCTCTTTATTCAGCTCTGGTGAGGCCACAGCTGGAGTACTGCGTCCTGTTTCTAGGCCCCCCACTATAGAAAGGATGTGGACACACTGGAGAAGGTCCAGTGGAGGGCAACTAAAATGATTAGGGCGCTGGAGCACATGACCTATGAGGATTGGCTGAGGGATTTCGGCTTATTTAGTCTTCAGTAGAGAAGAGAGTGAGAGGGGAAATTAATAGCAACCTTCAACTTCCTGAAGGGAGGTTCCGAAGAGGAGGGGGAGAGGCTGTTCTCAGTAATGATGGATTGCAGAACAAGGAGCAATGGTCTTCTCAAGTTACAGTGGGGCAGGTCTAGGTTGGATATTAGGAAAAATTATTTTACTAGGAGGGTGGTGAAGTACTGGAATGGGTTACCGAAGGAGGTGGTGGAATCTCCATCCCTAGAAGTTTTTAAGTTTCAGCTTGAGAAGCCCTGGCTGGGTTGATTTAGTTGGGATTAGTCCTACTTTGGGCAGGGGGCTGGACTTGATGACCTCCTGAGGTCTCTTCCGGCCCTATGATTCTAACTGCCCCCCTTGTTATGCTACTGGCCAAAGCCACACCCCAACTTGGAACTGCCCTGAGTTTCACTGGAGCCGCCGCTGCCACACGCTTTTCCCACCAGGCGCTGGGGCGTATGCACAGAGCGGCTGTTAGCATCCGGGCGCACAGCTCCGAACAATCAATTTGACAGGCATGTGCCACTGCCCCCTTCCCAATCCCCTTTGCAGGGCAAAATCCCAGACATTTTTGCCAAATTTCACTTGTGTTGACATACCCTTAGGGGTATGTGAGAAAAGACTGGAGGGTATGTGTACTACTGGTTGAGAAACACTGGTTTACAAGACAGCTCTAAATTATGGATATATAACATTACCTTAAATCACAGCAGATACATGAAGGAAAGAGAACACACACATTTATACAATCTGTATAGGTACATTTAACATTGACCATGCAGTTTCCAAGCAGGAATGCATTTCACAAAACAAAGTGTCTTATATTATTACAATTAAGTATTTGGGATGTAAAACACATACCCAACTATACAAAATAAATCCTACATCCTGCACTGGGATATACTAGTATAACTTCCATTTCTTTTTCTTATGCCATGGTGTTCAGTCAACCACTTTCATTGCTGTAATTAAAGCTGCTTTTTCTACTTGCCCTTAGTTGATATAGAAACATTCCCACATAAGGTGGCAGGCCAATCAGTAGTGAGTTCTGTCAGGGGTACAAAAGTCTGTCAGCCATTTTGTAGCACCAATCAGATCCAGCCCAGCCCTGCAGGGAGAAGACAGAGCTAACCCAGACTGCATCTGTGGGTTGAATCTCAGTGTCATTTCCTGAAATTTTACAGCAGTCACTATGATTTAGATCAGAGAACACTACTAAGAAGCAATTACAGACTGGAGGCCAAATGTCTTCAGGAAGTGTACTACATCACTGAACCAAAGACAGCGAGTGAGTCTAACAGTTGTGGTAATTATCAAGTTTTCTTTTCTCTCATTTGAAATGTATGCGCTCAACAGCAAAACGTTTTACTTATTTATCAATACAACACTTGGGATGAACCTATGTGAAAGCAGAAGTTTTCCAATTTTCAGAGTCCCAATCCCTGTATTTCAGGGGTGGGCAAAAGGGCCTCTGTGGGCCAGATCTGGCCCGCCAAGTGGGTGGATCCGACCTGTGGAAGCCCTGCCACTCCCCTCCACCCCCCAGGCCAATTAGGGACTGGGGGCAGGGAAGTGCGCAAAGTTTCCTCCTCTCTGCCAGGAGCATGTGCCGCTTAGAAGCACCAGGTGCTCCTAACAAGGCTAGTGGAGGCTTTGCACGCTCCCCCTCTCCCAGGCCAATCAGGGCCTGGGAGTAGGGGGAACGAGCAAAGTTTCCTCAGCTCTGTCCTCACCCTGTGAGGAGCATGCAGCACTTAGAAGTGCCACACGCTCCTGGCAGGATGGGAGAAGACTTCATGCACTCCCCTGCCCCTAGGCCCTACTTGGCCTGGGGAGAGGAGGTGTGTGTGAAGCCTCCTCCCACCCTGCCAGAAGCGCATGGCGCTTTTAAGCTCCATGCAGGGAAGGGACAGAGCAAAGGAAACTTCACATGCTTACCCGCCCCTCGCCCTGATAGGCCAGGGGGCAGGACAACATAGGAAATCTTCTCCCAGCAAGGGGCCTGGGCACCTAGGAGGAAAGGGGGGCAGGCAAAGGCACTCCCCTACCCCCAGACCGATCATGGTCTGAAGGTGGGAAACCCAAAAGTATCCTGGCCCCTCCCCTACTACTCAAGGCCCCGCCCCTTCTGGTGTGGCCCGGGGACACTTCAGAAATTTTTGAAGTGGCCACAGGCAAAAAATTATTGCTCACTCTTGCTATATTTACATAAGACAGCAGCGGGCAAGATACAGGCCACATCTGGCCCGCGAAGCCTTTCAATAGGGCCTATAGCACACTGGGAACCTCAGACACAGAACAGCCCCATCACTTTCAAAATAGCTGGCTGCTCCATGTGGCTTTCTGTGCTGCATGCCGGAAGTGTGGGGGAGGCTTTGCATGCTGCCCCCCTCACACACACAAAATCTCTTGGCTCATATTGGCCGAAACCACATGGAGCAGCCAACTGCTTTGAGTTTGCCTGAAGGTCGCCCACCTGGGCTGCTGACCAAAAGCTGCCTAAGTAAGTGCCTCTATTAATTGCTGTAACACTTTATGTTTGGAGTGTTACTCATAAAAAGGAATCTGAAATTATATATTGTGTGCGCTCGCTCATGGTAAAAACTGGTAGTGGATTCCTAAGGTGAGAAAGAAAATGAATCCCATAATTTCCACTTTTACTATTTAGAAGGACCTACAGAAAATTAAGCTGTAGTCTCTTGCAATGATGGGAATTCATTGGTCTGTGTAAATACTTTAAATCAGAGAGAAGAACTCTGTAGCACAGAATTGGCAAGTAGATTGACTTACCTCCCCACTACATAGATTAAACTAGTGCAAGCCCCTGTGCCCATTCAATGACCCAAAGAAGCAAATGAGACTCTGCACAGACACAAAGTATTTACGCGGTATTTCTCATTTTTTCCCGCTCCTCCTTGTTTCTTATTACTACACACTTAAATTTTACTCATTCTAGGCTTCTCTTCATTCTTTTCCACTTATATGCTTTTGAACTCAATTTGTTTAAAATAATACTGCTCACTGCAGAAGGACTGGGATGTAAACGTATCATCCACAGGGAAGTTTAAGTTTTAACGCATTCCTAATTTTGGTTATTAACCACTGGAAATTTTGACAACCCTTCTCTACTGACAACTATTTTATAGTTTTAAATGACTGTTTTCAAAAAGGCCTACAAGATTACATACTTACTTTCTAGTATTAATCATATTGTAACTCAGCAGATACTGAAACTCACTTTTAAACTGTGATAAGTGTCTAAAATACCCGTTTCATGCAATTAATTTTGAAAATTATGTCAAAGATTCTAGCCTTACCATAATAAAAATGACAACTAGTCCTCTGGCTACTGCCCTCTTTAAATATGAAAATATCTTTAAAATGGTTTCTTGAGATCGTATTAATTCATTCTCTTTATGATGGCACCACTGTCCTTTTCCTAACTTTAAAGATCCCCTTTGACAGCTATGCTTCTGCGCTTGAACAACCAGACTCTATATAGAC
This sequence comes from Pelodiscus sinensis, assembly GCF_052426305.1. Classification (NCBI taxonomy): domain Eukaryota; kingdom Metazoa; phylum Chordata; order Testudines; family Trionychidae; genus Pelodiscus; species Pelodiscus sinensis. The sequence goes on along the minus strand of NC_143052.1, from coordinate 66,026,471 downwards.
TTGTTACACAAATGCACATAACTAGCTATTGTGTGTATTTAATAGGTTTATTGCAATGTTTTGGGCAGCAATATGCCTGGCCCCAAATCTAAAAGCTGTAAGTATGAAAAGTTACACTGCACTTCCACCAGGAATATTTATTTTTCTGTCCCTTTCATTGTGGCCCCAAATTAATGTATTTTCTATATGACCTTTCAACAGATAATCTAGCTTTGACATAAAATGATTATGCAGAAGAGAAGAATGACACACCTTAAGTCTGGTCAATTTGTTCTTACATCCCTCTATTTTGGGTGCATAGGCAGACTAACACGGCTAATCAGGTCTCTCTCTGACATACAAAGCTACATTATTTCTTGTTCTCAAGCCTTGTTTCTTGTTCTCAACAGGCCTTAAGATCACAAATTTATGTATGATTTTTCACTTGATTTTTCTTTATCAGAGTACAAGGTATTGAGGCTTCTTAACACACCTCACCCACCTTCCTTTAATTATATCATACCAATGATTCAAACAAACCTCAAACAGACTAGCAGTAAGTTCTTCCAATTCCTGTCCAAGTTGATCTCGCACTTTAGAAAGTCTTTCACATTCTTCATCTTTTAATTTCAGCTCCTATGGAAAATTGAAAATTATTTATTCTAACAATGTAATAGATTGTGGGCTTTAAAAGCTCTTACACAGGTAAACCAGTGAAACGGATAACCTTTGCTAAATAAAACCTTTCAAAACAGGCATTAACATTAATGCTACATATGAATACCTACTACTTCCTTCTATAGGGCAACCTGTTAGGATGTCAGCTAACCTAAATATGTTTCCAAAATTCTCTGAAGTACAAAAAGCTTCTTTCCTGAAATGCAGTAGACTTCATTCACTGAAATAAAATACAGAAATAAAAAAAAGAATATATAAAAGAATTCTATATAAGTTTGGTGTTTATTGACTTTGGCTACCAAATTGTGCTGTCCTGAGTTAAAGGACCCTCCCACGCTGACTTTGGCTAGTAGGCCATGCTCCCCTGAATTAAAGGGCTGACCCCTATTGTCTTAGGTTACCCAGCCCTGCTGCTCTCCGTTAAAAAGCCATCCCATATTGACTTTGGCTACTAGAGCAGGCTACCCTGAGTTAGAAGGCCACCTCTCATTGATTCTAGCCATTTGGCTGTACTACTCTGGAGCAAGGGTTGCTGCTCATAGACAGAGAGACTGCCAATGATTCAACAGCTGACTAGTTAACATTCACGCCCCCGTATACTCTTCCCCAAGAGACAGGGTGTGCCTATGGCACAACATGTGGTGGAAAATGTGGGCAACATCCAGGACCTGCTGAGAGGTCTAGGTCGATAGCGGGACAGGGGAGTCACCTTTTTGTCCCAGTAGCGTGGTGGAGAGATGGAGAAATTCCTACAGTGAATGGTGGAAAACCAGCAGCAACAAGTGATCCAGCACCAATAGCAGCAGGCACAGCTGATACAGCAGCTAACCTACCAACACCAGCAGCTGATGACAGAAAAACAGGAATAGCAACAACAGCTGCTGCATGAGCTCACCATCCAGCACCAGACCCAACAGGAAGGCCTGCTGCAACAGGTAGCTATATTGCTACAGCCAAGGGATCCACCAAGCCCCAGGGCCATGGGGACAGGGACAGGAAACACCGGACTAGGGCTGCCCATTTGGCTAACAAAGATGGGGGCAGGGGATGACCCCCCAGGCATTTTTAGTTATATGGGTCGCTACAGCCGCTCACTGGCTCCAGGAACACTGGGCTACCATATTGGCCCCTTACCTAACAGGACCAGCACAGACCACATACCACAATCTAGACTACCGGGATGCACTGAAGTATCCCTGGGTGAAGGTGGCCATTTTAGACAATACTTGTATCAGCTCAGAGACTTGACTTAGTAGAGGCTGTGTAAGGAAGGATACCCTACTGGGGCCAGCCATGCGCAGGGGCTCTTGTACATTTCAAAAGCAGAATCCCAGCAGAAGTGGCGCAAGCGAGATTGCTTCAGTCCCCGCTCACGCCGTTTCCGCTGTGCCTCTACCTTCCCTGCCTCCTGTGGAGATGATGCTTGGGGAACCAGCTTTTACTAAATTACCAGCAATTACTAAAGATGGAGAACAAACAAAAGCAACTCCCTCATAACCATTTTCTGGAATTCTCCAACAGATCAAGGAATGCTGTACATCAAGACAGTCACTATTCATTTGGATGTCATCTAAAATGTGGTTGGCTTACATTCCTAACTTATCACAAACACCTAAATGTAAGGTTGGTAGATAAAGTGATATAAATGAATAAAGACTTGAGTGGAAAAGATCTTAGGTACAAGTATAATAAGTCAATGAACTGTATTAGTTTCCTGATATTTACTTTAGTCAAGGAACACAGCTGATGAGTTGCAATTTTGAACAGGTCACTCAAGACACCATTATGGGTGGAAGTGAAAATTTATGTGCGCTGATAGACTAAAGTGGACCAAGAAAAAAAGCAATCTTGTTTTGAAAACTTGCAATAACTTATAGTGAAGAGAAGAGGGACATAGAGTCATTCTTGGCTAACCTTCTGGATATGCTGCAAAGTAGTTGTGTTATTTTAACCAGGCTTTTGGAAAGGGGTAAGTTTGAGGGATTTATGTGTATATAATTCTTGCTAGTGATTATCTGTCATGGAGGGGTGGGCTATCCTTCATACTGCTATGTTATGCGTTATTTATGGACTGCACATTCACAGCACTAAATCATTTAAATCTTAAGAAAGAAAGTTTAGTTCCAATAAATAGAGAACTTGAATCAACCTTTCTACCAATTCTAACACTCTTATCAGGAGACAGACACTAGGAATAACATTAAGGATTAGAAAGAGAAAATGGGAACAGCAGAAACAAGTTCTAAAGGAGGTTCACAAAGAGCTCACACAAAGTAAGCGTGAGTGAAATTATGTGCACTGGAGAAAGCATTTTGAAGTCTGAATTCAAGAAATGACTAATATAAAATTGAATGTAGTCCTCTCTCTTATACCAGACCTAAACTTTCTCCTAATCTTATGATATGATTTGTATCAGAAAAAAGCAAACTGGTCACTGAGACTCCCTTCCACTCCCCCCCCGCCGAGAAATTCTAGGATATGTTTTTTGAAACATTGCTGATAATGAAAGTCATCTTGAGAAGCAAGTAAAATGTCTGGCCTCTGAGGGAAGAAGTGAGTTTTCCATCACAGTCCAAATCATTAGCATAATATTTATGGCCAGAAACATTACTACTGTTGTACATGCCTTGTTCCATCTGATACTGCTGAACAATATTCTCAGAAAGATGAGAGAGAAGGTATATTCAAATACATATATGAATATTGGACCCTATTAGGTAGTTAGGATTGATGTTACTTTTCCATTGTAAGATCCCAATTCAAATATATTTAAATACGTGCATGAATATTGGGCCCCCCATTACATAGTTAAAGTTGATAATTTTCCATTGTAAGATCCCAATTTCAAACTTCCTAGAAAAGGTTCTCAGACTTTCTAGTTGATTTCATGATAATACCAGGGCTATGTTGAAATTGTTTAGGTAACCGTAGCTATGCAGCTATGTGCTTTCAAGTGTTTGGTTTTTTTCTGTAAAGTGGAACTTTAAATTTAGAAAACTACAATGAATTAAGAACTTGCTAATGGCAGTGATTGACTTTCCCAAAAGCTCAACCACAGGTTTGGTTTTGTTTGCCAAATTTCAAAATAAAGCACCATAGCAAAGAATTGAAGTTGGCTAAGAGTGATTATTTAGTGACAAAATAGCAGTATCAGAAATAGTAAGAGAACCCATACTTAAAATTGACATTAACAATCATAATGAAGTAAATTCAGCCATGACAGAACTAATGACAACATCCAACATGAGTGGGGAAAAGCATACAGGAAGCTTGATCCAAACATGTGGCAAGATAGGTTAAATCAGGGGTGGAGGACTAAAGCCTAGGGGCCAGATGCAACCCCTGGCTTGCCTACATCCAGCCCCCGTGTCTCCAGTATTGGGGAGCCCATGTTAGTGAGAGGTGGGTTTTTTTTTGTTTCTCGCTTGTATGCAGCCTCTAACGGATTTTTCTGAGAGTCAGTAACCCACGGCACGGCCCAAAAAAGGTCCTCCATCCCTGAGTTAAATACAAATCAATGTGAAGTAATGTGTAGATAGAGAAAAGATAGCACATCCACAAACTAGGTAACATCCACCAGGAAACTAGCAAAGTGGTGATAATGCAATAAATAATAATGCTTTGCATGTATATAATGCACCTTCCATCTAAGGAAGGCAAAGCACTTTACAAATTTCAGTAAATTAAACCTCTGCATACTTGCAAGGTAAAGTATTACTTCCATTTTACATATAGAAACAGAAGCAGAGTTTAAAGGATTTAGGAGCTTGTCTACACTGGAAAGTTACAGGGCAGTAAATCACTTCAGTGCTGTAACTCCCAAGATAACCACACCAACAAGGCAATTGGAGCACAGCAACTGTGCAGTTAGTGCGCATTAGGTAAGCCACTTTGACGAAGTGTAGAGCTTGCTACACTGTGGTTACAGTGCTGAGGTGCAAACGTGGATGCCGTGGTGTACTATAGTTCCAGGACAGATCTCTGGTACCAGTCCCACAATGCCAATTCTCACCTCCCTGATCATCAGTTTGAACTCAACTTTTTTCCCTTCAAGTGACCAACCCTCAGGCCCTCCCTATACATTCCTTTGGAACTTTAAAAATCCTTTCTCTTTGCTAGGAAATGCATGGAGTGCTTTCAGTACATATTTTCAGGTGAACATGCCTGCGTCATGCACCAGGCGACCTTCTGTGTAGAGCAATGCCAAAATGCTGGACCTCATCAGCATTTGGGGAGAGGAGGCTGTCCAGTCCCAGCTGTGTGGCAGCCATAAGAATTAGGATATCTATTGGAAAATACTGAGATGCATGACCAAAAAGGGCCATGTCCAGGACACACTGCAGTGTTGAATCAAAGTTAAGGAGCTGCGAAACACCTACCACAAAGCAGGGGAAGTAAACCGCAGCTCTAGTGCTGCCACTACGATCTGCTGGGTTCTACAAAGAGCTAGCGGATATGTTTGGGGCAACCCCACTTCTGCTCCAAAGCCCTCTAGTCCAGCAAGATTTTAGTTAGCCAGATGTCTACTTATCATGGGTGTGGCCAAAGTTTCTGGTGGTCCCATAAAGTTTGTTTACAACCACCAGTCCTGGCTCTTAAGGTTCTATGCTGTTATTTAGCTCTAATTTACCCTTAAATGTCTTCTAAGAGTCCAATAAGAAGTGGAAGTGTCGATAATGCTGTTAAACAATATTGACCTCCCATGATTCAGCAGGTTCTCTGGTTCAGCATCGGTCAGGTCCCATGCATGCCGGACTAAAGAGGCTCAACATGTAGTACCAACACGGATGTGGAACAGGGTGTTGATGGACTCTGACACTGCAGATATTCGAGAACAGGTTCCATAAATTAATAATGTAGTGATAATCCTGCAAAACCCAGGAAGCCCGGACAGTTTGCGTTCTAACTTATCTATAGGCTGATGGCTGTACAAATCTCTCTATTCTGCAAGCAGAGGTCATTAGAGAATACAACAAAACAAATCTTACCCTCTGAGCTTTCGCAAGTTCTTCTTTCAATCTTTCATAGCCTTTCTCTCTTACTTCCAGTACAGATGGGCTCCGTAAGTGCGATAGACTGTCTGTACTCAGCCCAAAAATATCTTCCTTCCCTTCAGAAACATCTGTTAGTGTAGCACCCTGCAAAAACTCTCTCTCTGCATTATTGCTCTCCTTTCTGGAATTACTGTATTTGGATGACCCATTCGGGGGTCCAGAGGTAGAACAAGGAACCGTGTCTGTAACATTGATGCTGGAAAGAAATTACATTTCTTTATTTAAACAAGAACACACATTAATAGGAATAAGTCTTTTAGAAATGCCAGTTTTGCTGTTAAATGTGCCACAGAAAAGATAATTTAACATAAGATGTTAAATATATTAATAATGTTTTATGACACGCTAAAGACATGCTATGTAAACTGTTTAAATACATTAACAACATTTGCATTTAAATAAATTAGATATTAGTCTTCATCAACAACCTACCTTATGCCTGATGTTTCCCCACAATTTAGATGCCTTGGGGACGAATAAACAGGTTGTGTGGGAAGGTCAGAAACATTTAATGCATTAGGTTGAATGGGTGTAGAGCACACGGCAGAAGGATGTGGGCGGTAGATTACACTGGGTGAGGTAGTTGGTTCCTGAGTCCCTGGCTCATGCACTCCAAGAAGATCTGGTGTAGTGGGAGAAGCTAGGTTCACTTCATGAAAGCCTTCCAATGGGTCACTTGCCATAATAAAAGCTTCATCATATGAAACCCTGAATTAAATAAGCAAATTATTAGAACGTTTAGTAAAGAACACATTTATATGTTACAACATTAACTTCAAACATGAGCAATCCATTTCTTACTCAAACATTGGACAGCATGAGTGACAAAGCAGGTGGATTAGGAGTAAGCTTTAGGTGCCTGCTTACCAGAGTGCTGGGAACTGAATGTACTGCCATTAATGTGTGAGCTGTTTTATATAGTGAAGGCAGCTTATATTATTAAGTTGTTTAAAAAAAATACACCAATTTTTCTATTCAGAAATCTCTGCTTCTTCCTCCACGCTCACTTTAAGGTGAAAATTCAACTTAGGGTTTTAACACAATTTCTTTATTTTCATAATAAAATCAGGAGACTATGTGCCCTTTACAATAAGTTACCCTGTGAAACTTCCATAGAATTGGGTATCCAATCTGTCTGTATAAGTCAGGATTCTACATTTCAGGGTTTAGAATCCTGGATGAAAAATTAATCACTGTGAATTTGTGTGACCACCTGTAAACAGTTGTGTGTGACCATCGCAAACAGGTTTTTCCATGTTTTATAAGTATAAATGCAAAATAAATATGAAGTGCATCTCTTCATTTCCCATAGTACCATAGGAAAGCATTATAACAGTTAAACAACAAGCATGTATGATATTTTACATACAAAAATGTGCCATATGCTTACAATTTAAAAAGACATAGCACGACAGATGACAACAAGGGTGTGTGTGCGCGCACAAGAGAGGAGATTCAGGGCAATAAGGGTTCTAACAAAGATCATGTGATATACTTACTATTACAATTGCAGCCAATTTGGGGGGGGGGGGAGAACCCTTGGGGTCTTTTGTAAGCTGTCTTGAATATTTTAAATAGAAAGGTAGGGTAAAACTATTTTTAAATAAATAAAACAAAAATACATTTTTTATCCATTTAATAAAAATAGAATTAGTAAAAAAAGAGAGGAAAGATTACATATTACAGAAAAACTTAAAGCTTCAAAACAAACTAATTTCTACCTGTTTTCCCCGCTGCGCTTCTACCTTTGAAATGTAGAGCCACGGGTGGCTCTTACTACATTTAAAAGGCAGCACAGCCAAGATAGCAAGCATCCCACCTTCCCCTTAACTAATTAGTGGATGGAAATTCCATAAACTACTTGATTAGCTGATTAATTGAAATGTAACATCCCTAATACATTTTTTTCCTAATATGACTGGCTATGTAAGTACACTGCTAACTAAGCTTTCAAAAGAATCCTGAAAATCCTAAAATGTTCCTTCAACTGAACACAATGGCTTCACTGTGCTGTATCTGAGTTAAGTATGCCCTTGCCATTTTACTGAAAGGTCTTGCAGGAAGTCCCAGACAGAAGGCACACTAAGGACTATGTGTGGCTTAAAAGGGACCTTTTTGCACTCTTACTTTCTGCAGAAATGTGTTATTTAGAACCATCTAAAGTAGTGTCCCCTCCACTTACACATTTCTTTTGTGAGCAGAGTAAACTCTGAATCTACAGTTTGTTTACTATACCACAAACATGCAGATTTTTAAGTCGCCATGCAAGCAATTTCTTGAGCAATTTTTTTTCACCCTATGCTTACCTATAATTAATATTCAAACAACAAATTTTGAGGATAAAGCCTGTGAAATTAACAAGTGAAAAGATGGGGAGGAGCAAGCTGACAAAAGCACAGACTTCAAGGTTAAACTTCAACAATACATTTTCAGGTTTTTTCTACTGCAATTGCTAGATTGGATTTTTTGGGAGTATTTTCTAAACATTTTAGAAGCTCAAACATAAGTACTGAAATAGTGTCCCAGCACTTATTAGATCAGTTGATACATGTCCCCATCATACCCAAGGCCACTGCCTCTCACCCTGATAAGTCAATTCAGTTTCTCCTACAAACCACTTCTGTTCTCCCTTTCCTCAATAAATTTCACACAGCCTCTCCACTTCTCATTTGCATTCCAATTCCTTCTCTGACTTCCATTTCACCAAGTAAGAAAAACTTTAATGTGAAGGCACTAGTATCACACATACCAGCAGATCGCTAAAAAGTTGGCATCTCTGCAGATGATCAAGACAGGAGCAAATTAAGAAGCTGAGGACTGGAATACCAGAAGACCAGGGACAGGAACTGCACTTCAAGCAACTCGCCAACAACATGGCCATTTTATGTTCTTCATGACAATCTAGTCAGCTGATATGGTGTCCTGCTGGCCACTGAATCCAGCATAGGGACTGATGGGAGCAGGCACATGAAGTGACTCTTTTAATGAAACCAGTCCCAGAGCAAACATGGATCAGGACCAACAATAAATTCTCTGTCCCCCTTGAAGAGCTGTTTGACACACACACAGAGCCCAAGGAACAGTCAGCTGCCAAGTCTACAGAGAATTCAGAGGAGACAGAAGCCACACCAGAGCCCAGGTAAGTGTATAACTCAAATGTTATTATTACAGTACTAAGTGGGATTCCTGCTGTAAGTAGTAAAGCAAACATGGTAAGCCATGACTACCAGCATTTGACCACTAACAACAGATTGTATCACAGCACCTAGGCATTGCTCTCCCCTTTCCTTCCTTCCCACCACCTGGAGCTCAAATTAGTGATTTGGAATTTCAAACAAACAGCTATAAAGGTTATTATAATTGTCAAGTCACAGAGATTTGTTATGATCAATCTTGTTTTCCTTTCATTATTTAAAGACTTGCCACTCTGCAATCACACCTCTGGGGTCCATGCAGTTGCCTATAATCAGTGAAGTGAGTGTGTGTTTGGGAAATAGAATTCTATTTCCAAATTTATTTTCAAGTCTATTTCACTTAGAAATAATCCATGCAGGCTGCATGTCACAGCGTTTCTCCAAAGTACAAGTGTGGTGGCAGTATTCTGTGGTGGGTTTATTTTGAGATGGAGTAAAGCTGCAGATTTTGATGTGTTTACATCAAGCAATAACAGGATAAACCATGTTAATTCCCTCATGAAGTCTGACCAAATCCTGGCTGCTGGTAGCTATGAACTTTTCCTGAAGCAGCAACTCCAGATACCCTTCTGTCTGCAGTGTGGCTATTTTTCAGACCATCCATATAAACTGACTAGCCTACTCCACTCATAAACATGCTGTTCAGTTACTATTCATTTGAATACTTCAGCTGCATACACTGCAGGTTTCCCTCCAGCAGCTTAAAATAAGATCTACCACTGCCAGCAGGATACCACAAGAACATAAAGGCCTGAAATGAAAAAAGGCACTTTTGGCAGAAAGGGCACTACACACACAGACACACACCAAATGGCAATTAGTTATGAAACTTTTATAAAACAGAATGGAGGCTAAAATTACCACTGTCTCTGCCCTTTTATAACTGCAATTAACATCAGTGTGTCCAGAGACAATGTGAGGTCTGGGGCATCCCTTCTCAATATGTGTTGGTTCATTTTAGAACAGTTACATTTTAGGCCCTGGAAACTTAAAATTTAGAGGCAGCAAAGGGGGAAGAAGTGACTAGACAAGTAGTGACTTGACTACCTGATAAGCATATGCTTATTGGGGGTAGTCAACTACTCAACTAGTCGCTTACATCCCTAACTTTCATTGCCAAGATACAATCAGCCCCCACAGTAATAATGGGCAGGGCTGATTAAGCAGTTGTGGGGAGATTACAGGCAACTTTGGTTACACCGGGGTAGCACTCAGCTCTCCAGGAGCCAGTGCACAGAGAGCCAGTTTTTAAGCCACCTCCCCGCATGTACCAGTTCCCATATCCCAGCACAGGGCAGCAGGCAGCTTCCTGGGAGCCGGTGCATGCTGGGAGCTGGCTTTTAAGCCCTGCGCGTACTAGCAGCCTGTATATAACCATGAACGTTAACTGATAAACTCGTGCTTATTGGTTAAACTTGTATACAGTTAAGCTTCCACATCCCTAGTTAACATACAGCAGCCCAAGATTTAAGAAACCTCTACACTGTGAATACTCATCTATTTTAAGTAATGTGACTGATTTCCAATATGTTTCTCCTCTCAGATTTACACTGCTTTGTAGATTTTAGATCTGATACCACTGACTTCAACAGGTCATTCTTCCCTTTCATCTTTGGTTTTGTGGTTCATTACAACATTTCTGCTGTTAAGACAAAGTTCATGATTAAGAAACAGATATTTTAATTAAAGATTTTATCTTTTCTTGTTTTTTTTTTAATGGAAAACAGGGTTAACATATGAACAGAAGTATGATCCAGAATTTAGTTATTACTGAAACTGACAGTTTTAAATTTCAGAATTTTGAATATTATTATAGTATGCAATTTGAAATAAAAATCCAAAAATATAAATGCCAAAATTGCTTCTTTGACAGACATAAGCATTAAGGCAACTATAAAAGTAGTTAACAAAACTTTTAAAATTATTAAAAACAGAATTATAAATAAAATGAATACAAGCTGCAAGAGTACTAATTACATTATTCTACTTCAATGAAAAATAGGTCCTTTTATTGAAAAGGACAATCCTAACAATTCTACAGGAAATGTTTCCCTTTTTAAATATATTGTAACAAGATTTAAGAGTGCTGGGTATTACAATGTCAGCTGCAAGGTGTGTGCACATTATTTATTAAAAGCGAAAGGCAATGGTAAATTATTTAGTCTACTTTGCTCACAAGGTAACATTAACCTAGTGCAATGGAAGCGTAACCTTGCTAAATGAAACAATAATAATGAAAGGAATGATGTTGCCACGCTCACAATACCTACAGTATGTGTAATGTAATAAAATGCAACATAATATTAAAAGGATATTCATGCTTAATCAGGCTTCAGATTTTTCCCCCCTCATATTCCCAAACTCCCACTTTGTTAAAGAGTATGGATACAGTTGAGCAGATGACATCAATACAAGTTTCTAAATAAACAAAGTTTACTTCTACTTCTAAAAAGAGGCCGATTATCAATTTCATAATTACTTCAAATTGTAGAGCTGGTTTGGCATTTAAGCTACCATACATACTTAAGACTGTGTAGAGACTAGAGTATGCATGGGACTAGAGTAAACAAATCAAATACAAAGCAAAGGTAAGTGAACAAATATGTCAACTGTGAACTAAAGATGACAATGCTTTGAAACGGAGTAAAATATTATTGTAGTTATGTATTTTATGGCTACAGAATTGTTCAGGATTTTGCCCCTTAGGGTGATTGTTTTCTAATTAACATCTGTTTATATTTCTTTTGAAACTAGTACGGTATCATAAAAAATGTTTATAATGGTTTCCTGTAATATCTGATCACAAGTGGTCAGCTCCACGATCATCATAACCAAAATCTGTGTCTTTTTCTTGATCCAGCTCAACTGCATTATGAAATTGAGGTTAACTGAAATCCTCACTACTTAACAAACTTAACAGTGCTAAGAAGTGATCTGGCATTAACCTCTATATCAGGTTTAGCTATTCTTCTGTAAATAAAAATACTTTATAAACAACTCAACAACCTTTATTACAACATGCAATGAAAATGTCAAGAAAGCTGAAATGCACTTTTTAAATATCTCAAGATAGTCACTTCAGGCCAGAGGATGCTTCAAACCAGAATTTCAAGGACGTTTTAGTATCAAATTGAATAGCTACAAGCCTCGTTTTCTCTCAACATGGTCAAGCCTTTTCCCTCCCACTTTTTAACAGCAGCACCTCTCTTTTCATATTTACTTCAATTCCAGATACAGATGAGGAACCTAATGCTTCAGAACAACTACAATATGCACATCTCATCAGCCTTTAAAACAACAACAATTAAGCCTCTAATTTCACTCATTTTCCCCACTGTCTTGATTTTGTTGTTCTGCTGAAATGTTAAACAATATGCAGGAATTTAAAAGAACACCATCAACTTAAAGATATCTGGCTGTTTGGTTTCATGCTAAATGTAGCATGATTAGAGAAAACCATTATTTTCAGGTTATTTACTCTGTGCATCTGACAGCTCTTTCTGTAGTGAGTTTGAGTTTTTCTTTCTTGTTTGATCTTTTATTCAACAGATGCGTAAAAGTTTCACGTACATCCCTGAAACTAATTTGGATTTCCACTTGACAATCTCTCTTTACTCATCAACTAACATCTCAGCAAAGGTACAGATGACACCAAAAAGGAATCTAAAGAGGTAAAGAATATACAGCTGTAGAGAATAGTTACCCCACCTCACCCCAAATACACACACACACACACACACACAAAACCATTTCATTGCAAGACTTGACCTATAGGCTATGTATCATGCCATCAGTATTTAAACAGCATTCCTCACAGATTTTCAGCAAAAAAAATTCTGCTGAATAAGTGATAGCACAATAGAGGCAAACATGAAACATTCCAACTGAGGGTGGAGAAAAGGTATTTGTATAAACTGTAATTTTCTGCACCGAAGCAATCTTCATGGGCAGAAAGAGGCTTCTGTTGTCGCTGTTGTCACGTGAGTGCTGAGTCTGCAAGTGGTTGCATAGGAAGAAAGGAAAGGCTCTGTTTGGGTCACAAGGAAGGGATAAAGTGGGAGCATAAGCAGGGTCAAAGCCTCCCTTCTGAGACCAAGAGACACGTAAACTGCTGGGGGAGAAGTTACATGGGTGCTAAAGAGAGCAAGACACGGCACTCACTACAAACCCTGCGGGGCCCGGCTGCAGAGGCGGAGTTGGGGTGTAAGGGGGAGCTGTACAGGTACAGGACGTTGGTGGTGCCCAGGGTGCTGAGGGGGGCCGAGGAGCTGTGTGCGAAGGCCAGGATAGAGGGGGCTGGCTGCGGGTGCCTGGGGCGGGCGCCGGGGGACTCTGTGCCAGAAGCTCCGTAGCAGGAGTCTAGACTCTCACGAGCGTGGGGAGGACACTGGGGGGGGGGCGGGGCTCCACAGGCGCGCTGTGGGCGGGAGAGGCCAGGGCTCTGCAGAGGGGCTGGCGAAGGGAGCTCGCTGCCTGAGGGGCACGGGGCTGGGTGCCCGTGAGCGGGGCTTGCCGGTGCGCCTAGCTGGCGGGTGCTGGGGACGCAGAGGGGGGTGGAGTTGCGGGAGCGGGGGGCCGGTCCCCTCTCCACTCCCGCCCAGGGACCAGCCGCCCCCGCCTCTTACCTGCCGAGCCCCGCCAGGCCGTCCACAGGCGTCCGCGCCGCAGCTTCCCCACAGGCTGGCGCGGGGCGGGGCTCCGCCGAGTCCGCGTGGGGGGCGCATGCGCACAACACTCCCGTCCTCCCATCCCCCCCCCCCCCGCGCGCACGCCCCCGCCGGGTTGGGCAGTGACTGGCCAGGTGGGCGCCCCTCCCCCTGCGCCTCCAGGCGTTCTGGCCCTGCCTGGCCACTGGGAGCCCCGAGGGGTGGGGGCTGTGCCGGGCACGGCCAGGGCTCGAGGCAGCCGAACCGGGTCGGGAACCGAGGGGTGGAGCCTCTCCGCTGATTTTTAACCCTGCGTTATGCTTCTCCCCCGGGCTCTTCTAGTGCTCCGGCGGGAAGGTGTCCACACGCTGCAAGGTGTTCAGCTTCATTCGGCTGCCGTTTTGACCTTGCCCCCTCCAGGTCCACACGTTTTCAAAGGTGCTGCCCATTGGGGGGCGCGCACACACAGAGGGACCTACACCATCTTCCTCTTAAAATCTAGCTCGGGAGAGAGCTCTGTGAGTGATTTTCCCGCTAAGTCGAGCACACAGGGCCAGTTCTGCAGCGAGCCACATGTTGGCAACTGGGTCTTAACCTGTCACTTACCAAAACTGCAGAGGAGGCTCCACTTGATCCTTAGGATCTGCCTGATCTCGGAAGCAGAAAGCATCTATCCGCTGAGGGCTTTGGGCTGATGGGGGCGGAACCTCCTGGAGAATGGGACTAGTGGGAGAGGGCATGGGATCTGGGAGGTCTGTGCTGCTGGGGGGCTGCGGTAGCATAGGTTGCTTCAGGAGAGTAAAGTTGATGGGAGGGCAGAGGCTCTGGAAAGGTAGGATGGGGCTGTGGCTGGGGTTTTATAAGAGTTGGGCTGTTGGATGGGTTCACCCGCACACTCTGGCAATCCTTTTGGCACCAGTGCATGGCATCCACACTGAAGCAGCCAAATTTGCGTAAAATCAGCTATATCCCAAAGTCCCTAGCACCTTCCTGAAATGTATCTCCTCTAGCCCTTTGACTGTGTAGTGCACTGTGGGAGATCTTAACTGTTCACCTTGCACATGATAGGGAGTTTGAACAGCCTCCTTTCAGGAAACAGACTTGGAGGCAGCAGAGAAGAGGAAACAGGCAGAGCTTCAATGAGATGCGCTGGTGGGCATTTTGGAGGAATTTCCTGACCCGTTGAAGGTACCTGACAAAGCTTACAATCGAGCAGGAAGAGAAGAACACCCTGACATGGCAGACTCCTACTTGCTAATGCTACTTCGACATTCGGTATAACCACTGATGCCCTCTCAATAGACCAGGGATGGGCAATAATTTTAGACCAGGGGCCACTTCAGAAATTTTTGAAGTGGACCCGGGCCACCCAAGAAGGGGTGGGGCCAGGACACTTTCGTGCTTCCCCACCCACACCTAATTGGTTGCAGGGGGGGTACAAGTCTTTGCCCCTCCCAGAGAGAACCACCTGCTGTTCTAAACAACTGGTGGTTCCCTCTAGGTGCCCAGGCCCCTGGCAGTGGGAGGAGACTTAGCATTCTTCTCTGCTGCCCCCAAGTCAATCACAGCCTGGGGAGGGGGAGCATGTGAAGGCTCTCGTTTCCTGTCCCTGCCCTGCAAAGGAGCATGGCATTTAGAGTCAACCGCCAGCTGAGCAGTTGACTTTAACTGCTGAGCCCCTTGCAGGGCCAGAGGAGACTTCATATGCAACCCCTGCCCCCAAGCCCTGATTGGCCTGGGAGCAGAGGGAGCGCACGAAGTCTCCTCCCATCCTTTCCCTGTTCTGCAAGGAGTATTCAGTGCTTAGAAGTGGTGTGCCCCTTGCAGGGTGGGAGGAGGCTTCGTGCACGTCCCCACCCCCAGGCCAATCAGGGCTTGGGGGCAGGAGGAAGCGAGCAGTCTCTTCCTGCCCTGCCAGGAGCATGAAGTGCTTCTAAGCACTGTGCACTCCTTGCAAGGCGGGGGCAGGGTAGGAGGAGACTTTGCGTGCTTCCCACCGCCCCCAGGTCTTGATTGGCTTGGGGGTAGGAGTAGTGATCGACTTGCTTAGCAGGCCAGATTCTGCCTGCAGAGGCCCTTTTGCCCACCCCTAACATAGACTGATACAGGTCCACAAGCACAGACTGGTGGGATTACATTGTCAAATGGAGTTGCGATGACCAGAAGTGTGTCCAGAATTTTCTTATGAAGAAAGCCATATTTCTAGAGCTTTATGGATAGATTGCCTTCACTCTGCAGTGTAAAGACACCTGCAGCAGGCCACCCTTGCTGATCCAGAAGTGTCTTGCTATAGCTGTTAAGTAACTGGCTATCTCTGACTGCTGCAGACCTGTTGCTAACTAGTTTGGGGTTGGGAAATCAACCCTGGGGAAAAGAGGGGTAGAGGTTTCTGAGTCAATCAGATATCTGGTTTCCCCCAGGCGAGGAGTATAAATTTTATTCCTGCAATACTTATTGGTTTGAGGTTTCCACACTGTGCTGGGGCTATGGATTGACTCATGTGCCCATAATTTGTCCTCTTCAAGGAGCAAGAGTACATATACCACAAAGGTTTCTGTTCCATTGTTAGGCAGACATTCATGGATGACAGTGGTTGATTCCTGAACATTAAAATAGGCTGCACTAGGGAAAATGATGTCATGGTTTTTTGCTGCTCAGAAGTGAAAAGTTATTCTGGAAGACGCCAACATACCAACCTTTGCCTTGGCTTATGAAACTATACTCTCATCTAAGAGGCCCTGGTAAAAGTTTAATTAACAGTTTCAGCCATTGTAGAATGGCTGTCACCTATGGACTACTTCTGTCTGAAATGGACTAGATTTTTAAATGAAACACATTTCTACTTCATTCCCACCCCACACATGGTTCACTATTTCCAGGCAGCTCGATGACAATTTAGTGGTTACAGAGCAAAATATTTACAGGCATGGCAATGCAAGGTTATTACTTTTAAGAAACTGGAATGGCCCTAGCTAAATCTGTACCCTTCCAACAAAAATACACTTTCAAAGTGTTCTTTTACTGTTTATATTTCCCAGTCACCTTTTTTAATTTCATGTGGGGTGAGGGAGGAAGAAGGAGATGCCAATGTGGTGGCATACAAACTGCCATTAGTTGGTACATGCTGCTAGTTGGGATTTCTCAGAAATTTTGCATTGGTTCACAGAGCAGAAGAATCCCTCCAACTACTGAATGAGTAAACATTTAAATGGAGCCAGAAACTTGCTGGGCTTGGGCAGCTTTTGTCCCTTCTGTGTCTGCTGCAAACTGTTCCTCTGGGGTGAGAGGAGGCATTAAATAGCACCGCTAATGGGCCCAAAATGTGCTGCTGTGTCTACTTGTCCTGTTCCAAAGCCTACTCCAGGACAAGTTTCAGCAACTGAGTGACTTCATTGTTGTCTTCATTCAGTGCTGGCTCCCATCAGTCCCCATGCTGGATTCTGGAATCAGCAGGGCCCCATCCCAGCAGACCAGGTGGTCCTGCACAACTCTTGGCTCCAGACTGGGAGTAGTGCACACACAAACTCCTCATAAAACTGGCATAATGTTGGTGAGTTGCCCAGTGTGTGACTCTAGTCCCTGGATTTTTCTATACTAGTTCTTGAGATGCTTAATTCTCTCCCTGTGCTGGTCACCAATCCAGTAAGGTTGAAACAGTGCCAGCTTTTTCACAGTCTGTTTGTATGTGTAGTCATTGCTGATGTTCTTAATTTGACTGGCCTCTTTTAACAAAATCTGGCTTTGTTCCCACAACCATAAAGCAATGCATTTTGTAAGAAGCTGCTTCTGTTCAGTCTCTATTGCATACACTAATGCCTCTCTGATGGTGAATTTGCAATGTGGTGGTCAGAATTCAATGGAAGGTTTCGAGCTTACTCACCATACCGTTGTTGTATGCCGAGGGCAGGTCGCTTCTGTTTTCACTGGAGTCAAATGGAAATAGTTGGGATGCAGAAGACAAAGAAAGTTGGTCCACAGGATTGTGGGATACCTTTGGTGGACTCTTAAAACCTGATCAGAGTGGGTCAGGCTGTGTCTTTACAGCAAAGCAATAGGGTGTGATCTCTGGATCATAGCTTGTTTGGGATTTGGACCATCCAGTCCTGCAGAATCCTAGGACCCTAAATCTGAGCCCCAGTCTGATATATTTGTGGGTATATCTACACAGCAAAATAAGCCCAGCCTAACACCCTTTCTGCCTACACACAAATCATGCTAACCCAGTACTAGGAGCCAAGGGTGGAGGTTCAGAGCATGAGGGTTCATGCCCTATTGCATTGTAGTGTAGATCCTACTGGATTGCTGCTCTGGCAGACTGCCAAATGTATCCCACAATCTCCTGGGCTGACTTTCTATGTCATCTGGTCAGTCAAGCTTTCCCACCCTAGACTTTTATTTGTGGTGCACAGTGACCTCATTTTGAGAGGACACTAGGAAGTCTGGAATATTGGTGGTTGGTGGTAGGCCCTCATAATGCAGTGTGGATGCTGGAGTATCCAGTTGAAACCCAAGGCTCAACAATTCCTAACCTGGGGTTACGATTACTGTAGATGCTCAAGCTATAGGTTAACAAATGGCATGGTCTGCTAACTTAAATACTATTAATCTTGGGCTCGCAGTGTAGACATACCCCATGAAGAGGGGCTTGGGTTCTAGCTTGTGTTCAGCGTGCATTTAAATTGCAATCTCAATATATCCTTACTGACTGAAGAGTTAAAGCTCCCTGGAGAGCCAGTGCCGAAGGCGAACTGCCAGCCCATACACACATTGTGAGCCAAGGCCTCCCCTGTGAGGCTACACATATTGTTGCAGAGCCCACAATCAGGGAACATACCAGTTCAAAGTATATTGTTAAACAGGTTCCTGTCAAGGATGTTAGCTGCACTATCATTTTCCCAGCAGCCATGACTTTGCTTATGTCTATTTACAATTAAATGTGTCTTTTTCAATGAACGTTCATCTTTCTAAATGTGTCTGAGACTCAGCCTATAAAAATCATCTATCACATAAGATCTGCTTTTAAATAGATATTTAAAGCAGTTAATTTTAATTAGATAATGCATCAAGAAATGTATTTTTAGTAGTGTCACTTTGAACCACATGCATTTCATACTCTGCAGTATGTAACTATCTGATAGTTTCTGAAGTGTGTATAGATAGCAAAGTATGAGATTTAATTATTTTGACAATATAATTCTGTTAGTGATCAATATTTGCTCAGCCAAATGTCTTCAAAACTGCATTGTCTTTTATTCTATTTCGCTGTTTGCAAACTAATTAATCTGGTTCAGACTTCAGATTGTGGTGCCAATTATAGACATTTCAAAGGATTAATGACTAGAGGTAATCCTATAGTCCATAGATGGGAATGTATAATTAAGAGGAGGTTTGTACTTTCTACTCAGTATTCTACTTCCACTTGTAATATCTGTTATACACCCATACTTTTTATAATCTACTTTTCCTCTAATGCACCCTCTATTTTGGCTATCTTCATGCAGCATTGATTGGATGTTGTTCTAATTCATTAATATCAGTGAATGATACTACTTGGTAAAAGGTTGCAGGATCAAGGAAAGAAACCTAACCTCTTAAAATCTACTATTGCTTTCTTTGAGGTCCACCTTTTTGTAACCCTTACACTCATTTGAAGTCTATTGCCTAGCAAAACCATGTTTCCTGCCTTGAAGGATTTCAACAATTTGTAGATTAGAAAAGCTTGACCCAATATGTGATCCAAGTAGAGCCTAAAGACTGAAAAAACACAAGGCAGTAAAAAAGGCCCCAAACCTATTTTTCGTTGCTTAATTCAGTGAATTTAAAGTCTTGTCTTGATCTGCTCCACAAAACTGCACAGCCCCTAATATCTGTTTTCTTTTCTCACAAATTGCAGTACTCGTGTAACTCTTCTGCAGTACTCCTATAACTCTCCTGACTCCATATTAGCTATGAAGTAGAACAAAATCTGAGAGCACAACTCAGTGCGCACACACTCTCTCACAGACAATCAGAGCAAATATAAGGGCACTTAGTTGAATGCCTTTGATCAGATAAATCACAATTCAACAATATCTGCTGTATTTCACAAAAACATAATGATGCCAGACACAGTACAACAGCAGTGAATAGCACAGGAGTGCACCATCTCATTGTTAGCACTCCTGTACTACCCTCTCTATCAAAGATACTCCAGAGAAAATGAAGTAAAAGAGTTAATAATTGCTAGTTGTGCCTCTGTGGCCCTTTAACATTACAAGCTCAATTTTATTGTTATTTCTGTTGTAAATTATTAGGAGTTTCCACAAGATGAACAAGCTGTCAATATTGGTTTTTCTCAATGATTAAAAAGTACCCCCTAAAAACTAAGGATGTTCGATATTGGGTAGTTGAATAGTCAAGTAACCACGGGAATTTTTATCAGTTACTCAATTATTCTATAGTCCCCAGGGACAGGGCTGGCAGCCAGTAAGCTCTGGCTCCACTCCTGGGAAGCTCCCTGCCACCCTTCGCTTAGGGTTGCCAGTTGTCCGGTATTGAACCGGACAATCCGGTATTTTAATTTTGTGTCCGGTAAACAAATTGAGAAAATACTGGATATACAAATGTCCGGTATTTTCTAAGTAAGTAAGTTTTTCTGCTTTTCCCGGGCCTGGCCCTGCGCCCAACGGAAGCCCGGTCGGGACACGCAGCAATTAAAGGGTCCATGACCGCATTTCAGCCCAACCTCCCGAACCCCGCCTCCCCCCGGTCTCCCTGGTGGGTTTTTTTTTTTTTTTTTTGCTCAACTAATTTTTATCAAATTTTTGTCCGGTATTTTTTTGAAACCATCTGGCAACCCTATCTGAGCTACTGCCTCTGTATCAAAGGCAGCAGCGTGGGATGCCAGGCAGGAGCTGGCCCGCAAGGGGAGCCAGTTTAAAAACCAGTTTCCCATGCAGACCACCTGCCTGCTGCCCTGCGCTGCTGCCTCTGACACAGAGGCAACCAGGCAGGGTGGCAGCAGTTCCCGTCCCCGGGGGATCTGAGCTCCCTGCAGACAAAGGCCGCTGCAGAGGGGGGAAGGGACCAGGGGAGGTTGCCATGAAGTAAACTCTGGAGCCTGGGCTGGCTGTGGACAGAGGCTGGTCCAGAAGCAGGCCCTGTCCACGGGGGTCCAATCTCCCAATGGACAGAGACTGCTCCATGAAAGGCATGCTTTGCGGCAGCCTCTCCTGCTCCTCCCCATGCTGTTGCCTCTGCTGCTGTTGCCTCTTAAGCCGGCTCCCACCGTGGCTCCTGCTTCCCACCCCCTTTGCTGCTTCTGATACAGAGACAGCTGGGGGCAGGGGAAATGCAAGTAGTCGACAAGATTAACTGATAAGCCTAGGTTTATCAGTTAATCATATAGTTGACTATACATTGACATCCCTACTAAAAATCTAACATCCTAGATGATCAATTTATGGTTCTGTTGGACTTCTCGCCCCAATAAATATACACTGGTAGTATTCATAATACAGAATTATATCAGTACAAATTTTATTACATGAAAAAATATTCCATTCTAACCCAGTTTACTGAATCATAAAGAGAATATCAGGTAAATGTTAGTATATATTCGGAGCCCAAACAATAATTATCAAAGTTCAATATAGTTCAATGTCTACTGTAGTGCAAAATACTGTCAACAGAATTTCATCAATAAATACTAGTAGATTTAAGATTTTGCAAGGTTCAGTGTGAAAATAAGTAACATTAAGCCAATAAGTATATAGCTGTATTTTTATTAAAGCGAATGCTTTTCATAAATAACAATTTTTGAAATCCTGGTTGTCATGCAAAGTCAGACTCCACTGATTTAATCAAAGCTACTCCCTATCGACACCAGTGTAAATGAGAGCAGAATCAAGCCCTTGCTGCAGTACAGTTCCTCACAGTGCCCTGTTTCAAGCTTAGTCTAGAACAGACTAAGTGGTGTGTTGTTATCTCATGTGAGGTACCTAACATGGTCAAAGTGTAACATAGACAAGATAAAATGCAAATATGCTAAAGTGGACACCTTAAAACAGTGGCCTCCAACCTTTTTACAGCCAAGATCACTTTTTAAATGACAGAACAATCCAAGATCTACCGCCCCCACCCGTTCCTTGAAGCCCCGTCTTCTCTATTCTTCTCCTCTCCATCACTTGCTATCCCCAACCCTTATACTGCTGCTTTTTTTCCCAATTCTTCTGTAGGAAGAGATTTTTCCAACATTTGGCCTGTCTAGACTGGACCAAATGTCAGAAAAAAACCCTTCTTTTGGAAGCCCCCTTATTCCTCGTGGAACGAGGAATATAGGGGTGACCAAAAGAGCAGTTTGCTCTTCCACTAAAAAAAGCGGAAGAACAAATGCATCTCTGGATGCAGAAGATATCTCCGGAATCCTGAAAAACTCCTGCAGTCTAGCCGTACCCTCGCTGGGTTAAGACAGGATGTGTAGGCTCTGGGGTAGGAATGAGGGATTTGGGTTTGGGAAGGGGTGAGAGGCAAGCTCTGGGAAGAAATCTGGATGCAGGAGGAAGTGGAGAAGGGGACGCCGGCTCAGGGAGGGGGCTCCAGGCCAGGCAGTGTTGGGGTCAGATGTAGGGTTGGGGTACTAAGCAAGCCACAGACTTGTGGATGTGAGGGTTCAGGAATTTGGGTTGGGGTATGTGAGGGGCTCAGGGCAGGGGGTTCTAGTGTATGATAGGCTCAGATCTAGGGTCTGGGGGAAGGGATGTCCTGATGCTGTGGGAGATGGGGGCTTGGCCCCAATTGGGGGTTTGTTGTCCAGGCTTCATTTTTAAATAAAATGACAAACAGAAAAAGTTTCTGCGTTGTCTTTATTTATGGGAAGGGCAGGAAACCTGTTTTGAGTCAGGAGTCACTGACCCACAGAAAAGTCAGTCGGGGCCACACAAATGAGACGCAAAAAAAAACTCTCCTCCAAACCTTCCCTCCCCACAAGCCTCACTAATGTGGCCCCAACTGTGCTGGTGGGAGCAGGGGACATGGTACTGGGGAAGGGTGCTAGCAGGTGCTGGGCAGAGGACAGGGTGCCAGTGGGGGCAAGGTTCTGCAGCTGGGGACAGGGAAGAGAGAACAGGATGCCGGGAGGGCAGGGGACGGGGTTCTGTGGCAGGAGGCCAGTGGGGGCAGAGAGTCCCCTGCACCAGCCTCCTCCCAGGATTCTCCACCCCTCAGAGGAGGCAATCCTTGTCGCACGCCTCCTCCAGGCCCAACTCCTCCCTTCCGCAGAGCAGGGAAGCCTGCGCACACACCCCCTCGTGGCCGACCCCCCTCTCCTGTGGAGGAAGGAAGCCCCGTCACGCGCCTCCCCCCAGGACTCCTCCCTCATATCCCACAGAGGAGGAAAGCCCTGGCATGCATCTCCCCCTGGGACTCCTCCCCCATCCCTGGCAGAGGAGGGAAGCTCCGGTGCACGCCTCCTCTGGGAACTCCTAACTCCTCTCCCCACTCCCAGAGGAGGGAAGCCCCAGCATGCGCCTCCCACCAGGATTCCTCTCTCCTTCCCCTGCAGAGGAGGGAAGCCCCAGCGCGTGTCTTCCCCTAGGACTCCTACCTCCTCCCCCTGCACAGCAAGTCCTGGTGCGCCACAGACCTGGAGGAGGGGAGCAGGCAGCGCACTTCCGGAAACCGCGGAAGTGGCGCACAGCTGCCGGACTTCCATCCACCCCGCAGGAAGGCGGCACTACCTCCATTATTTCTGGAAGTAGGTAGTGGGGCTTCTTGGGGGTGGGGAAAATTGGGAGGGCCCTGAACGCCTCACAATCAACTGGTTGAGCCCTCCCAATCGACCAGCTGATCGCGATCGACGGGTTAGTGACCACAGCCTTAAAATCTACCTGCACTTTAACTTTCCCAATCTCACTCCTGTTAAGGTGGTGTATCTTCTCTACACTAGACCTAAAGCATGTTAGCACAAATTAGCTAATGTGCTTATTTCACACCTTTACATCCTAATCTGGACAAGACCTTAAGGGTAAATGTCATCTGGAATTTGTGTTTGATGTTCCTGATATACAATATGAAGGGGACTAATTTAGCTACAACTACTCCAGAGAGAGATCTTGGAGTCACTGTGGATAGTTCTCTGAAAACATCTACTCAGGCTGATCTATTGGGACAAGGTATGCAAATTTCACACCTTTTTCCAATAGTTTCTTCGGAAGTGGCTTTTCCAAAATTTGGCCCACCTACACTGTGCCAAATTTTGGAAAAGCCTCCTGTTTCAGAAGAGCCCTTCTTCCTCATGGAAGGAGGGAAACAGGGCTTCCAAAAGAGCGTGGCTGCTCTTCCACAAAAAAAAGTGGAAGAGCAGACGCATTCCCTGATGAGGCAGAATTTTTCCGGGATATCTCCAGTATCCCAGAAAAACCATGTAGTGTAGACATAGTCCCAGTGTGCTGTGGCAGTCAAAAAAAGCAAATAGAATGTTAGGAATCGTTTAAAAAGGGATAGAAACTAAGACAGAGATTATCTTATTACCTCTATATAAAACCATGGTACACCCACATCTTGAATACTGCATACAGATGTGGTTACCGCATCTCAAAAAAGATATATTGGCATTGGAAAAGGTTCAGAAAAGGGCAACAAAAATGATTAGGAGTTTTGAACGGGTCCCATATGAAGAGAGATTAAAAAGACTTGGACTTTTCATCTTAGAAAAGAAGAGACTAAAAAGGGATATGATAGAGGTCTATAAAATCATGACTAGTGTGGAAAAAGTGAATAAGGAAAAGTTATTGACTTATTCTGACAGTATAAGAACTAAGGGTCACCAAATGAAATTAATAGGCAGCAGGTTTAAAACAAACAAAAATAAGTTTTTCTTCATGCAGCACGCTGTCAACCTGTGGAACTCCTTGCCAGAGGATGTGGTGAAAACTAGGACTTTAACAGGGTTCAAAAAAGAACTAGATAGATTCATGGAAGTTAGGTCCATCAATGGCTATTAGCCAGGATGGGTAAGAATGGTGTCCCTAACTTCTGTTTATCTAGAAATAGGTGACAGGAGAGGGATCACATGAGGATTACCTGTTATGTTCCCTCCCTCTGGCACCTGGTATTTGCCACTGCCGGCAGACAGGATTACTGGGCTAGATGGACCTTTTGTTTGACCCAGTATGGCTGTTCTTATGTTTTTCACAGGTGGACTTATGTTATTTCTATCAGTGTACAAATAAGCACTGTTAATAATATTTTGAATATTCTCAAAACACATAGGCTGAAATCCTGGCACTATTGAAATCAAGGGGAGTTTAACCATTATCTTCACTGGGACTAGGATTTCCCCCTCAAGGTCCTCATTTATTTTGTTTAGATGCAAAATCGCCCTTGAAAAGTCATTATGATGTATGACTTTGGTGCAGATGGTAAAGCTGTTACCTTGGCTGGATGCCCACCATTTTCTCGACAGAATCAAACATTCTCTCCCACTTGCAATCATGAGGCTCCTGGGGACAGCCCTGCAAACAATTACAGTGTAAACAATTGAGACAGACCAGCTGAGTCAGTGTCTAACTGGGCACCCTGACAAACCATCTTTGCCTTGCTGGACTCCTATGGGCCATAACAAAAGGATAAGATAAAGGGGAACAGACAGTGAGGTTACCAAAGGGGGTAGTATACTCACCAGAAGTAAAAATCTTCTCTAATGTGATTCATTTATTTATATAAGAATTTTAGTAGAAGTAACATGTTTCCACACTATGTGGAAAATATATTGGGTGGGCACAGAGGGCATGGTACTCCATTACTCCAGCTTACACTGATTTTGTACAGGTCCAGTCAATCCTGAGGACTGATGTACCTAGAGAGAGGAGGCACCAGCAGTGAAATCTTGACCCCACTGAAGTCAAAATCAAAACACATATTTCATGTTAACAGGGCCAGGATTCTCCCTACATTTGGAGCCAATGGGCAAATTGAATAAGCCCATGTAACCTCACACACAGTGCCATCTCTTAGCTCCAGAACAGTAATAACCCCTGTGCTATAACTGTACAGTAAGAGAGACACTAGTGAGACCTTGGCCATGTGGGATCTACAGAGAGCAATAGCCTAGAGGCAAATTTCAGTCCAAAGGGATGCTGTCCTCTCCCCAGAAAATACTTCATTTAGGAGCTTTCAGCTGATAGGGAAGTGTCTTGGAGCTGGTCAGTCTCTCTCCAGCAATTAGACAAAGCACCTTGTCCCTCCCTCTGGGGCAGAGGGGAGCCACTGCCTCCTCTGATGCCAACCCCTCTAAGGTGTGTCTAGACTACTGGGTTTTTTGGAAAAAAGTTGCCTTTTTTCAAAAAAATTTCCCCTGCATCTAGACTGCTGTCACATTCTTTCAAAATTAAATCGAAAGAATGCGGCGGTTTTTTCGACCACGGTAAACCTCATTTTACAAGGAATAATGCCTTTTTTCGAAAGCGCTCTTTTGAAAAAAGGCATTCTGGAATGCAAAGAGGGCTTTTTCGAAAGAGAGTATCCAGACTGCCTGGGTGCTCTCTTTCAAAAAAGCGGCTTGCTTTTTCAAAGTAAGTGGTTGCAGTCTAGATGCTCTCTTTCGAAAGAGGCTTGTAGTCTAGACGTAGCCCTAGTGCTTTGGCTACCAGGAGTGTCAGCTGGATGACTCTCTCCACTGCAGTTCCCCACCTGCTTTCCACTGGGACGAATCACACAAAGACAGAAGGAGTCTTTCTGGTACCACATTCCATATGTCAGCTTCTTGCACCTGAGTAGCAGTTTCCCTGTGTGGGTGTCCTAGGATAAAAAAGGCACTGTCATGATGGACAACAGTACTATCGGCTAAAAGCATAATGTTCACCAACCCACCAAAGTCAGCCGCAGTGGCTAGAAAATGAAGTATATTTTGTTCAAAGAACATCACACATCAACGTGTTTCTTTATATGGAGTTACAGCCCCCTGACAATTAATCTGTTGAGGCAGCAGGTTTTATCCTGCAGACAGAGTGCAGTTGTGATCCTCTGACATTTTACCATATGACTTCTGGAGATAAAGCAGCCCACTTTAAAGCATACTCTGCAACCCACCGTGAATGGTGCTAAGCAGTATCTCTTACTGGAATTAATTGCTTCAATCCTTCTCACTGAAGAGACTACTAGACTTCATGGCAGCTCTTTACATACTCATTTTACAGAGTCAGTGGACAGCTTAATCATGTAGCAGTTTCATTCCCATTTTAATTTGTTTAAGAGTTCTATAAGACCACTAATCCCAATAGCAAGTAATAGTAAGTTAAAAACTCAAATGTTTTATTCAGAGAAAAATCAATAGCAGCTGTTCTTCTCTGCTGCTGTAATTTACCCAATATTTTAGTCATGTTGTTTCTTTTTCAGGTTTCTCAAACCTCTGATACTTAGAAACCCACTGACCTTGTTTATACGGGGATGAATTAGGATATTATTGCAATTATAATAGTTGGGGGTCTATTGAGGTATATCAGAGAACGAACAAAGTGATGTAGTTAAACATCCTGTCACATCCTGATTTTGTATTCATTTGTACTAACATTCCCTAAACTCTGGATGTTTAATTGGCTACAAGATATTCTGCTCATAATACTTGAGACATTTTGGACATTTTAGTTTGGAAAGAAGAAGACTGAGAGGGATAGCAGTTTTCAAGTATCTAAAAGGGTGCCACAGGGAAGAGGGGGGGAAGTTGTTTTTCTTGGCCTCTGATTACAGGACAAAAAGCAATGGGCTTGAATTGCAGCAAAGGAGGTTAAGATTGGACATTAGAAAAAACTTCATGTCAGGGTGGTTAAACACTGGAATAAATTGCCTAGGGAGGTTGTGGAATCTCCATCACTGGAGATATTTAAGAGCAGGTTAGACAGACATCTATCAGGGATTATATAGAATTATAGACCATGCTTGGTCCTGCCATGAGAGCAGGGGACTGGACTTCGTGATTTCTCGAGGCCCCTTCCAGTTCTAGTATTCTATGATTCTATGATTTATTTCAGCCCTTACTTACCAAGACAAAGGTATTTATGTGTTTTATTATAGTGTTACAGTGTAGAGGGCAGCAGTTTGCAGGTGTTTTTCCTTTATTGTTGGATTTTGAGAGTTTACTATACATTTTGGTTTAATACAATAATATTTTGACCACCCGCATTTCAGGGTATAAGTAAATTGCTATAGATACTATTCACATTCCACCCAGAAATGAAGCACTGTGTTCTGCAGCCTTACCTGGACTCAGCACTGTTTTCATTGAATAAATGGCACCTTCACTCTTATTCAGACAAAACACCCATTGAAGCCCCAGGCTTTGTCCTTTGCCCATTGAAAGCTGAAGGTATTTCCTAACATGGAATAAAAAAATGCTTTTTGTGAATTTCAATAACAAGTCTTTAGTGGGAACTGCTTCAGTATGTGAGCTTTTAGCAAACACTGAAATCTATTGCTAATAATGTAAGTACAAAACACTGGGATAAATCTAAAGCAGAAAACCTGTATCCAAATACAAAGATATTTTCAAATTTATCTCAATAGGGCTAAAATCACACAGGGTCTATGCTCATTTCTGGTGGAGGTCACTAGGCAGGATTTTGGAGTGACCTCTATCTGGCACAATCTTCTATGAACCAGGAAGGCATTAGGGGACCAACCCAGCTTAAAGTGTGAGTAGTTGTGTCTGGGAAAGGAAATGACCAACTTGGCCAGAGGATGCACTGAATCATTGTATCTTCTCAGCAGCCTCTGCTAGCAGGGTTCCTGCAGTTCTTTTTGCCTCCCCCAGATGGGAGGAGCAGGTAGGGGCATGGGAAGGTACCCCTAAAGAAAAGCAATTGTGAAAAACCTCGTTCCTTTGCAGTGAATATAGCAGCTGCCAGTGGTACAGTGAGATGCATTTTACAGCTCTCCCTGGCAGTTTCAGTGGATCTGCACTATGGAACCTTTATTTGATTTCTGCCTCCAAAATTGTAAGGTTCTGAGTCTGTGTCTTAGGAGAAATTGCTCAAAGTTAATGGAGCAGTCTCAGATGCTCATTTAATTATATGAAAATATTGAAGGACATCCTGGAAAACCATCTTACACCGCCTGTCCCTTATTAGTTATACAGTGGTGTCACTTGTATTCTGTGCTTAATTTGTAATGAAAGAGGTGCACGGGCTCAAGCAATTAGGAAATGAAGATCAAGCACTTTTTTACATTTATAACTGACGCATCAAGTCCAGAGGTCCTAGGACTACGAGCTGAATAGACTAGAGGTGCCAGGGCCAAGCTTCGCTTTAAGATGAATTCACATGAAGCGTTGGACACATTGAGCATTTACAGCATTACCAACGTTGAATCCGGAAAACAATTCACTTTGGATGCAGTGGTTTTTCAATGCCCGTGCATGAGAATATGCTGTCAACACACTCAACGTCACGTCAAGTATTGAAGATATTTTGGTGCTGATGCTTGGCATAGGTATTTGATCTCCTACCATGTTTTTGCATTCATAAATATTATAAATAGGTTGGTTTACTTCAAATTCCCTAAACAAATGACATATTCAGAAACTTCACTTACCTGTCAAAAATAACTTTCAAAATTCTAAAAAAGTTTAAAATAATATAAATTAGATAATATTTTTGGCAACTTGTGTCTAAATTTGATATCTTTTCTATTAAAACACTTATAAAGCATAATGTGTAGCTATATACTGAAATTTAACAATTTATATTTTATTAATAATGTGTAATAATTATATTTTATTAAAATATCTCACAGACCGATCATGTCAAAGCATCCATCTGGAGCTGAGTTTTGAAGGAGAAAAAGAGCAGAGGAAGAAGAAAGTAAAAAAAATATCAAAACAGCGGACAAAACAGTTGACTAATAATGCAAGTACTAGTCAGCAACAGAGTGAAAATCAAAATATGCAACAGCTTCAAGTAATTGTATTTGCTGAAGATAAAGATCCTGAGGTATGTTTGGAAGAAGAAACTGAAGATTGTTTAGAAAACAACTTGTAATACAATAGAGATAAAAAAATGTTTGCAACACCAACAGGAAAATACAGATTAAAAAACCCAACATGTTATTACTCCAAATTTTTATTTCAACGATCTCACATCCTGGCCCAACATAAGTGATAAAATAAGATGTTGGCTTCTTGGTCACGGTCCCGATCAAGGGAAAGATGCTGATTTTCAAAATTCAGTGTCTGAAGATAGATGGTATTTTTCACTAGACTGGTTTTCGAAATAGCTATCAAATGGAGAGTCTGTAGAGCAAAACTTGTTAATATATTCAAAAACTCAGAATTCCCTCTTTTGCTTTTCTTGTATATTTGGTAAATTGTTTTTTCAAAAATTGCTAATTCTAAAAAAGGTTTTACAGACTGGAAACATTTATATAGCTTGGAAGAGCATGAAAATTCATCTGATCATAAGATAATGTATTTATAATGGAAATTATTCTATTTTAAAAACAGTATAAAATTGGTGGAAACATAGATGAGCTTTAGAAAAAGCCATACAATTGGAAAAACAAAATTGGAGAGAGATTTTTGAAAATAGTTCTGGGTGCTATCCTTTTTTATGCCAGGAATAATAATGTACTTATAGGAACTGAGACAATTGGTCACCTACAAGCTGGCCTCTTCCTAAATTTAATTGAATTAATCACTACAAACCACAACTGAAAAAACACGACGACACATATAAAAAAGGTTCCACGAGATATTTTGCTCCTGCAGTTCAAAATGAATTAATTGCTTTATTAGGAAATAAAGTTTGTTTAGAAATCATTAGTAGGATAAAAAAAATCAAAATATTGTTCATTGATGTTTGATTGTACACCCGATACTTCACATAAAGAACAAATGTCACAAGTTATGTTTATGTATGTGAAGGAAAGATTAGGATTGAAGAAAGTTTTGTAGATTTTATAGTATCATATAAAAAAATGGACTTGGTTTGTCAACTCAAATTTTGAATAAAATCAAATAAGATGGACTTGATATAAAAATGTGCACTGTCAGGCATGTGATAATGGCATCAATATGTCAGAGATATATAAGGGAGTACAGGCCAAAGTACTAGAGATAAATAATTTAGCTAAATGTACCGTATTTTCCGGCGTATAAGACGACTTTTTATGCTAAAAAACATCCCCCAAAAATCGGAGGTCATCTTATGCGCTGGGGCTTTTCTCGCCCCGGAGGACACAGACTGTGGGACCTCGCGGTCCCGCCGCCCGTGTACTCCGGGGCGAGAAAAGCTGCTCCGCGTCTCCCTGGTCTGCAGACCAGGAAGATGCGGAGCAAAGCCATGGAGGGGCTCCGGCAGCAGGGCAGCCCAGACGCGCCGCGGCTGTCCCGCTGCCGGCATCCTCAGAGGCTTTGCTCCCGATGTCCCTGGTCTGCTGGGGACCGTCTCCAGCAGACCAGGGACACCGGGAGCAAAGCCACAGCCGTGGCGGGGTCCCGAGCCTCTGAGGCTTTGCCAGAGCAAAGCCTCAGAAGCGCGACACCCCGCCACCGCTTTGGCTTTGCTCCCGGTGCCCCTGGTCTGCTGGGGACCGTCTCCAGCAGACCAGGGACACCGGGAGCAAAGCCGAGGAGGCGGAGGGGCGCTGGGGCGCTGCTGGTTGGCCTCTTAAGGGGGGGTAGTCTTATACGGCGAGTATAAGACGAAAACCTATCTTTTAACTAGAAAATTAGGGGGTCGTCTTATACGCCCAGTCACCTTATACACCGGAAAATACGGTATACCATGTTTGGTGCATTCCTTAAATTTAGCTTGCTGTCACGCTGCCTAAATATCTGCTGACATGATTATATTTTTGGCACAATCCGAAGAATTTTTTTGTATTTTTTTTTTCAAGTTCTACTGCTAGATGGGATATTTTAATGAATTCTGTAGATGTTACTTTAAAACAACGTTGTGATACTTGGTGGTCATCAAAATATATGGTTATACAATTTATGCATGATCAGCTACCAAAAATAAAATGTGTTCTGCAAAAAATTTCCAAAGACTCTTTAGACCCCAAAACAATTTCTGCAGTTGAGAGTTTTGTCAAACATATAAATTATAAATGTATTAGTAATTTATGTGTTTGGAATAAAATTCTCCTGCACATATAAGTTACTAATTTAGCTCTTCAAAAGAAAGATACAACCATTTGTCAAGCTGCTAAATTAATTGCTGATTTAAAAAATACAATTCAAGAAATCAGAGATTGTACTATTAAAGATATATTAGAAACAGAAGCACCTGAACTAGCCAATAAATTACAAATTTTACCTAAGATTAGATCCCGGGGAGTCAGATGATGAAAATATTAATTTGACCTCAAATCAAGTTTACATAATAGAGATAAACCAAGTATTTGATGCCCTGATTGCCCACTTAAATTGGAGATATAAAGCATTCAATTAAATCGCCAGTGATTATTCATTTTTAACCGGATCAGTTATCCAAGAAATGGATGTTTCTGAATTGAAAAATCATGCTATTAATTTGGCAATGAAATATAAAAATGATTTTAATAGTAACAAATTCTGTATTGAAATTGAAAGTTTCAAACATACCGCACCTTCAATTTCAAATAATCTATCATCAGCCTCATTTCTTAATACTGTATACTACAATTATGACAACTCACTTGTAGAGTCATATCCACATTTATCAGTTGGTTTTAGGCTATTCCTCACTTTGCCAGTAACTATGGCTAGCAATGAATGAAGCTTCAGTAAATTAAAGCTTGTAAAAAATTACTTACGTTATGGTATTGGGGAGCAAGACTGTCAATTCTCTCCATCAAGCATGAAATATCCAAAATATTTTTCAGTGATATAATTGATGAATTTGCCACACTAAAGGCACATAAAGTAACTTTATAATAAGTATTAGAAATATGTTGTCATTTATTATATGTTCCTTTATTTATATTATTGTTTGTTATGACATTTTATTTATTTAATGTTATTTTTAAATTATCTATGCAAAATATGTTCCTAATATTATTGAAAACATATTTTGGTTATATTACTATACTAATTAATAATGTGTTGATTTTTCTTGAAGTAAAGATAAATAAAAATTAGTAAACTAGGCACATTTTTTAATTTGGAGGAGAGGAGGAGAATCATTAATATTTTGTCCCAGGTGCAAAAATACTTAGTTACGGCGCTGCTACAAAAAGGCTTGTTCCTCAAGCAAACTTAGGCCTAAGTAATCATTAGAAACAGAGCTCTTTAATATCCCTTCACTTAGAAGATACCCTATGAAAAACAGTCACTGTAATAGGATTGGACATTATGGTTTTTTCCATGCCATTGTTAAAATGCTTTCTTATATTTCACTATAGCCCATTGCCTGTTCACAAATGCACAGCATGCAGTAACACCTTTCATGTTTTGACATCTACATGTCTTCTGTCTGCTACTGTCAATGAGGAAAAAGCAGATGATCACAAATCATTTCCTTCCGAGACAAGCTGAATTAACAAAACATGCGTCTCAATCACTTTGTACATAATGAGATGGGACTCAAACATGAAAAATCTCATCAGAAAATACAGCTTTCCCCTCTGGTCTACACAGCATCTTACTCACCCCCTCTGCTATATTTTATTTCACTTAGCAATCCCTTGCTTCATTCATTTTGTGACAGATTTTATGAAAAATCATGGTACATTGAATGGCATCCTCCTAACCTCTCATAGTCTGCCACGTCTCTCAGTTTCCTGTTAACACCATGATTTCTGAAAGACAGAATTCATCTGATCTTAGGAGTGGAGAGAGAAGCTCCAGTCATGCAAAGATGTAAGCTCATTGTCATGAGTAGATGGAACTGCTCCTGGAAGTAATACACATGTTGGTAAGAATTTGCAGGATTGAAGCAAGACTACTTCTCTTTTCTGAGTTTCAGAGGAAAATATTTCCCTGTTATTTGCCCCTTTTGGGGGACAAAAGGAAAGAGGTAAAAGGTTTTAGTGCCACCCAAACCATTACAGTAGCTCTTCGTTCAACTCAAAGGGCTTGCTGGATGATAAGTGGAGTTATAATTATAGATTAGAAAAGAGCAAAATCAGCAGCTGCTGTTGCTTGCGTCTGTGCCCTCCTGTAACTGACAGCAGTGAGGGACTTGGCAAAAACAGGCTTCCAGAAGTGGAAAGACATTTTAACCCCTGTGCTTGTCAGTCCACTCTTCCGGGAGCTCAGTAGAAAGCAAGCCCCCAGTAGCCTATGTTCCTAAGGTAAAGAAGGAACAAAGTCACTATTTCAGACCTAAAGGCTTCTTCACTAGAGACACTGGAGGGAAAGAAAGGGTCTGGTATTTTCCTTCATGTTTGGGCTGCCACATCAGAATAGCAGGTTAGTGTACACAGAACATGGTTAATGTATTTGTATTGGACTTAATCTGTACATTTGAACCCCTATATCCAACATAATACAAAAGTGGAAATAAAACAATAGAAAATTAATGGTTAATTTTAGATGTTGGCATTATTTATTTGTATATTCAGTAATGTATCTACAATGTTATTAGCTGCTGACTTTTTATATGGTGGTTTCTATTTTAATTGTAATGCTTTGAATCCTGAAGTCCATGCTTGGACAAAATTCCCATTAACTTTGGGTGTAATATTAGTAAAACAATATTCTTTATTTTTAGGCACCAGTGTCAAAGGACTGCTGGTTGCCTTTGAAAAAGTAAAATAAAAAAGGAACCGTAACCGAGTAAATTCCAGAGAGGTAACCAATACTGAAGGAAAGGAAAAACAGGATTACAGATATGGGTCAAATTCTCCAGTGATGTAAATTATTGCAGCTGCAGTTATGTCAGTGGAGCTGTGCGAATTTACACCAGAAAAGAATTTAGTCCTATATCTACAAATGAGGTTAATGATAATAGAATATATAGTATTTTATAGCACCAGTCACCACAGTATCTGGTGCCTAATATCTGTAAGAGTAAAGCCATAAATCATATGAATATAGGTCTTATACCACATCTTTCTCATTGCTGTGTATTGTATTTTATTTATATATAACAGAGATTACAAACATGTTCCCAGAGAAAAAACACAAGTACAGCACCAAATCTATGCTTCTTGTGTTATGAAAATGTATTTCCATATGAAGGGAAAGAAAATAGAAATACTGTGATCATTCTCTTGCCACTGGTCCTAAAAGCAATTATACTTAGTTTTACAAATACAAAAATAATGTAATAGCAATTCTTAACTTAGATAATGCCCCTGAACTGATTGTGGTACTTGCAGCACAAGTCCTCTAGGGGATATTCAGCATTTTGGCTCTAGCTAAGGCTATTCGTGTGCTAACTTGGATTTCACAATACCAGTAGAATTTCACTGAGGGTTCCCATTAGAAAGATTTGTTGCCTCATTCATACCACATCTCCTGTCATCATAGCCATTTGGTGAAGCTACCTCTTAGCCTGTTTTGTTTCCACAAAAATGAACTAGAATTCAGGCTGTTGACTTCTAATCTATACTCCCTAAACTAACCCCAAGTATTTGGGCATAAAAGATGATAATAGAATATATCTGATAATAGAATACCTCTGATCACTGTGATGTGACCCCATAGTTGCACTTATCAGACTTCAATCGAAAAACATATGTGGAAAAATATTAGCAATAGCACATCTCTCATTTGGAAGCCAAGGAATAACCACCATATATTCCAAGATTTTACAATCCGCCAGGCCTAAGGCAGAGATTATCCACACAAATCAGAATACTCAGGAGAGAGAATTGGTCAGAAATGGGATTCTTCTAGGACTCCCTTCCCCTGGTTTACTTCACCTATGAAAAAAAGGAGAAATTAGCTGTGACATTACTAAATTTCCATCCCTTATTTTTATGCTCAGCACCAGAGACCTAGCCAAGTTGTCACCTATCAGGCTGCCCTTATGTTATACAAAGTTCTCCTCCCCATATTTGTAGCTAATGTACACTTCTCACCAATATCCCTCCGTACCAAAACAAAGAAAAAGATGTATACAAACACTTTCCACAAAGTCAACAGGAAAATATTTTTACCACCACCAAATGTACGTTACATTTCTTCTTCACCACTCAGCTTGCTAGGGTTCCCAATTTTGGTTAGACATATTCCTGGAGGTTTCGTCACATGACATATCTTTAATTAAATATTAATTTTTAATTCCCTGGGGCTTCAGATCAATCCTGGAGGGTTGGCAAACCTACAACATGCTCTGGTAAAGACGTGAGAAAACAGCTAGGTCTTGGACTCTGATCTAACTTGGGCACTGCACTTTTGGAGTAGAAGAAGGTACGAAAAGCCACCAATAAGACCGTTCTACTCAAATATCAGGGCTGTTACAAGAGTTCCCAAGATGATCTCCCTTGCTGCAATGACACATTATGGGAGAGATAGTCCCTGGATCACATTTCATACCAGAGCCAGCTGCAGGGACATTCATGATTTTGTTCCTCTGTTTTTTCTATTTGAATTTTGAACAAAAAAATTAACAAAATTACAACATTTGAAAAATGTGCAATCCTTGTCAGTCACTTGAGTGTTAGCTTGGAACAAGTCGGAAACTAGTAGACTCTTTGAAGAATAGGTACTGTATGCTTCATGTAGTTGACACTGCCAAGCAGGCAGGCCAAAAGACCATCTGCACTAGCTGGAGATTCTGGATGGTCTTCAAGAGTAACCTTACATAGCTAACATTGCAGGAATGCAATGTGCAAGTCACAAAGACATTGCTAACTATCGCTATCTATATGGGTATAGTCAAATTAAGATGCATTCTAAAATGTTGTCAATTTCCTGCTTGTTTTTACTTTTCTAGAAACAACTTGCCAAGACAATGACAGTCACATACTCCAGTAAAGTAGCAAATGCCACCTTCTTTGGATTTCACAGATTGCTCATCAAGTGGAAAGGCAGCATCTACAAATTGCTGTACAGGGAATTTATTGTCTTTGCTAGTCTTTACACAGCAATAAGTGTGTTGTACAGGTACATCTATTTCCATGTGACATACATATTCCTGTCGCTTTCTTAATCAGAATCAAATGCTATGTAGAAGGGCAGTCTCACATTTCAAATCTTTTAGCTGATGACTGATTTTGTACAAAATAACATGACGTTTTGCTTAGATCTTTTTATTTATATCTCACATGAGTTTTGGAATGTTAAATTACTGTTTAACCATCATCTTCCAGTGATTCTAATTTCAGCCACTTGCTAGCTGATGATTGCTGTGTATATGTCATGTTCCAAAAATGTTATGCCATATAAACATCTGCAGGACTCCTCCATCATTACATGTTTTTTGCCACTAACTCTTCACTGACTAAATAACTTGTTTTGAACTGTGAGTCTAGACATATTGTCATACTTATGCGTCTCTGTCATCACCAGTTAAGAGAGGGCAATTTAATTGGAAATGCTGAAAGTTAGTTATTTTGTCAGCCAGTTATATAGTCTTTTCTCAGGAAATAGAAAGTCAAGTATTGCCCGAGTAAGGACTGTAATAAGAGCCCACCGTTTTTAAGAGCCCGGTCTTGCAAAGTGCCAAGTTTCAACTCAGTAGAAAGTGGAAGCACTTATGCTGGGATCCATGGAGAGACTTAGGCTTTGCAACGTCGAGTGTCATGACACCTAACTTTTAGGCACGTAGAAATTCCAGGAGCACCATTCTCTGAAGTAGGCAAGTAGTCTCCCTATGCAATAAATAGGGAGTGACAAATGCTTAAGAATGTGATCCACAAAAGCTCACACACCTGACCATGAACCACTGGCCTAGCCAACGGGAAATAGCAGGGCCATCCTTAGGATTTATGGGGCCCTACACAATACTGTTTAACTTGTGCTCCTATGCCCGATGGCAGCCAAGGGATGATAATTTTTTAGCAAAGTGATTTTATAACCTTCAGCAACACACCAATGAAATATTTTTAAAACAAATTTTAAACTAAGGCTCTGTTGACTAACAGTAAATTCAGACGCTGACAGTATATACCTAGGGTTGACAAATGCCTGTTAAATGGCTTCATTGCCATCTGAATGGCTCTTTCACAGGTTCAGTGTACTGCTAATCGCTCTGGCAGGCTTTTTCACTTTTAACTACACCATCTCCGAAGGAAGCAGAGCCACAGAACAGGGATAGGAAGAGATAGAAGGGTGGACATTAAGAACCAGTGTTGCCCAAAATTTCTGGGTGCTGCAACTGCATATTCTGCATACGAGTAGGGAGTGCTCTGGGAAATGCTGTGTGCTAAGTCCTGCCCTCCTGGAGATAGGCGCCTAAATCTAAGCTGTAGGGAAGTGCCTATCTCTGCTTAGTGATTCACAAATGGGCATTTGTCCCCCAGAATCAGACAATTTAGGTGTCTAACTTAAGGCATTTCTTGCAGGAAGTGAGGCACCTGCCTTGCTCTGCACAGAACAGCTGGAGAAGGAAGTGGTGATGGTGCTACATCCCAGAGTGACCAGCCTAAGCCCAGGTATAGACAACTTCCCCTCCCAGAGAAGTATGTCGATGGGAGGAGTACTTACACTTACAGCATAGTGCTGTAGACAAGCCCTAAGTTTGGGGTTAAGGCACCTAAGTTCTTTCATGGCTCCCTTCCTCTCTGCATCACAGAAGAGGCTCAACAGCAGCACCTCGCAGGATCAGTGCATAAGTCAGGGTGAAACTTATCCCTGTTCAAAGGGCCAGCACAAAACCCATGTGACACTCAAGTTCCAATTAATTCCTCTAGTGTGACATAAACGGGGGGTAAGTCTCATGCTAGTCCTTGGAACATTATGAATTTCACCTCAGTGAAAACAAGATTTCTTAATGGACTTTCACCGATAAAATAAATGGGAGGAGTTTCAGTTACATTTCTGGCCCTCTTTAGAGCTATAATTGGAGCTCCACGTTTTTCCTTTTTGGTGTAAAACAAGTTCTTTGGACTTACTTTGTCTGTATAAGCAATTACTAGTCTTCCAAGATATACTGGCATACAGCATGGTCCAGTTGGTAGCAAGGCCACATCATTGCCATTTATAGAAACAGGAACAAAAACAGTCAAATTTTAAAAAGTCTATTTTTACTTTATAACTGTAAATAAAAACTCTCTCCTTTATTCAGTGTACACTGTGGAAAGTATTCTATGTGAATAGCAGATTTTATTTTACAATTGTAAAACCACCCCAAATATTTGCCATGTATATCTTTTATATGGAATAACAATTGTAACATTTTATATATAAATAAAATAATTGCATATGTTTAAGAATGTTGTTATTTGATTAGAAATCATTCTACATGGGAATCAATCATTGGGCTCCATTTTTCCCCTATCATATGGCTTGTAGTTGCCTTAATTTAAATATTTGTTGTGCATTTTAAGTTATGGCCAAGACGAATTTTTTAATAGTAAATGAGATATACACCCTGCTGTGGAAAGAAAAGAGTTTTCACGTAACAGCAAGCACAGATTAGTGCCCCTTTCCAGTTTCAGAAGATCCGATCTGATCACTTTTATGAAGTAGACCAGTTGAAAAATGGGAGAAAGATCCATTTGCTGAAGTAGCTTACCTCATTGGTCTGTAGTAGGTGGCATACTACAGGTGAATAGCACAAATGTATTTTGTCTCTTCAGTAATGAGAAAAATTTAATGACTAGCAAATAATAGTCCTCCACATCAGCTCCCTTATTACATGCTACAAATATTAACACCTTAAATGTTCATCAGTTTAACTCCTTTAAAGTTTCATCTGTACACATTATCCTAGTTTCATTTATCTGATTGTGTATACTTACTTGCCTGCACTTTATCGCAAAGGTGTAGTGGTATTACAAAGGGGTATGTACATTTTATTTTTGCTACAGATATTTTCTTACAGGAAGCCAAAAACGGTTCTTTGAAAAATTATCAATTTACTGTGACAAATATGCTGAACAAATCCCAGTCACCTTTGTGCTTGGTAAGTAGAGCTTACATGTGGAAAGACTCCACAAAGCTGCCTCCATTAGGATGACACAAATGGCAATGCATGGAACTATTTCAGAACTGAAAGGCATGTTGGAAAGCTGTCCCAATAAAATCACCACCTCTCCCATTAAAGTCACCCTAAAGTCAGTTTGCTTTTGTCAAGACAACACCACATATGCTTGCAGTATTACTGCACTATTGGAAGATTAAAAATGTATTCACTAACCGTGTTTGTTTAAATAACTTTTCTGGCTGGAGCCAGTGACATGAATAACATTCACTCTCATTTAAGTGAACGGGAGAAGTGGTTGCTTAACATGCTGCATGAGGCACTTAGAAGATTGCAGGATTTGGTCTTGAGAATGGAATAGCTACTTAATAGGCTTAACTGTATCATATTGTGCATATTTTACAACAATTATTCTGGCAAATGAAGTGTCCTTATAGCCTGGATAACATCCCACAGAATGAACCTCAGCATGCACTGGTTTTGCAACAAGATGAGTGATGCTGATATACTTTTTTACTTCACAGGATTCTACGTTACTTTGGTGGTGAACCGCTGGTGGAATCAGTTTGTGAATCTGCCATGGCCAGACAGACTTATGTTCTTGATCTCTAGCAGCATTCAGGGAAGAGATGAATATGGGCGCTTACTTAGGAGGACTCTTATGCGCTATGTGAATTTAACTTCCCTGCTCATATTCCGCTCAGTGAGCACAGCTGTGTACAAAAGATTTCCAACCATGGACCATGTGGTAGAAGCAGGTATTGTCTATTTGCTTTCCCCAGTAAGTTCTTCCCTTCCTCCTACAGATGCTGGGGATCTGCCTTGTATTTTCTTCTCTTTAACCCCTTCTCCCTCTCATAGCCAGCCACTGTCAGAGAAGGATTAGATAAAATTACAGTTGTCAACTGTCTAATCACACAAACCCAAATGACTTGCTCCACACTGGCCTGAGGCCCTACCCAGCCTCTCAGGCCCACTGACATGGGGGGTAGAAGAAGGGAGCAACAGCACAGGGGCCTGGCCTTTCAAAGGAGCCCACAGCTCCCCAGCCATAGCCACAGCTACTACAGCTGTGGTGGCAGACATAGCCCCAGGCCTTTTTGAATTGCCAGAGGAGTGCTGCTCTGCTGTGCCACATGGCTCTGAGAGCTGGGGGGAAGGGCCCAGTGCTGCACTCTGGGCAGTGCTAAGGAGTGACCACCCTCTGCCCCACCCCTTCCACCCACAGCTTCCCCCCCTTCTAGGAGTGTGAAGCCGGAACCTCACACACCTTGCTCCAAGGCCTACAGTGGCTGTCAGTCCTGCCACAGACCCTTCACTCTAGCCCATCTCCCACCATCACTCACTCTCTCTCATGCTCAGTCTCATTCACTAGTCTGGGGCAGGGGAGTTGGGTGTGAGTTCTGAGCCAGGGCTGAGGAGTTCGGAGTATGGGAAAGGGCTCAGAGCTGAGCCAGGGGCATGAGTAGGTGTGCAGGAGGTGTTGTGGGGTGCAGGCTCTGGGAAGGAGATTGGATGTAAGAGGGGACTCAGAGCTGGGGAAGGGAGTTGTGGTGTCATCTCCAGGAGGGGCTCAGGGCTTGAGGTTGGGGTGTAGGACATGGTGCGGGGTGACATGCCCTGGGAAGGAGTTGGGTGTAGGGGACAAAACGGTAGTCACCACCCTTGCATTCTCCAGCCCCACCTACAGCCCCTGCTTAGGCCCCACCGTCCATGGGGACAAGGTAGAGCAGTGCACCAAGCATGTTCCAGCCTCCCTGGAGCACTGGAGAGGGGCAGAGAAGTGGGGCAGCGTGCTGAGTGCTCCCCAGCTTTCCTGGAGTACCGGGGAGGGGCAAAGAGGTGAGAGGTGCATGCACGCAGCGCAGCTCCCAGAGCAAAGGGGAAGGAAGGAGGTGGGGCAGCCTGCTGAGTGCTCCCCAGAGCACTGGGGGAAGGCAAAGAGGGGAGCGTGCACGCAGCGCAGCTCCTGGGACACCGTGGCTACGTCTACAC
Organism: Pelodiscus sinensis; assembly: GCF_052426305.1. Classification (NCBI taxonomy): domain Eukaryota; kingdom Metazoa; phylum Chordata; order Testudines; family Trionychidae; genus Pelodiscus; species Pelodiscus sinensis. The sequence continues at coordinate 65,984,940 of NC_143052.1, read as the reverse complement.
TGGCCCCTTTTCCGGAAGGGACATGTTAATTTCAGCTATCGTAATAGGGAAATCCGCGGGGGATTTAAATATCCCCCGCGGCATTTAAATAAAAATGTCCGCCGCTTTTTTCCGGCTTTTAGAAAAGCCGGAAAAGAGCGTCTACACTGGCCCCGATCCTCCGGGAAAAGCACCCTTTGAAGTATTCCTACTTTGAAGTAGGAATAAGATCCTCCGGAAAAGGGCGCTTTTTCCGGAGGATCGGGACCAGTGTAGACGCTCTTTTCCGGCTTTTCTAAAAGCCGGAAAAAAGCGGCGGACATTTTTATTTAAATCCCCCGCGGATTTCCCTATTACGATAGCTGAAATTAACATGCCCCTTCCGGAAAAGGGGCCAGTGTAGACGTAGCCCATGGGAACAGAGGCGGTCGCATGGTTCCAGCCTCCCCAGCCATGAGCATGGAGAGTGCAGGCGCTGGGGACAGCCACACTCTACCCTTAGAATGCCTATAGTAGTCACTGTGGGGCTGGAGCCAGGCTAGTACAGAGCCTTCTCCCGCCTAAGCCACTGGATGCCCATGCCCTTGTAGCTCCTGTTGTCCGTAGTCCCTGGCCAATGGGAGCTGCAGAATCAGTGTTTGGGGTGGGGACAACACATGTAGACACTCGTACAACCTCTTGGGACAGCGGAGATGTGTCAGCCACTTCTGGGAGTAGCATGGAGCCAGGGCAGACAGGGAGCCTGCCTTAGTCCTGTCGTGCCACCGGACTTTTACCAGCCTAAAGTCTCCGGATTTAGCCTCTGGGAGAAAGAGTCTGATTCTGGAAGACTCCCAGCAAAACTGAGAGGATTGGAAACCGTGCATAAAATGCCCTTAAGAGTTCACCATTGCTAAATTATTCATCGAGGTCCATTTTAGAGCAAGATGAGGCCCTTATCGCTGAACATGCTGCATCTCCTCTGCACTCATCCTTTGACAGCCAGGATAGTGAGAAGATAACAGGGAATTTAAAAAAAATACAAAAATGTTTAAAAGATTTTTTACATAGAATTAAATACAAGTTTATTTTCAATAAACAACTCAATTTAAAATTAAATTTGAAATTGATAGCCTATATTAAGGTGAAAGCTTACTATACTCTAATAAAAGTATTTCAATTAAGTGAATAATATTAAATAGTGCATGCTTGCTGCCAAAGTTTCAAAGAAAGTTAAACCACTGAAGTGATGGAAGTCACAGGCTAAGCACCTGGAACCAGAGTTTGCTGATCTGCCAAATCTTTTGACAGCCTCATTTCAATTTATTCACTTGTACAGTTCATTAACTAATTCTTTCAGCATTAAGGAACAAGTTGGGACTCAAAATAGCAGGAAAGCATGATTTTTCTTCCAAACTATGACTAAAAATGAGGTGTGAAAAGAGATCTATTCATTCTAAAATCTTGAAGGACATGGGGACCATAAACAGTCAGTTCATGTCACCAAATTAGTTTTAAATGCAAAATAGATTTTTCCTTAAGTATCCAGAATACTTAAGGCAGTTCTATTTAACTAACCAAAAAAAATAATTCCAATGTCCATCCAAAAAAAAGATTAACAAATAATGAGTAAACAATCATCTATTCGATAAAAAAAAAATATATCATTCAGCATTTTCTAACACAATAAATCTAATATATAAAAGAGAATGTTTGTATGTTTTTAGTGTGATGTGTATTATCTGGGAGGTCTAGCTTTGTGTGTGTACCTGGAATTTTATTTAAGTAAATGTTGCAAGGAGATAGATGCACTATATTGAGACGTTGAGTCAAGCAGCAAGAAGAAAAGAAGATGGAGACTAGCAGGAAAAGCTACGAGTAATGTTCAGTATACTTTTATATAAAATATTCTCTCACACACAAAATATTCAGAATCATTCTGGTGCATGGAAATTAATGTTCCATAAAAATCTATTTCAGTACTTGAGCTCTCAACATAGAACCCAATAATTTGCAAACTGCATCTTGGGACACTATAAACTGACTCTTTTTCTTTGCAAACAGGTTTTATGACCATAGATGAAAGAAAAAACTTTGATCGTCTTAAATCTCCCCATCTTAAATACTGGATTCCATTTGTCTGGTTTGGAAATCTAGCAACTAAGGCACGAAAAGAGGGTAGAATTAGAGACAGTGTAGACCTGCAGACACTGATGAATGTAAGTAGGAAAAATTGATCTACAGAAACAGATACTGAAAACATTATGCATTGTCTGTTCATTATTATAACTTTTATCTATCACATGCAACTTTCCAATCGATTTCTCCCCGCCTCAGTGCACGTTTGTATGTGCACATATATATGCACATAGCCAACTACTACACCTGATGTTTAATGTGACAATATTTATATAAATGAGGGAGAACAGACAAACATCAAGTTGGTGAGCAAAAATCTGCTCTCACTTTCAATGCTATAAACTGAAAGTAGCTCCACTGTACTTAAAAGCAATGAAAGATGGAAAATGTGTTCATGTGTAGGGACTTATTTTAAGGAAAACAATCTGCCAAATATATCATGAGACAATCCTTCTTTGGTTATATAAAACATATCTTCTTGCCAGTGTCCCTTGATAGCATCCAGTTTTGAAACAATGGAACAAGAAATAATTTATTAAGAAACTAAGCATTGAACCAAGCATCCTAAATCCATTGTACAACTGAATTTTTAAATGTGTTGACAATCTTCAGCATATATTTATCACAGCAGTTTCTAATTTATTAACTTTGGTGCGGACAGAGTATATTGTTTTATAGCCTTTCATTTATGTGAAATGAATAGTGACAAATCCATTATTATTTTGGAGCAACTATCACTCTTTTTGTTTCCTATTTAGGAAATGAATAGGTACCGGTCTTGGTGTAGCCTTCTGTTTGGTTATGACTGGGTTGGAATTCCACTGGTCTACACCCAGGTACTGAGATATTACCTTTTCCAAATGTTGGACCAAGATTTTCAAAAATAGAAGCCTATAGTTACCTTCCTATGTCTATATTTACACACCCACATACTTGATCTGACCACACAGCAACTTCCATTGTGGACTTGGTCTCTAGGATGATTGTCTGCCCCAGGCATTTTAAGTTATATTTGATGTGAAGGACCTGGGAGATTTGGTATGTTGGATTGGAGAGGGTTATAAATTATTGTTTTGTGTTTCTGCTATCCTCATTTGCTCACTACCAATAGATATTGTTGTCATTTTATTTGCAATATCTATCTATAGTATTTAAAATAATACTGTGTTAAGCATCCAGAGGCCCTTGTGAATGTGGGGCCCTATACATAAATGATTATATTATTTAATGATGTTTTTGTTTGTTGCAGGTTGTCACGCTTGCGGTTTACACCTTCTTCTTTGCATGTCTGATAGGACGTCAGTTTTTGGATCCTGACCAAGGCTATACAGGACATGACTTGGATCTTTACATTCCAATCTTCACACTGTTACAATTCTTCTTCTACGCAGGATGGCTCAAGGTAAACTATATTTGACAGCTACACCAACAAATAATTTGATTTTGATTTGGTGCTATCTTTGGGAAAAGATAGTAAGTGAAATCCTCCAAAGTAAACTGAAGTCAAAGCACCAGATTAATAGTTGCTGTAAATTCATTGAAGCTTAATGGAGTTATATCATAGTGGGTGTGGGTTACAACAGCATGAATTTAGCATAAAATGTCCAGCGATTTATCTTTAGAGAGAACTTAAAAAATCATCCATTACATTTTCTATCCACCCAAGGCTGACCTCGTTCCCACACTTATTGTAAGAAAAGGTTAGGCTTCTGAAAGTTCCTCCTGCCTGGAGGTAAGCAGTGAAAACTCCCAGTGACACATGCCCTGCATCCACAGAGAGACAGGTATGGCAACATTCACTTTCAGGCACTTGGAAAATCACAGGGTCAACAATGTGATCCACGAAGTCTGAGTGAGATGCCTCCAGGCCCTATACAATGAATGGAAAAAGACAGGCATCTAAGAATGCTAACCACAAAACTATCATGTTAGGTGAATCCCTACATTAACTAGCCAATGGGAGATGCTGGTTAGAGGAGTGTGTCCTGAGCCATGTCCCTCTAAGGCAGGGTTCCCAAACTTTTTGACAGGGGAACCAGTAAATCCATTCACGAACTTTTGGAGGACTAGTAATGTTCATTTGCATATTCGCATATTCATTAATCAAATGATGAATATTCAAATAAGTTGTTTCTGGTCCTCGCAAAACCCCCAGTGCCAGCTTTAGCAAAGCTTTTGATATGGTCGCCCACAATATTCTTGCCAGCAAGTTAAGGAATATGGATTGGATAAATGGACTGTAAGACAGACAGAAAGCTGGTTAGACCAGGGTTTCCCAAACTTTTTACTTTAGTTGGAACCCTTTTTTTTTCCAATACTGCTTTTTGCAGCCCAAAAATATAAACACATAAAAAACAAACTGAGAAAATACCAGACATATAACATGTCTGGTATTTTCTCATTAGGTAAGTTGTATCAGTTTGTAGTTTCGAACTGCCTGGCTGGTAAATGTGCTCAGGCTGCATGAATGTGTTTACCAGCCAGACAGTTGGCAACTACTCGAGGGGGAGTGTGTATGGGGGGGACAATAGAATCCCCAGGCTGGACTAACTCATGCGGGAGGTAAGGAGGGAACAGGGGCAGCGTCCCAAGATCTACATATGGCCAGGTCAGTCCCACTCCCCGCAGGCGGATTCATTCCTCCCCCCTGCTCTCCCTGCTGTGCCACTGGCCAGCCCCACTTCCCTCAACCCCCTCCCGGGCAGCCAGGTCCACTTCTCCTCCCAATCTCCCTTGGCCAGCCCCACTGCCTGTATCCAGCCCTCGGTCCAGAGGCCGCTTCTTCTCCCCGCCCCCATCTTCCCCGGCCAGCTCCCTGCCCCCAACCTCGCACCCCCCGGCAGTCCTGCTTCCACCGGCCTCCCAGTCTCCCCAGCCTGCCCCAATTGCCCTGTCCAGTGCTGCTTCCGGTGGCCAGCTCTCCCCTCCTCCTCACCGCAGAATCACCTGGCACCTGCACCTTCCCTTAGCCCTGAACCCTCCTGGTGCCTCCCCCTTCCCTTACTGCCCCTGCCGCCTTTGCCCTCTCTTTCCCTGATACCCACCCCCTCAGCACTCTCTGCCCCATCCCCTCCTGCCCCTCTGTGCCCTCACACATCACTTGCTCCATCCCCACCTCTCTCATGCCCACCCCTTCTTTCAAGCCTTCTCCAGCACCTCCCCCTCCAGCCCCCAATGCCCTTCCCCTCTTCTCTCCTCTCCCAGCATCACCCTGTCCCCCTCCCACTGACACCTCCCCTCCTGCCCTTTCCCTCCTTGTCTGCACTTGGCCCCCTGCCATTTGTCTCTCCTGCACCCCTGTCCCTTGGTGCCTTCCCCACCCAAGCCCCTTTTCCTTCCACTCCTCCCCCTCCGCGCAAGCCCGCCGCTGCCGCCTCCTCGCCTCCGCCCAAGCCCGTTCCCTACCTTCTGCCTTCCACATTGCGGGGCCGGAGGCCGCCAGAGCCAGCGTGGCCCCGCCACGTGCCTCCGAAGACTTAAAATCTCAGGCCGTGACGTCACGTCAAGCCCGGGCATGCTCCCCACCCACATGCAACGCCGCACATGGGCAGCAGCAGGCGGTGAGGAGGAGCCGCGCACGGTGGGGACGCTCGGGTGGGAGGACACGCGGGGGGGCCCGCGCCAGGCAGAACCGGGGGAGAGACCCAGCTGGCACTTCCGGGTTTAGGGGTGCGGGGCCCGAATTGGCCTGAGGCCGGCCCTGCCGGCAGTCACCAGGCACGCTGAGGTCCGGTATTTTTTTCCCGAGGCCCGGTAGCGGGCCGCAGCCCATATTTTGGGAAACGCTGCTCTAAGGAGTTTCATGCCTAAGTCTGGGTTGCAGGGAGGTGTCTTCCTTAGCTAGCAAGCCCCAGCTGGGAGCTCCCTCTCCCAGAGTCAAGTGGCTTAGATGCCTGTGCCATTTCTTGTGGGCATAAATTAGGCCCCTATCTTGCTCCAATAAAATAGCATGAGAGGAAGGCGGTACTGTTGCTGACATTGCAAGTTTCAGCCCAGTTCTCACCTGGGATGTCAGCCTGAGGGAGAGAAAGAGTCTTGAAGAGGGATCAAGAGAATGCTCTAAATCACTGAGCTATTCTGGTGCAGGATTCTCTCAGTCTCACTTATGTTCGTCCATGTGTAAATAAGGAAAGAGTAATTGGGGCAGGAGGACTGGCCCTGGGATCTCCCACCTTACAGATTTGTGGCCTAACCACTGGACTATAGTCATTTTCTCACTCTCTGCCCCAATGTCTATTTAAGTATTAATCCAAATTAGAAAAACTGCAACAGGAGACACTGAGGGAGCCCCAGATCAGAATATGCCATAGCTCAGTGGTTAGCACATGCTCCTAAATGGGTGGAGGCAAATCCCTGTTCACTTTCTTCCCGCTGCCTGGTGGGGGGGGGGGGGAGTGAAGTGAACCCAGGTCTCTCACATTACAGATGAGTTTGCTAACTACTGGGCTAAAAGTTATATCGTAGTGGCACAAGCTGCCACTGATTTAGACTAGGACGTGATCCAGTAGATGGCCTCTACGCACCCTTATGTGGCAAGACAGGTGGAGAAATGCTTAGTTTTTCTCAATTCATGGATCACTGTGGGATTGAGGTGGGAGACAGATGTCCAGACACCAAGAGGGAGGAAGCAGTGCACATATCCAGAAGCAGAAATTTCTGCATCAATAGAACTTTTGCCCCAAAAATTTAGGCACTGAGTCAATTTGAGCATCTTCAGGGTTAGGCAACAGCCAAGCAGGGTTTTGTGGATCATAGTGATGTCTAAAACTAGGACTTAAAGTCCAAATCCACAGAAGTATTTAAATTCCTAGGTGCCACTGAAATCGACGAGAATTAGGTGACTAAATACTTCTGAGGATCTGGGCCTAATATGGGGATCTGGTTCCTATACACACCTTTGAAGATGTGGGCCTGTTATCCTTGAATCATAGAATCAGGATCTGGGAGAAGGACAATAAGAAGGGTGAAAATTTAGGCCCTGAATTTCCTCCCTCTCCAATTTTGTGTCCAGATGAGATGATGTTGTCAAATTGGAATGGGGCCCAAGGCTGTAAACCACTTATTTTGCTTATGATCAAGGTCAGCCTACCTATAAGCCAAATGGAGTTACCCTCTCATAAATGAGTATGAAACCGCTACAGTTAATATTGAAAACAGTACTGGAACCATATGAAGAAGTTCATTTTAAAGATCAGGGATGCAAAAGAAGTTATTTTTTGTTTTTTAACAGATCCATTAATCTCTCTTCATCAGATGTGTAATTAACAATCAAGCGATATTCTCCCTATTGATTGTTGCCCCTGCAATTAATAACAAACTAGATCAATTTGAAAAGGAAAAAAGGGGAATGAAAACTCCAACAAGCCCAGCATTTATATAAACCTCACTCTTACGTCAATCAATCATTACAGCATGTTTTGAAAAGCTAATTGACATTACCATTATGATAAAAGTGCAAAATCAACTAGTTTGGGGGCCTAATACGGGCAGCCCTTCGGTGGAATTTTGTAAGGGGGGGAAGTAAAGAGTCAGGCCTTTTGTCTACAAGCATTTTCTTTGGTTTTGATTCATGCCGCTACTGCGTATCAGGTTCATAAGGACTCTGAAACAGAGTGAAAGTCAGTCAGAATTGCCATGTTGTACCTGGTTTCGTGTTGAAACCATGTGACACTGAATCTTTCCATAAATCATCCCAGGTTCACTCCAAAGATTTGCAAACAGATTGTAACCAAACCAAGCCAAGTATTTGCAGTTTCATGTCTGTTCTGCACATTTTGTGCAATTACATGATAACACATATGCTGTGCAGCATTGTAATAATATTAAGTACAAACAATATGTTCTGACACAACTCAGCAAAACTCTGAAAATTCAGAATTAAATCTTACATCATTCTTGGAAAAAATGACCAAGCAGTGAGGTTTTTTTTTGGGGGGGGGGGGTGTATAATCTTAATTTAATAACAGAGTAATCAAAAAGAGGGGCTTTTATAATGTAAACAAAGCTGCCACTGAGTTTCCAGTCTGCTGCCCCAAGAGTATCCAGGAGTTTGGCCAAATGTAAATCCTGTTTGCCACAAATTCCCTAGGGCCTTTATACAGCATTTCAAATAGAAGCTCACCCACTATTTTGCAGTTCAATAACATAAATTCAGTTAAACTGCATCCATTCTTAGGCTGTGCATCTGATTCGTTACACATACCATGCACAGGACAAGGTTTCCCATCACATGACACGCTTGTCCCAGATTAATTTATAAATCAGACAGTTGTAATACCCAGCAAGCCAAAAATAGATCTTTGCTGTATTGCACAGGATTCATGTTCAGAGGATGATCTCATGGGCTGCACACCAGAGGCAGGTCAGTCAGTCAAAAGGCCATGGCTGAGGTTTGCCCTGCTGTTGCCCCCAAGTGTGCCTATCAACCTTTATTAGGTGTCCTTCATGCTGTGGGTCCCTGACCTAGACCTAGCTGAGACAGTGGCTCCTCTTAGAATCCCTTACATATCCCAACTTTGTAAGTAGAGCATTCCAAAGAAAACAAAGGCCACACTGGAATTCTTTCCAAAGTTAATACAAAACCGTCCCCTGCCAGGAGCTTCCTGGGATTAATACAATGAGTTCCCACTGGGATTGTTCACACAGACTTTTCCGAGTTAAAGCCAGATGTTTGAAAAGAAAGAGCAAACATAAGGGGGAAATGAAGTTAGTTAGCTTCCAGGAGAAACCCATCTGGTTCTCTCTTTGTGCTGATGGAAGGAAGCATTAAATGTACCCCGTCACCTTCCCAGCAAAGCTGCCTATTGCCTTGTACTGCACTCCTGACTCCTGTGGGCTACAAGAGTCTGTTTTGCTTTCATGGGCTGTTGAGGGAGAGGCTGGCAGGAACCACCCAGTTTCAGGGCAAGTTCCAGCCCATTCTATTCTTAACATGTCAGTCTCAGGCCCTAAACCCAGAGACCAGCCTGAGTTTCCCCACACATTTCTAACACTCTCCAGAAATCTCTTCCTCTCCCTGTGACCACGTGCCCCATCCTACAGATACATCTTTTTTCAGAAAAACATGGAGAAGCCTATTGCTAGCTCAAGTAGGTTCCTTTACCAGCTCCACTGCAAAGCCCTTTGTCCCAGCCCCCAATTCCCCGAGTTAGCATCAACACAGAATGGGATCCCCCTGCTTCTGTGAAGGCCGAGGCTCCGTCTCCACTTTTCCACTGCATTCCATCTTTAAGGAAGTTTCCTTTTCTCAACTAGCCCAGGCTGGAGAGAAACATTCAGCCTGACGGCGGTGTGGCTAAGAGCTCAGCAAGAGCTACCCCATCACAGGGCCAAGCCAACCAGACTTCAGAATGGAAAGATCAGCTGATAGATTCCCAGCTGTGCTGTTTGGAGTAGGGTAAACAGCTATTGTAGATGGTTGACAGGGCTGGTCCCTTGAGTTGCTTTTTAGACAGTAAGGCCATCAGTCAGCATTTAGTCACCATGTTGATAGCATTGGTTGTGGCAAAGCATGTAAGAGAGGGCTGCATGAAGGATGCCATTGGCCTCCCCTTGAGAAAGCTAATGATAGGACACAAAGCCTTCAGCTGTGAAATCCCCAATTCAAATCCAGACGGGGTTACCACTAATCAAATGTTATTACCATCGTGGGTGTTGGGTGATTGTGTGGGGGCACTCACCCACCCCAACATGGAGAAGGCAAACAAGCCACTCTGGGTTCAGCTGCTACCAGACAGGCACACCTGCAGACCAGCTGGAGGAAGCAAGTTTAAAAGGAGCCCCGCAAGAGTGGAAACAGCTAAGTGTGCCTCCGCTACCCACAAGGACAAACCTTTATAAGGAAACCAAGAGACTGAACAACCCCTTAAATGGGACCTAGAAAGGCTGGAATAAAGCTCCCAAGTGTGGAGAGCACATTTAATGGGAAAGAGACTAACTGCCTGCCTGTGACCTGAGGGAGAGACCCAGCTTATCACAGTGACCTATATGGAACTAATGGATGCTCTCAGTTCCTAGGGCATTGGTGTTTGCTTTATAAGCACCACCACTGTGCCTGACAGGACTGAAAGGAGAGAATAACTCAGTCTCTAACCATGGACCCTCCAGTACAGTTTGAGATACAGTCCGAGGAAAGCGTCCACTAGCCCTGCCTAGGTACTGTGTACTTATTGTGCAGCTACACAGATGATTCTAGCAACACAAGGTGCATGAGGTAAGATCTTTTATTGGACCAACTTCTGTCGATGAGAGAGACCAGCTTTTGAGCTTACATGGGGCTCTTCTTCAGATGCTGAGGTAAGTATGCTGTTTAACCTTGAAAGCGTGTCTATCTCAAATTACTTACTTCAGCATCTGAAGAAGAGCCCTGTGTAAGCTGAAAAGCGGGTCTCTCATCAACAGAAATTGGTCCAATAAAAGCTATTACCTCACCTATCTTGTCTCTATAGTATCCTGGGGCTGACATAGCTATTACTTCATGAACCAGGACCGTCACTCAACAGCTCTCATGAGTACTAAATTAAAAGCTGGGATCCAGGGCTGAACTTACCTGGTGTTCACAAGAGACACTGATTTTCTTAAAGGTACCTCCTGAAGATGCAGTGACTTATGACCAACTCTGCTGCCATCTAGGAATAACTTTACTAGTTATTTGAAGTAGAAGCCTGAGTTGTTAATTCTATCACTGCAGTTTCATATACACCAGCATCTGCATTATCTGTGACCAAACCAAAGAAGGACCAAAATTAATATGCTGACATTACCTAAAATGCCAAAACACCTATACAACTTAGTGCAGCTAGAATGGCAAACCATCACAGCAGAAGGGGCATGGGAGACAGAGAGAAAATGAAATCTTAACTATCAATTCTAAACCATTCTAAGGCAACAGCATTAAGTTTTGCATATTGGCATTTATTCAGTTGGATTTTAATTGTAGGTTGCTGAGCAGCTGATTAATCCATTTGGGGAAGATGATGATGATTTTGAAACAAATTGGTGCATTGATAGGAATTTGCAGGTCAGTATTTTTTCTCTACTTCCCTCTCTTCTGCTTCATTGCAGTGTATTAAATGTATTCCTTCTAGCACTGACAAAGTAGCTAGTGTAACAGAGTTACACAAAGTGATTCTTTACGCAAAGGGGATCATATATCCAGATTCCCCATGTTTTTGTTTTTAGAAGTGATATATTATTAATTCCCCATTTCATATGCCTTGTCTGCTGTGAAAAAGATGCAAAGTGAAGACACCCTGAGCTGCCCTCAAACCAGAAGGTAACTTCATGTAAGCCTGCCTAAAATAAACAAATAAATAACTCATTCAGTTGCAGCTGGATGGCTGTCCATCCTATGTGGGTGCAGAAAGGTTCTGATAACTTACATATACAGACGGGTTAATGTGTTAAACTAATCACCCCTTTTAAAAACCTTAACAAGGAAAGTTAATAAACTGAACAATACCTGGACCAGTGCTCAGAGTTTTTATTCACAGCTACACACTGCAATTCATGGCAGAGCTGTGAGCCATATGCAGCCTCTGTGAGGAGGGGAAGGTTAATGCATTTATGGTGACTAGCAGTGTCCTCACCAGTTCTACCACATGGGAGATCCTGGAAAGGCAACTCTGAATCAAATTCTGTTCTCATTGACACCCTTGCAAACTCATTGAAGTCAGCTAGGTTGCACCAGTGTAATAGGTAGCAGATTTTGGCCCTATATTTGTACAAAGCAGGTAAATAACTTACAGGATAAGTCAGCACTGCCAAATTTTGCTGTTGAAATTATTCTGAGATTGCTTACCATGGGCGGCAGGTTTGTATAATTTTTGGTGGTGCTCCATTAGCCACACACCCTGGCCCCCGTTAGCCATGCCCCCTGCCCCCCCCCCCGTTAGCCACACCCCCTGTCCCCCCTCCCTTAGCCACACCTCTGGAGGTAACACACTCGGGGCAAGATGGACACATGACCAGAAGCAAACGGTGTCATGTAACCCCTCTCCAAGGGCTTTTCCCACCATCCGCCTACCAACCGGGATTAGTTTGGCCTCCATCAAACCCCCCTCATGCAACTATCCTGCAGTTGCATTAACCAATGTGTGTGACATTAATTCAGAGCATCCACACTGCTTGCCTGCTCTTGTGCAAAGAAATTTACAGTATGGTGTGGTAAAAGAGGGCATCTTGCGCAAGAGCTATGCTCTTTTCTAACAGGTGTAAGCTCTCTTGCACAAGAGGGCAGTGTGATGCTCAGCAGGGATTTCTTGCGCAAAAAACCCCTATGGCTAAAATGGCCATTGGAGCTTTCTTGGGCAAGAGAGCGTCCATGCTGCCACAGATGGTCTTGTACAAAAGCACAGCTTGCACATGGCAGTGTGGATGTGTTCTTGCACAAGAACTCTTGCACAAGAAACCGCCCGTGTAGACATGGGCTAAGGGTTTCCCCCCCCATGAGCAAAATGAACTCACACCAGTACTGAGTTCATTTGGGTTGTTTGGATGTGCCACTGTGGCACCCAAATAATTAATAAATATTTTATAAACCTTTACCTTTTCTCTCTGCTGCCATGTCTCCTTCCCTTGTTCCATCAGCTCCCCTGGTGCCTGCTGCCTCCCCAACTCCTCACCCTCCTCTGATGTCCTGACTCCTGCCCTTCTCACTGCCCTCAGCCCTCCTGCGACCTGCCCCCTCCACCAGCCCTTCTCTCTTTCCCGTGCCCACTCCTCCAGTAGCCCCACTCTAATCATGTGAACTACCCCTCCTCATCCCCTCTTCAAACACCTCCCTCTACACACCTACCCTGCCTCTCTCCTCTGGTGCTGGTCCCTCCCCTGCAGGTGTCTCCCCTTCTGCTTCACCCCCAGAATTCCCTGACACCTGCACCTTCCCTTACTCCTGCATTCTTCTGGTGCCTCCCCCATCCCTCAATGCCCCTGCCCCCTTTGCCCTCTTTTCCCTGATGCCCAGCCCTTCACCATCTTCTGCCCCCGTTTCCCTCATGCCCCTCTGTGCCCTCACACATGACTTGCTCCATCCCGGCCTTCCTCATGCCCACCCCTCTTTCAAGCCTTCTCCCAGTACCTCCTCCTCCAGCCCCCAACGCCCTTACCTTCTCCTCTCCCGGCATCACCCTGTCCCCCTCCCACTGACATCTCCCCTCCTGCCTTTTTCCTCATTGTCTGCATTTGGCCCCTTGGCATTTCTCTCTCCTCTACCCTTTCCCTTTGGTGCCTTCCCCTTTCTTTCCCCTCTCCCCACTCCTTCTGCATAAGCCCCTTCCTCTCCCAGCCGTTTCCCTTCCCCTACCTTCTGCCTTCCAGTTTGCGGGTCCGGAGTCTGTGCTCTGTCCCCCGACTCCAAACCCTCAATTCAGCCGCATGGCGCAACACAGCACCCAGCAGTTTCAAAATCCGGAGCCGTGACGTTACGTCACACCCGGGTGTCTCCCCTCCCACCGGTTTGAGCTACCCCTCAACAGCTGACAAGGGGGATGTGACCGCGCACGTCCGGGTTGGCCCGGTGCCCCGGGTGCCAGGTTTCTAGTTCTGGGTGTATCGCCCTCCTTTGCCCGCAGATCAGTTGCTGGCTTTGTCGGTTGGCTCTGGCCAGAGTCTTCCTCCATCACTCCTCGACATAAGTGAGAGGAGAGAGGGGGTCCTGGGCCCGCCCTCACTCACGGGCCCCAGTCCAGAGCTCTAAGGAATCGAACCACGTTGTGGTCCAGCTGGCGGGGCTGCCTGTCTAAACTCACCAGCCCACAGGCCTTAATCACAGCCCTGCCCTAGGCCACTTCCTCTCTCCTCCCCCTCCAGTCACCTCGGTTGGGGTGTGGGTCCTGCTTGCCTCCGAGGGGCGCATCCCTCCGGCCGCTCAAGCAGCTCTTTCCCTCCCGTTATTTCACGGGTGGGGGGGGATGACAGCCCGGATCCCGCTTGCCCCAACTGGGGCCCCACATGCCATTCGGGGGAACCTTCCCGCTTCGGCATTCCGCGTCCTCCCTTTCCCCTGGCCGGGCGGCGTTTAAATCCCCCGCCACTTCTGGCTCCAGGCGGGGCGCCACAGGGGTAGCTCCGCCCCTCCTGCCTCCGTAGTGTGGGGCCGTCTCCTCCATGCCCCTCCCAGCTGCTGTGCCGCAGGCTGCCAGCTGAGCTGCAGCCACGGCGCATGGCCAGCAAGGGTTCCCCCGCAGCTCCAGCAGAGCGCTTCCCACGCGGGATCCAGTGCAGGGTCATGGGCCCCCGTCACAGGGGAGCTCAATGGAGGTTGTGCACTGCAGGGATGGGCAGGTGACGCTCTGGGGCCGGTGTGGGAGGACGCGCATGAGGGGGCGGGGCCCACTCCAGCTCCAAATATTGGTGGAGCTTGGGCACCACGAGCCCATACAACTCGCCGCCCATGCTTAGGACACAGTTGTGACTCCGCCACCCAGGATGAAAGGGCACATGAAGAGCTCCCTTACTTCCCTGAATGGGTTACTCACATTGCCGGTAGCAGAACAGGAAGGATGTAGTCTCCATGGGGTCACCACTCCAGGGCAGATGTGTAGAAGGAGAAGGCACCGGGAGCATGGGCAACCTTAACTCCACCCCTAACAGTATGCTGGCTTGCTCAGCTGAGTCAGCATCATAAGAGAAGCATCTGTACCGGCTATGGTGCTCTGAGTCACAGGCTTGGCCATTCCTGGAAGAATGCAGTTAAATGCAACTTGTCTCACACACACACAATACAAGGCTGCTCTGTTGTGAATATTTTTTAAACTATGAACAAAGTTTGCTTAAAAGTTTCTCTCTGTGAACTTCTACATAAGAAACATCTCTGCAAATAGAGCAATAATAGCCTACAAACATTTTCTGAAAATATGGCACACAAGAGACTCACCTGACCATTTAGTTAATAATCTGCTTAATAAGAATGCTTGCTGGTAAGTTTAATACTTTAACATTTTCAATTAGTTGTGATGGAATATGAAGGGAATTGTTTTGCAAGCATATGGAGTTCTAGCCCATTCTAATTAAAGTCAAATAAATCTATTGCCATGATGGGAGCAGAAATAATCTATTTTAGCTTTTTATATAGTGCTTATTAACATGGATCAGACTTCTAGCCACTATGTACATCTTCCATAATTTCATAAAATGTATTTCCTAAAGAATATTTCCCATATAGCAGGAAATGGCATATTATAGGACTGTTACAATGTGTTTATTTTGGTAAACGTGTAACTGCTGAAATTTTCAGTGGTTACATGTTTATGCGTGGGAGGCGGGGGAAGATGGCTCCCCCCACATACCAGCTCCTGCCTCTCCTCCCCCCTGGAGGGGCAGGCAGTTACCCAGGAGCTGGTGCTCACAGGAAGCGTGCTTCAAGCTGGCTCACCGTGAGCACCAGCTCTCACCTCCTCCTCCCCCACAGTGGGGTGGGGCTGCATGTAACCATGAAGGTTAATGGATGAGCTCAGGCAATACTAATTAATTTGCTTGTTTCTTTTATAAGCCAGGCTCATCAGTTAACCATTTACACTATCACATCCCTAGTATATTATACACAAAATCATATTTAAAGAAGTTTAATAACAGCTATGATCCCAGGTGTCACTTCTGGCTGTGGATGAAATGCACATGAACTTACCAAAGTTGGACAAAGATATTTACTGGGATGATTCAGCTGCTCAGCCACCATATACACTGGCAGCTGCCGATTACTGTATTCCATCTTTCCTTGGGTCAACTATTGAAATGGGGTAAGTAAGGCTGCCATCTTTTCATGACGTCACTAAAGATGTAAAAATGTGAATCCAAGCATCTTAATGGCCTATGGATCTTTAAATGTATATCTTGCATGAATGTGACTTCAAAGCTGAAGTTCAACATTTAAAGATAAATAGGTTTAAAATACAGGCAGTCCCCAAGTTATGTGGATCCGACTTATGTCGGATCCCTACATACGAATGGGGCTTTTCTCGCCACAGTGGACGCAGGTGGCGGGACCGCCCAGATGCGCCGCGGTCCTGCCGCCCGCGTCCGACGCGGTGAGAAAAGCTGCTCCGCGTCTCCCTGGTCTCGGCGGTCCCACCGCCCGCGTCTCCCTGGTCTGCTGGGGGGGGCGCAGCTAGTGCGTCCCTCCCCCCCCTCAGCAGACCAGGCTTTTCTTGCTGCAGAGGAAGCGGGCGGCGGGACCGCGGTGCGTCTGGGCGGTCCCGCTGCCAGCGTCCTCTATGGCGAGAAAAGCCGCTCGGCATCTCCCTGGTCTGCTGGGGGGGCCACCCCAGCAGACCAGGGAGACGCGGAGAAAAGCCGCGGAGGACGCGGGCGGCGGGACCGCCGAGACGCACCGCAGTCCCGGTGCCCGCGTCCTCCACGGCTTTGCTCCGCGTCTCCCTGGTCTGCTGGGGGGGGGGGCGCAGCTAGTGCGCCCCCCCCCCCCCCCCCAGCAGACCAGGCTTTCTCGCCGATACCTGGGGTAGAGCAGCTGGGGTGCTGCCGGGTTGGTCCCGCAGCGCCGCTCCTCGGTGCTACTGGACCAATCCAGCAGCACCCCAGCTGCTCTACCCCAGGTGTCCCCAAGTCAGCCGCTGCTGAAACTGACCAGCCGCTGACTACAGGAAGCCCGAGGCAGAGCTGCTCTGCCTCGGGCTTCCTGTAGTCAGCGGCTGGTCAGTTTCAGCAGCAGCTGACTTGGGAACACCTGGGGTAGAGCAGCTGGGGTGCTGCCGGGTTGGTCCCCGCAGCACCGAGGTGCGGCGCTGCGGGGACCTACCCGGCAGCGCCCCAGCTGCTCTGTCCCAGGCGTTCAGATTCAGCCGCTGTTGAAACTGATCAGCGGCTGATTCCAGGAAGCCCGGGGCAGAGCAGCTCTGCCTCGGGCTTCCTGTAGTCATCCGCTGGTCAGTTTCAACAGCGCTGAATCTGGATGCCAGTTCCTGCTTACATACAAATTCAACTTAAGAACAAACCTACAGTCCCTATCTTGTACGTAACCCGGGGACTGCCTGTATGTGATGGGCTCTTTTCATATGCACAGAAGTATAAAACTCAACACCTGGGAAAGCTTAGTGGCCATTAGAAACTAGTGATTTAAATGATCCTTTTGGGAGAGTGACACAAACTTAGCTTTTTGGATTATTTTTGTTTTGTTTTATAGGCATATAAAATGGCATAAATCCAAGAAGCCACAAAGTTTTTCACAGAAATTTTCAAAGTAAATCCTCTGTGTACATGATAGAACCATTAGCACAATCCTCATTAATTAGCTTGTTTCTTATACAGACACTCCCTTTCTTCTTGCTGGGTAAGATCATTCCAGGCCTTTGGGAGATAAAGTATAGAAACGGTTTTATGACTTTTCAATCAATAATAAACCAGAATTGTTTTCTTGCATATATATCAACCCTATTGCAAAGAACCAGCCACAGTATGTAACATTGGTCATTGATCTAGTACTTACTGTCTACACCTCTAGAGGCACCATGTAGTGTATGTGCAGTTACCTGCCTAAGTGAAAATTGGGCTGTATCCATATAGCAGCGTGTAGCTACATGAGTCAATGAGGCTCTGGAATTGAAGGGTGGCAGCAGAGAGAGGCTGTTACCCCTTCAGCTAGACCTTTTCCCTACAAGTGGAGTCTTATATTGTGAAGGAAAAAGGTTCTGACTGTGTTACACTACTGATATTTTTAGCAGTACAGATGGGGGTGTCATGCCTTGAGTAAGTAGAACACTGTGCAAGGTGTGTATTCACACACATACTCACTTCCATCAGGAGTGTTTATACTTTACTCCCCTAAACTGTGCCCCTCCATCTACAGGCAGTCCCCGGGTTACATGGATCCGACTTACATCGGATCCCTACTTACAAACGGGGTGAGGCAACCCCGCACTAGCTGCTTCCCCCCAGCAGACCAGGGAGACGCGAAGCTAGCGCCCCCCCTCCCTCCCCAGCAGACCAGGGAGACGCGGAGCGGCTTTTCTCAGCAGACACCTCAGCTTGAGAATAAAGGACTGAGGGAAGTGAGGTGTGGGAGAATAAAACTGAGCTCTGGAGAAATGTTTGGCTAGAGTTTCCCCTACAATATGTACCAGTTCTGACTTACATACAAATTCAACTTAAGAACAAACCTACAGTCCCTATCTTGTACGTAACCCGGGGACTGCCTGTACACAACTATTTATACCCATGCTGGGCAGTATGTACACTATATACTGCCAAAATGAACATGCTATAGAGATGTACCCTCATAAAATATAGTGACATAGCAGACAGAGCATGACAGGCTGAGCTAAAACCCATATGATATGCTCTAGTGTAAAATAGGTTAGTGAACATAAGGATTAGCCTGTCCCTTTAAGAACCAAACAAATATGAGAGCTGGTAGAAAGTTTGCATTTGAAACTTTAAAAAAAAACACCCTAAAGTGGCTATCTCAAAATCCAACACCTTTGATAAAAACAACAAGGATCTGGTGGCACCATAAGGACAAACAAATTTATTAGGGCATCAGCTTTTTTGAGTGGCAGCTTACTTTGTCATATGCATGAAGTAAAAGAAGCAGATGGCAGAGATTTATATATATGTACAAAAGCTTCAGAGGGGTAGCCGAGTTAGTCTGTAATAGGAAAAACTTAAAAAACAGTTTAGTAGCACCTTAAAGATTAACAAAACATGTAGATGGTATCATGAGCTTTTGTGGGCAAAACCCACTTCTTCAGATGGCTGGAGTATTAGAAGTCCAGATCAGATTAGAGTGTTACATCAGTGAGAATACCTACATAAGAAGGTGAGAATACCTAACGGGTAAAATTACTTATTGCAATGAGAGTGCCATTCCCAGTGTCTTTTCAGACTCATTCTGATGGTGTCAAATTTGTGGATATATTCCAGCTCAGCAATTCCACATTGCAATAGCAATTTCAAGTCTGTAACTGTGTGTCCAGGAAGGTTAAAGTGCTCTCCTACTGGCTTTTATATGTTACCATTCTTGATGTCTGATTTATGTCCATTTATTCTTTTAGTTGTTTTCAAAATTTTCCACCTTTTCACTGAATCCAGAAAGGTTGAAATGTTTAGAGAGGTTAGATTTTTCTTAATCCTCTTTCTCATTCTGCCCACTTCTTTGTCACAAAATACAAAAGAAAGAATGATGTTCAGGATTTTTTTCCCTCTACTTTTCTTTTTGCTACATAGTAACTTTTCCAACTTTTTCTTCAACTTTGGAAAAAGTTACAGAGTAGCAAAAAGAAAAATTGGCCATCATTTGTTTTATTGCATTCTGTGAAAGGAAAGGGGTAAGGAACCAAAATTCTGACATTTTTATAAAAATATGTAATGGAAAAAAATTGTTCCATTTTTAAATCCTTTGATATGGCAACAGTTTTGAAATTCTATATTTTCCCCCAAATTGTTTCTCCATTTTTTCAACCAGTTGTAGTGAGTATAACAAAAGTACCCTACAGCCAGAGCACAAAATTAAAGTCTAAAAGTAAAGCTTGCTTCAGCCAGGTCCAAAACATATATCCATAGCACAGTTCACATCAAACAAATTCTATTAAGGAAAGAGATTTACCATCCTCCTTCATTCTATCTCTCCTCCTAGGGACCAGTCTGTCATCTGCTCTCTACCAAATTAAATCCTCTGGTGTCACAGAGCATCCCATATATAAGTACTGAAAGGAATTAATCAATCCCATACCTGAAATCCCCACTCTCAGAACAGTCAATAGTGACTCTTCTAGTGTTCCCTCCCATTGTCTTTACACGCCATGACAAGGACTAAACATGCGTTGTTCTCCAAATGGTGTGGCTGCAGGAACACATCATTAACCTCAGAAGCCAAGCACAAAAGCAGAAACTAATCGATGCAGTTTTCAAAGGGGCCTGAGAGAGTTGGGGCACGAGGCCCATTGACTTTCAGTGGCACTTCTGCTGCTAAATCCCTTAAGCACTTTTAACAATCCTACCCCATAGCCAGTGCTTAGTTTGAAATGAGAGAGGTGTCAGGTCTCAAACATTTAGGTGCTGAGGCTCAAGCAGGTTTCTTGGTTTGATTTTTGTTTGTGTTTTGTTTTTTACTTTCACAACTGATGCGGCTAGCCCAAAGGTGCCCAGCCTATAGGTGCCAGGGCTCATCCCTGGCAAACCCTGACACAGATTAAGTACCGTCCATACTTCCAGGAACACCATTAACTTTTGTGTGGTTAACTCTTCCTGATATACTAAGAAATACACGTCACAGAGCAATTGTTCTTCTGCCCCTGCAAAGCCCTGAACAGGTAGACCTGCCATCAAGGAATGTTCCACTGATACAAGATAAGAGGAGGAACAAATTAGAACTGCCTGTGCTGCTCACCCTTTTCAGTGCATTTGGAGATTTTCAACCCCATTTTCCTCTTATTTGCCTCCTCCTCTACCTCATGGAGGTCCTTGTTAGGAACACATTTGCTCTTTTAGTTCTCTCACGCACTGTTCCACTAATGACAGGCAGAGAGAAAATGGATCATTATGTAAACCATATTGTCCATTTAATGTCAGGCCTTACTGCAAATGGTACACTCCTTGTGACTCTAGAATAAAAGAAAGACAGAGTGACACATGCTCCATCACTTTATTTTACAGGCTGTCGGATATAGAGTTCCTCCATAAAGAGAAGTGGCCCTGGGATGATGAGAAATACAAGCGACAGCCCTCAGTGCTGAGAAGAGTTAAGCGATTTCTGAGTGTCCATGAAAGCTCTTCCTCGCCAACTAGGAGGCGCTACAGCAGACAGTCAAGTGAGAACTCGATATTTTTCCCTGCCCACGAAACGGGGCACATCAGCAGCTTGCAAGAAATGCATTCTAGAGGGAGACATTTTCCCTCAAATGCCAAGAAGAAATATGAGCTGGCTGATAGGAATTCCCGACTGCATGCTAGCATAGATCTGGCAACTATTAATGAAATCAGCAGAAACAACATTTTAGAGAGCTACCAATCTAGTGACAATGACGCAACAACTAGGGTAGTTCTGCCAGTCCCTGAAGTGGTTGTGGCTGAAACAGAGGACAGAACACCCAACGCAGCAGACTACCAGACTTTAAAGGCAGACCCCTCCACCAGCATGCCAACAGAACAGGAGCCCATAGGCAGTCCGATTGAACCATGCTCTGAGCCAGGGTTTGTGCCGTTCCCTCATTCAGAAATGGCCATGTGTTTTAGGGATGCTGGGCAACATAAACCATCCTCAGTTATTACTGAGGAACCAAAACCGGATTTACCCAAAAGCATGCCAGCAGGCGATAGCAAAGAGCGAGACGGGATCTCTGAAAGGTGTTCCCCAGACTTCCACACACTCAGCATTACACTACATACAGATGCTGCACCTTTTTTCCTGGAATCTGGAACTTCCTCTGGACAAAGCACCATTAGCAGTGAAAGTAATATTGCTCCTACCTCTGCTGCTAGAGATACAGTTGATATGCATCACTTACTGGAGCATTTGGATACTAAAGAAACAGCCATACTAGAATGTATTAATGAAAAGAATGAAGGAAATCTGTGACAAGGTTGTCAGAACCTTCTAGATTCCAGTTCTAGATTATATTATTTATTGAGGGGGGAAATATTTAAGAGCCTCGGCAGCCATTTGGGGGTTCCCCAAATGCAGGACACTTTCATTTTTGAAAAACAATTCAAACTTTCCGCCTGTTTTGAACCCTATTTTTATTCAGATTTTCTGAAAATACAGAAACACAAACATATTGCTCAGACTTGATGTACAGTATGTAATACAGTTGATCTTATTCCCAACGGAAACTACTCAGATCACGATGTTAAAGATTTCCTCTCTCTCAGGATTCGGGCAATATTAAATTTTAAAAAAGCTCAGCCAGCCAGGATCCCCACTTCCTGGATAGATTTAATCAGCCACTCTCCAGCTTTGGCACTGTTCTTTGGCCTTTCTCTAAGCACGGACTCCGCCTTTGAACGTGGCTTGGGGAAGGGAGTTCATATTGACTATGACCATGATGGAAAAGGGTGTACTGATTTCCCTCTCCCTTTGCAGAGGAAAAGGGGATTTCTCCAGCAAATACATACCCAGCCTTTCTCTCTTGGCAGCCACCCTTTTGCAAATCATATTTGCTTTTATAACATAGGCATGTAAGGATTTTCCCTTCAACTCTCATTCAAATACCAAGAAATAGTAATGGTAAATGTTATGGACTCCTATTGATGTCATGTCAGTACAGCCACATCCCTCCTCCACCATCCTGGGGTAAGGAAGGCTCCAAAGGCATCTAAACTAATGCAATTATACTACTCATGGCACGAGGCAGAGCACTGCAGCCTCCCTGGGCGTGCACCGCTCCCCCAGTGCCTGAAGCACTGCTGTGTGGGGCTTGCGCTGTGGTAGCCTAGGAAGGTAAGGTAAGACGAGCCTTAGAAGTGTGAGGTGTGACCAGCATTTCCACAGCTCTGTAGCTTCACTGGCCAAACTCCCCCTAGTCCCTCAGAAGGCGAGGGATCGATTGCTGTAGCTGCAGGGGGACCATAACAGCAGCCACCAGGCAGTTTCACCATTTGGATAAGAGGGTTCCATAGCCAGCCCCAGACAGAGCACACAGCTGGGGAAATGGGATTCTGAGCCAGGGATCCCAGGCTACTGTGTCTTTTGTCTTTTTTTCTGTCTCTGTCATTTCTGATGCAGAGAACTCACTTAATCTGCCTCCAGGGTCCAATCACCACCTTGCCACCATCCTCAACCTCCTTTTTCTCGGCTTCCAAAAGGCTTGGAGTTGTATTGGAACAGAGCAATTATCTGTTCCATCCCAGTCTCCCAAAGTTGTGCAAAAGGTCACAAGACTTCCTGTGTTGAATAACCTCATACTGGGCTAGTAAACAGGAGGGGCTACACAAGTATTTCACAAACAGCAACTAGCGACAGGGATAAATATAAATATTCTGTCCATTATCTATCTGTACAGAATGGGACTTCATCTGGGTTTTTTTTACTAAGTTATCTTTTGGACTAAGTTGGTCACCTAAAGCACCTGTTGCTATAATTTTTTAAACATTAGTTTAGTCAATTGACTAATTATAATACTAGCTGCCCAACAATGAATGGTTCTTCTTTACCAGAATAAACAATGTAATTTATTTATTACATGAAATGCTTTTTTAAAAATCAGGTTGCTTTGGTTGTATTAAACTATGTCAAGATAGGTCCTTGCCGGGACCTAACCAATAGCGTAGGCCACTTTGGAGTACAAGAGCATCAATGGGTGGAAGCTATAGATGTTGGTAAAGCTGGAAAAAACTGGGGAGAGAGGAAGGCCAGAATAGAGACATATTTCAAAGCAACAGTTTGTTACCATCCCATAGAGTTAATCTTCAACAAGGTGGGCTATATGACCGTAATGTCTCTAATGAGCTGACCAATACTGTGGCTTTCTAGATGTTCATATTCTAAGTCAGAATTCAAAGAACCAGACCACAGAATGTTCACATTTTATGGAATTTTCTGGGAACCCTCATTCGTATGTGACAGAAAAGTGAGTTGACTAATTTTCTGATACAATAACAATGTTATGTATATCTATATGGAAATGCACAAAATGTCATTCAATTACTTGCCCAAGGAAGCAAAAATATCCAGATTGCTGCTAAATAAATAATACAGTTTTATAATATCTTATTGTAGGACCAAATAAAGTTTATCTAGACAGGCAAGTTTGCTTATGAGCACTGCACACTTTAAAAACGAAATTGAGAAAAAAAAGCATACACACAAAGTAGACATGGAGGGAGGGAGGGCCTGTAGGGGAGAGGAGGAACAGGGGGAGGGACCCCATGGCAAGGAGGGGGCTAAGGCCCACCTCATCCCCCCACCAGGAAGAAACTGGCACCCCTAGCAGGGGCTATGCTTCATGACAAGGATGCTGATCACTTTATGAGCTCCCCCATTGTGGACGTGCAGCCTCTGTTACTGCTGCTCCTAGCCTGCCCGAGGCTACTATGCCCAAGTTGAAAAGTGGGAGGGTCATGGTCTATCTCTCCCAGGAGTGCCAGTGCCATTGTGCCTCCAAAGTCTGGGATCCCAAATGTTCTTTAATCCCAGAGACCCAATAAATCTTAATGCACCTCAGCCAGCAGCTGCTGTGCTACCTCCCTTCAGCATGCTTCCCACATGGGGTATGATATTAGTGGGTGCAGCAATTAGAGAGAAGATGTCCCAGCCATGTCAGGTGGCAGATGAGAAAGAGAAATCAATGTATGAGAGTACTCCATGCTTCCTGATCAAGTGGGAGCCAGAGCACATTTAGGGGATGTCTACACTATGGGGAAATGTCCACTTACGGTGTGCAGCTTCAGCTATTCCAGCTGGAATCCATGGACATTGGATCAAGGGTCTCCACTGCAGGGGTCAACAGAAGAAACTCACCTATTGACTTCCCTTACACTTCTTGTTCCAGTGGAGTACCAGAGTTGATGAGAGTATGATCAGTAGTGGATTTAGCAGGTCTTCACTAGACCCAGTAAATAGATCCCTGTGAGATTGATCGCCACAGCGCCAATCTCCCAGTAAGTATAGACATGCCCTTAGAACCCACATAAATCAGCCTTTCACAATACTTCATTTTCTAGACCAATAGCTATGTTTCATATCGGGTTACTAAAGTCACCAAGCTTTTCCTGGGCATGTGCTGCAGACAGAAAAATGCTGAATGTAATCCTTGCCAATTTCCTTGGGGCCAGGCATCCTTCTGCCTGTGTGAGTAATACGCTACCTACAACAGCTGTTCCTCCCTATAATCTGCCCCCACAGAGTCCTGATCATCTCCAGTAGAGACCTGGCATGTGACATTGCCAAAATGGACATTTAATGACTTATGGGAGAGAAAAGGCCATTTGGTGCAAGTGGCTTGGCTGTGCACTTTCCTCCCCCCATTTTGGTGTCTTTGGGATTTTTCTTTCCCTTTTTTCATTCATTTCCTTGCTGCCATGTCTCACAGCCATGAGCAGCTGCTTCTATATCACAAACAATAACCCAAGTTCTGCATAACGCCTTGCAGAACTTGGCTCTTGTTGACTTCATTTTCCATTGAAAGAAAATGCATAATGAAGTGAAAAAGCACCTCCAATCAGGTTTTCTTGTTCCAGTTTTATTTGTTTATATGTCAATGTACAGAATCAGCTCCAATGAGCAAGATGAATATTCAGATAGGTAAAAATCAGATACATTCAATATTGTTCAATCCCTTACACAACAGAGGAGAGCTTGGCTACCTGTGGCTTGGAACTATTTTGCATCTCAGTCGAAACTGCTGCTAACAATGCCTCTCAAAATGGGGAACAGCATGGATCTACATTGGGGTCCTATTTCTGTGTCTTTCATGGAACAGGGTGATGCTTTTGTGTCATTCATACATTTCTGTCTTTGCAAGGGTTGTGCAATACAAGCTTCACTGTCCAATGTCTTGCCCTGCAAGGAGATGCCAATCCCAGCTGTTTCAATCCATTAAAGGTATGGAGATGTCAGGCACTAAAGACAGGATCTGACTGAAGACCCAATAATTGTAAAATATTAACTAAATAAGGAAAAGGCAAGCACAGAAAAAGAGAGTGTACCTGAGGAAAAAGCAGGTCAGAGAGAATAAGTAAGAAGTAAGAAATAGCATTTAAGTGATGGAAGTGAAAAGATTATCTTTAAAGGAGAGAGGGAGAGAGGGCTGAACAAGACCCAATAAAGAATGAGGTAAATAAAAGCTACAAATAATAACAAGAAAAATTATTTAATCAGGAAATAGAAAGCTGAAACTGACAATCAAGGAAAGAGAAATACCCAATGCTAGTTGGATTGGGTTCCCATAACTACAACTGAGGCACCGTCATCTTTGCATTAGTTAGCTGGCTTCTCCAAAGCACACTTTCCCTTCCACCTCAATGCAAATTCTACAGACAAGTTGTTTTAAACATTTCTAGGTATTTTTGACATAGCCCTTCTTAGGACTTTCGGACTTTCAATCATTGGTTTTGAAATAAATGTGTCTGTAGCAAATGAATACAAATGGGAACAAGCTTCAAAATTTGGATTCAGAATTGAATTTCAAATCCACCCTAAAATGGTATAACATTTTTGGGAGCAATATTCAGATCCAGGGTTTTAGTTCAGGTTCACTAAGAAGATGTGTTTAAAGCAGAAAGGATGCCATTAGAATCTCACTAGTAATGTTCCTTTCTATGAGAGGCTTTTGCAAATCCCACTCTATCATTTCCACGGTCAAAAACACAGTAAAACACAGACATGAATACGTCTCCTAAAATCCACAGCTCTCCAGAATGAGTGGCAATATCGAGAGCCTGAAAGCCACTGATGCACATGGTATTTTCTTCCATGGTTTCCTGAAATTAAAAACACATTTCTATGTAGAATTGCATATTACTGTTTCATAATATGGTAGATACCATTTTTAGAACTTATATACATACCTTTATTATATAATCTTGTGCTTTTAACATGTATTCTCTGTGTCCAATGGTGAAACTTACATGTGGCAGGCTTGACAGTCTCCTGCAATCTACAACAAACTACAACACAACATATTGGTTGACTTGGGAATTGTTTGTTTGAGTTTTTTTTACATTACCCTTTTACTCAGAATTTCTGTCTATCACTCTATGAATCAATCTAACAACCAGAGCATCAATCTCTGCAGGCTGGTTTGGTGTTGCCATTTATTTTTTTCATACCTAATAGCCACAACATACATTATAATAGTATGGCCCTGCATAGAGGTGCAAGTGGTGAGAACGTATGAGGAGACCTCCTGCTCTGTGAGCTAATAGAGTCAAACACAGATTACTCAGACTCCTTGGCTGTGTCTAGACTACATGCCTCTGTCGGCAGAGGCATGTAGATTAGACACATAGGCAAAGGCAAATGAAGCCGCGATTTAAATGATCGCGGCTTCATTTAAATTTACATGGCTGCCGCACTGAGCCGACAAACAGCTGATCAGCTGTTTGTCCGCTCAGCGCGCTAGTCTGGACGCTCCCCTGCCGACATCAAAGCCCTTTGTCGGCAGCCCCGATAAACCTCATCCCACGAGGAATAACGGGGCTGCCGACAAAGGGCTTTGATGTCGGCAGGGAGCGTCCAGACTAGTGCGCTGAGCGGACAAACAGCTGATCAGCTGTTTGTCGGCTCAGCGCGGCAGCCATGTAAATTTAAATGAAGCCGTGATCATTTAAATCGCGGCTTCATTTGACTTTGCCTATGTGTCTAATCTACATGCCTCTGCCGACAGAGGCATGTAGTCTAGACACAGCCATAGTGCAATAACATCACAGTTTCCGATGGAGAGAACCTATCCAGAAGGTCTATGGGGCATATTGAGTGTTAGAGCGCACTACACTAGAATTCCAAGAAGGGAGAGAGTACAATCTGGAATGGCCATGCAGTGCTATAAATATTACACTAATTCACGGTACACATATAAGAGGAGGGTTGTTTTGTGTTTATGGTGGGGGGGGGGGTTGTTTGTTTGTTTGTTATTGGTTTGTTCTATGTATTTGTTTGCCTCTCCAGTTGCTCTGTTCATTAAAAAAAACTGGTTTGGCTTATTGTTTTACAAGAGGAAGAATTTTTTTTTAAATCTAGTTTATGGAACTATATTCCCCGAGTATTTTGAGTGTCCATTGAGTGTATTCTGGGAAAGAGAAGCCAAGCAGAGCTGCAAAGTATATTGTGGGACAACAGAGTCCGGATAATGCATTGTGGAATATGACAAGTAACAGATATTTTTCAGTTCATTGTCAATTTTAAAAAACATTTTTTACAGTTTGAATGAATTAAAAAGTCTAAAACAGGATGTGTGGGGTCAAACAAAACATTTCATTTGACTCAAAATATTTCATTTATTTCATTTCAATTTTGAGCCTTTTTTAATGTTTTAATTTTTTTAAAAAGGGGATGTACTTTCAAAACAAAAAGACATTTTGATCCAAAAAATCTAAATGCTTCCTTTTGATATTTTTGGAATCTTCCCTGCCCGAACACAAACAATTCATCGAAACCAATACAAATTCACAAAACCTGGTATGAATCTGATTTTTTTAAAAGATTTTTAGCTGAAATATTTCACCCAGTTGAGCCATTATGTAGCTCCACTTAAACAACAAATGTGTCTAGAACAAGTTTGTCTGTGGTATAAAAGGTTAAACAGCCCATTGAAGTCAGTAGCATTTGCAAAACACTTATGCCAGAATGCACATGGCCAATTGTATTTTGGGAGCAGCCAGGCAACCACCACCAGCTTCCCCAGGGGTGGAGCTAACAGGGGCGTAGCGGGCGGCTTGCTCTACGGCTGTGCTCGATGTGAGCAGCCAGGCAGCCACCACCAGGAGCAGCTGGGCAGCCACTACAATATTTTGCAGTAAATATACAGAGCACTATATGAAGTAGTATGTCCATGCTACTTTGAAAGAGGAATTGCATCCCTGGCTAAATATTGTGTTTTAACATTGTTTAACGGTATACTCCACATTGTTAAAATAAAAAAAGTAAATGAGGTTTGGTTGATAAAGTCTCCCTCTCATGCCTTTGTTTCTTCATTTATTTTACCTTAATACAACTAAGTTTGAATGAAAATTCTTAATGCTGCCTCTTACATAGGTAAATGAAAATAAAGTCTTTATGCAATGACATAATCTTATACATATACAGGCAGTCCCCGGGTTACATGGATCCGACTTACATCGGATCCCTACTTACAAACGGGGTGAGGCAACCCCGCACTAGGTTCTTCCCCCCAGCAGACCAGGGAGACGCGAAGCTAGCGCCCCCCCCCCCAGCAGACCAAGGAGACGCGGAGCGGCTTTTCTCAGCAGACACCTCAGCTTGAGAATAAAGGACTGAGGGAAGTGAGGTGTGGGAGAATAAAACTGAGCTCTGGAGAAATGTTTGGCTAGAGTTTCCCCTACAATATGTACCAGTTCCGACTTACATACAAATTCAACTTAAGAACAAACCTACAGTCCCTATCTTGTACGTAACCCGGGGACTGCCTGTATCTGTATCTAACATTGGAAATAAAATTGGTTTATCTGAGAACTGAATAAATAGGAAGTCACTGGATTTACACAGCAGGATTAAAACTGCAGTAACACAGTTGTGAATCAGGGCCTATATCTCATCATATATATGCAGAAAAGGGGGCTGAGTTAAAACTGCGCTTTCTACATTATCTTTGACAGTGCCTGATTTTCAGGTACTGTAACACTGAGCAATCTTGATGTTACTTTCAAATGTGGTTTGGAAGGCTTCACTAAAATCGATGCAGATACAAAAGCGAATAAGAATCACATGTGTTTGCTTTACTTGGGATTCTGAAGCTAGGGCAATGTAGTAATTAAATCAACATGTCAGCCAAAGGTCCACATTAACACACTGGTAAAAGTAATAGAGATGTAGCCGTGTTAGTCTGGTCTTGCTGAAACAAAAGACAGGACTATGCAGCACTTTAAAGACTAACAAGATGAGGAAGTGGGTCTAACCATCTTATTAGTTTTTAAAGTGCTGCATAGTCCTGTCTTTTGTTTTGGTAAAAGTAAGTGAGACTGTCTCTAGAGAGGAGTAGGAGTCAACTACTTTATTACCTCAGAACTTTAGAAGTTGCAGGAGTTAGGCCCCGTGAGCTCATAGTTCTGTTTTACCCCGGAAGCACAAGGGAAGTGTGAAACGCAGCAGAGAGAGAAGCTGAAGCACTGAACTAGACTTGACTTTAGAGCCTTGCTGTAATGTGCTAATCAATTTGCTGGCATTATAGTCTATTTACAAAAGACCTCAAGGGGGCAGTGTTTTCATACACCAGTCTGTGCTTGGCAGCTCAGCAATATTAGTCTGGAAACACAATGTAGCGTGGGCAAGTTAGTGACTAACTGGTAAGGGAACATCATTTGGTTCATAAAATCTACAGAATCATCATTTCAGTGGTGTCACATTCTGCACTGGAGTAGAGAGGATTCCCTGCCCCACAGCCTCGCAGCTCGAGGTCCTCCAGTTGGTGGAAATTTTGATAATACAAGGTCATTGGAAAAGGTTCAAGTTGGGTGTATTTTGAAAGCCCTTTCTCCCCACAGACATAATAGTATTACATATGACAAACCTAGAATAAATTGTGCGTGAGTGTGTGTGGGTTTTTAAAAGTCGATGCTTTTAAAATTATACTTTAAAGCCAAAAAAAAATAATCTTTGTAGTCCTATGGAAGTTGCCATGAAAACCTTTATTCC
Source organism: Pelodiscus sinensis (assembly GCF_052426305.1). Lineage (NCBI taxonomy): Eukaryota > Metazoa > Chordata > Testudines > Trionychidae > Pelodiscus > Pelodiscus sinensis. The sequence goes on along the minus strand of NC_143052.1, from coordinate 65,954,588 downwards.
TCAAGGCAGGTTCACTGACAGAAGGTGGCAAAGAGGGCAGTTGCCGTGGGAACCAGCAATTCAAAAAGGCCTTGGGTGCCCAGTCACTGCTACTGCAGGAGCAGTAGTGGCCAGGCCATTTAAAGCACTGCTGGAGCACTGCATGGCACACTCTGGGCAACTCTAAGGGCTGGCTGGAGGTGGGGAGACCAGCGCCACATAATCTGAACAGTGCTGAGGGCTGGCTGCCTCAGCCCTGCCTCTTTTGCCCAACACCTTGCCCCTCCTGGAAATGAGGTGCTGACACCTCCCACCTTGCCCTGATCCTCTCCATGCTACATTTCTATACCTCTTAGTTCATCGAGGTACCAGGCAATCACCACAGAATACTTGGTTAAATCTTAAGCAAAAAGATATTTCAACAAGTCTTTCGGTGCTGTGAGGAGCAAATTCCAATTAGTTGCCCTGACCAATCAAATAAAGGGCAACTAAGACTCAACTTCCTTTATATATAACACGTCTCCATTAATGGAGTATCTGTAGCTGCAAACTGGGGAGATGGGTGGATTGGCAGGGGCACCCTAATCACTGCAGAAGGTGATACTAGTGAAATTATGATTCTATAGATTATTACAAATCAAATGACAGCTCCATGACCTTTCCATCATTCATTTGCCCATGGAATTACACATGCTCCCAGACTACATGAGACTACCATTTAAATGTATATAGGAAACAATATGGCTACGTCTAGACTAGCATGATTTTCCGGAAATGCTTTTAACCGAAAAGTTTTCCGTTAAAAGCATTTCCGGAACAGAGCGCCTAGATTGGCACGGACGGTTTTCCACAAAAGCACTTTTTGCGGAAAAGCATCCGTGCCAATCTAGATGCGCTTTTCCACAAAAAAGCCCCAGTCGCCATTTTTGCGATCGGGGCTTTTTTGCGGAAAACAAATCTGGGCTCTCTACACTGGCCCTTTTGTGCCAGATCTTACATGAGATCGTCAGTGCTTTTGCGGAAATTCAAGCGGCCAGTGTAGACAGCTGGCAAGTTTTTCCGGAAAAGCAGCTGATTTTCCGGAAAAACTGGTCAGTCTAGACACAGCCTATGGTTGCAAGCAGGCAGACTGACAAGCCATGAAGTGAAGAAGCAAAGCTGTTTGGGCATCAATGGAGAGGTTCCTGAAGAACATGGTGAAGTTACTCCCTGAGCAAATAGGAGTGAAAGCATTAGGGTTCTCAGAAATCTGGTTTTCAACCAGAAAGCCCAGTTGAAAACAGCACCTATCTGGTCAGAATCACTGACTGGACACCAAAAGTCTGGTTGTCACCTGCTGCAGCAGGGATAATGTATAAGGGGGACATGCTGGGGCAAGTGCCTCCCTTCCCCTCCCGCCCCCCCGCCCCACCATGTTGGCCTGCCGGAGTGGAGAGAGGGAGGTTTTGTCCTTCACCCACTGCCATCACTGCCTCCCCCAGCCAGGCTCTCTCCCTCATAGGCAGCCATCGCACGGGCTGAGTGGCTGGGCTCTCACGCTGACCCAGGGAGGAGCGGCCAGCAGAAGTAGGTGGCCTTGCCCCTTCCACTTAGGGTGGTAACCCTACCAAATTGGCTAGGATTCTCCCAGAATCAATTTCAACCTCCGAGTAGCTATTGAAAGCGATCAGGAAGATTTTAATATGCCAAAAGTTCAGTTAGCAGGGGGCAACACAGTGGGCCAAACGCAGGGTCCCTATTTTCCCTGGCTCTGAGTGGCTCCCAGAAGTCCCTGTGGCTCCAAGGCACAGGCAGGGGTGGCCAGAAGGGCTCTGTGTGCAGTCTCTGCCTGACAGCTGACTCTGCAGACCCCATTGGCTGTGGTTCCTGGCCAATGGGAGCTGCAGGGGTAATTCCTGCAGGCAGGGGCAGTACAGGAAGCTATCTGGCCGCACCTTCCTGGGCTTAAGAGCAGCAGAGACATGCATGATAGGGACAAAGCTAGCTCTTAGATGATCCATATGTTACATTAATGTGAATTAGAATATTTTTAATTCTAGAACTGTGTCCCCCCTCTAGTGGCTCTGGTAACAAGAACGTTAGCTCTCGTAAGCTCAGCAGATACCTGTGCCCTTCAATGGAATTATTACACATCTGTCATTTTGGAATCTTTTTATCTTAATTTCCTGATTCTGACCGACAGCCAGCCTGGAACTGTTTTGGACTTTAAGGAGTTAACAGCCTTGTGACCTTGGAAAGGTAATCTTCTCTTGTTTTACAAGGTGATAGATCTGTCATAAGCTATCATGATTGTTTGAGGAACCTTTTAACAGAACATTTCCTTAAACAGACGCTTCTCCTTGATCAATACGTGTCATTAATGAGGGTGGGAAGAGATACCTGGGAAGCAGATAATGGGAAAGGATGAAAAACTCTACAAATCACATATCTTGCCCTGATTTCAGTTCTGTTCAAGCAACAAACTTTTTCCTAATCCCTACTTTGTACCTAATTTTGATCATTTTATCTCTTTTCCTGTCCCCCCAAAACATCAGCATTTGTATCAAATCACTACTTTGCTTCCTCTGAGGTTTTTTCCCCCACTCTGTGGTTTTTACCTCTCCAGTTGGTGTTGGACTGGCCCCAATATACTCCTGTAGTTGTCTTATTTGTAAAGAGGGGCCCGTAATAAGAGAAGTGCCTGAATCAACAATGGCTTCACAACCATGGGTGCAAAGTGCAACCCGTCCCTGGATTTTCACACTGCATGTGGAAAAAACAAAGCATATACACTTTAAATAGAGGGCAGATACACTAAGAGTGATGACATAGTTAGTAGGGAATTTAAGCAAGGCTATGCTGCCAGATAGAATACAAGCAACTGGTTCAAACTTTATACTGACTCTTAAAGATGTTCTCTTGCTTATAAAAGAAGGGGGACAGTGTTCACAGAACACTAGGGCAAAAGAGCTCTAGAAATAATACTTATGTGTGTCACCTGCTCTTCTGAACATGTAGAAATTTACAGTCCAACATGGATCTGAGTATTTCTCTGACCCCAATCAATACGTCCATGAAGCATCTCACAAACACTGATGAAAGTATCCAAGGCTGGGAACTATTATTATCACAATCATTTGAAATAGTAGGAGCTAAGGCACAGAAAGGCTAAGGCTAAGTCTGCACTACCACTTACATCAAGAGATGTTATGCTACTTGGGGGTGAAAAAACATCCCTTGAGCAATGTAAGTTACATTGACATAAGTGCTGGTCTGGAAAGTGCTATGTGTATATAAGAGCTTCTCCTGCCAACATAGCTATGGCTGCTTGTTGGGAATGAAATAATTATGTCGATGGGAGAACTCTCTCCCGCTGGCACAGAACATCTACCCTAGAGATCTTACAGCAGCGCAGGGGCATAGGTACAGCTACACTGCTGTAACCTCCCTACTGCACACATGGCCTAAGTGACTAGACCACTGTCTCACTGGAAAGCTGTGGCAATCCATTGAACTCAGTGCTTTCGGATTATGAGAATAGCCCACACCCAGGAAAGTAAGGATCACAGGCACCATCTTTCTTAAGCATTGTCCCCACTTACTAGGAGATTGACACTGTGGAAATTGATCTCTGGGGGGTTGATTTAGCAAGTCTAGTAAGGATCTGCTAAATCAACTGCTGGTTGGCCCCTGTTGATTCCAGGACTTCTCCAGGTCATAAGAAATCAGGGAAGTCTACGGGAGAGTTTCTCCCGTTGACCTCCCACATGGGACACCACAGAAATTTGAACTAAGGTATGTTGACTCCAGCTAAGCTATTCACATAGCTGGAATTACATACCTTGGTTCGATTTCTCCTTTTGTGTAGACCTGGTCTATGACACCAAAGAGATGCTCAACCCCTGCTCCATCAAGGCCCTGCCCCCACTCTACTCCTTTCCCCAAATCTCCACTCCCACTCTGTCCCTTCTTTCCCCAGCTCCACCCAATCTCCAATGCACCCCTTCCCCCGGGCACCCACCCTGCCTCTACCCACCCTGCCTCTTCCCACCCTAGCTCTGCCCCTTCCTACCATATTCTGCTTCTTCCACCCAAGCACTTACTGCACTCCGCAGAACAGCTGGTTGCGGTAGACAGGAAGTGCTGGGAAGGAGAGGGAGAGGCTGATTGGTGGGGCTGCTGGTGGGTGGGAGGCACTGGGGGTAGAAGGACATGATGACCAGGAGGGAGGGAGCTGCTAATGGGTTCTAAGCACTCTTTAGCAGCCAAAGAGTTGGTGCCTATGGTGAGGATTCCCAAAACTCCCACTGTGACCTGTTAATAAAGGACATTCCTCTGAGTATCAGCAGCCAAAGTTAGTGCTTCTAGAAAATATTGCAGCACTGGACACACTAATTAACTTTGTATCTTTCCCAGAAGCACTCTTTTGGGAAGCAGTACGTCCACGGTGGCCAATTGCACCACAAATTTACTGGGCTTTTAATAGGCCTACACAGAGAGACGGTTTCATCAGATTTTTAGACATACATACGTACTTGTTAACGTGAATTTGCCAGTAGTTTTTTTCAGTAACTGGGACCCAGTGAATTGAACCTTTGTAGAGAGAATGGTCTATACCTCCCAGTATCAATTCACCACCATTTTCAATGTCTTCTCCTCTAAAAATGTAAAACAAATATATAAACTGGATGATGTAACATTTAAGCAGGACATTAGGTGTGGGGAGGGAGAAATTAGCTTTCCATTCCAACCCTTTCATGTCTTTTTCAAATGTGTATTTTGTAATGGAAATCTTGTGATTTTATAATTATACCTAGAGATGGCCCCAAATCAGAATTTACAATCTAAACCCCTTACTAAAAATGTTAGCAGTTGTAAAGGGTTTAGGAGTGAGATTAGAAGCAAATGGCCTTAGGCTAGTTTCCATTCTGGTTTACCCCAGTTTAAATCCAGGGTACATGTACTGATTGAAATAGAGATTAGAACAAAGCCCCTTTCCTTCTGAAATACTCTCACTTGTCTGCAGCCCCAGGGTGTGTCTAAATTATACCTCTGTGTCGACAGAGAGATGTAGATTAGGCACATCGAAATTGCTAATGAAGCCAGGATTTAAATATCCCTCACCTCATTAGCATAAACATGGCCACTGCTTTTTTCTGATATGGAGTTTTTTCAGAAAAAAAACGGTAGTCTAGATGCGGCTCTGTCGAAAATAAACCCTTTTTCAACAGATCCTGTTAACCTCATTTTTTGAGGAATACAGGATCTATCGAAAAAGGGTTTATTTTCAACAGATCCGCATCTAAACTGCCGAGTTTTTAAAAAAAACCTCCGTTTTGAAAAAAAGCAGCAGCTATGTTTATGCTAATGAGGCACAGGATATTTCAATCCCAGCTTCTTTAGTAATTTTGACGTGCTTGATTTGCATCCCTCTGTCAACAGAGGGATGCAGTCTAGACGTAGCTCTAGAGTCCTGTTTTGTCTCCTACTTTTTCTCCTTTCCTCCTCATCCCACGTTTTCAGTGACAAAATGCAAAAAAATAAGAGAAGTGGTAAAATTCTTAAAATATTAAACTGACCTTTTGTATTGCTTTTTTCAAACAAAAAAAGGTGGATTTTTAAAAATTAATCCAATAATTGGAAATTTTCAAAATAATAAAAAGGTTCCTTTTACACATCTTTTTTTTTAAAGTCCGTTGTTCATTTTTAAAAAGTTATAAATGTAGGCCATTTATCAGATTAATGAAGCAACACACTTCTTTGGAGTTCTCAGAGCTTTGCATTCATCATTCATATGCACAATAGAAGTATTTTTTAAAGATATAAGTTTAATAGCATTTCTGTAAATTTGATTATATGTTGCCCCACTAGTACGTATGTATCTAGACACACTCCTGAAAATATCCTTTTTTAGATATGAAAAAATATACGAGGTAGTTTCTTATTCTACAGTTAAAAAATGTGCTTCTTTGACAGTGTCCCCTTTATTCAGTATTGAAAACTGACCTGTTCAAGTGGAAGGAAAACACTGGCTCCTTTACCAGATGTTGTTCGATTATGCTGTCAAATACTGGAAGAGCACTGCCAACTGTTAAAGAAGGGTATCCTAAACCCAGCACTCCATCAAAACGTGCAAGAGCAAAAGTCATGCCTGGCTCAAAGATGGACTCTCCAAAGTCCTGTCCATGGATGGAAATATTGCTAATCTGTGATTGTAAAAGGAAACAAATGAAAAGTAAAGTATTCCAAGTAGACTACATGAAATAATCACATTGTTTATACATATTGGGTTTCTAGTTCTAGTAGTTTTATCAAATGTGATGTGAAGAAAGTTCAGGTAAGTGTGATAGTTACATTAACATCAGCACCCCAGAAACCATCTGATGGACAAAGGGGAAAGGCAAGGTGCAAGGCATTTGCCCTAATTACAGTCAATCCATAGGCCTTCTAAAACAGGAGCCATGAAGGGTCATGGTGGAACCAGATGCAATTGTTCCAGGACTACAGATTGTGCATTTCTCTTTATGTCATACTGCAACAGTGCGGCATGGTTCAGTGCTCTCAGGAGGAAGTCTAACAATAGTCAGTAACATACCTTCTTCCAATGTCAAGGTCATTTCTTTATATTTATTATAATAGGCTGGCAGCTCCGCTAGCGTGAGCCAGGAGCTTTGTGAGAGTTAAGGTTGAATCACTAGTTAAAAGACAATTTAACTAGTGCTCTAAAATCCACTTCCTAACACAGATTGTCTTGACATTTCCTGAGCCGTGTGGGAATATGGGGTAGTGTTATCAGTCCAAATTTGGAGTAATTAGAGCCAGAGGTTCCCAAGATACAGCTCAATTACTTGGTTCTTCTAAATTTTTCCCCACAGTTGGGGCTCATGCTATGGCTCTGATGAGGGTTGCCAGGCATCCAGTTTTTGGCCAGAATGCCCAGTCAAAAAGGGACCTGGTGGTTCCATTTGATACTGGTCTAGTCATAAGCACAGTAGGAGCCTGGGGCTAAGGCAGGTTCCCTTTCTGCCCTGGCTCCATGTGGCTCGCAAAAGCAACTGCCAGGTCCCTGTGGCTCCTAAGTGCAGAGAGCCTTTGTGCACTGCCCCTGCCCTGAGTGCTGGGTTTACAGCGCCATTGGCTGGGAACCATGACCAATGAGAGCTGCAGGGATGGCACCTGCAGGCACAAGGGTAGCATGTGGAGCTTCCCAGAGTCTATGAGCCACTGAGACCTGGCACCCTGCACCCAACCTCCTGCCCCAGCCTGGAGCCCCCTCCTACATCTTTGTACCCTCCTGGGCTCGTACCACACATGCTCAGGGCCGGATTAAGGCATGGGCTAGCCAGGCAGCTGCCCGGGGTGCCAACCTATGAGGGGCACCTGATGGCAGCTGACAGCTGCCATCAGGTGCCGTGCGCCCAGCTCCCGGATCATGGGCTGCAGCAGCTCCCAGCAGCCACCCTGCAGCGGCCGCCCAGGGCGGGGGCCGCTTTAACCCCTGAAGCACCGGCCAACAGCGCCCTTGCCCCCGTGGCCACGGGGCCCTGCATGGCCAGGCTCGGCCCGCCCCGGGCTGCGCACCAGCAGCGGTAGCCAGGCTGGGCCAGGCCGGGCACGTGCGTCCTGCTGCCGCCAGCTCCATACACCCTCCCCCACGCGCCGGGTGGGGACGGGGCTGCGCATGCGTCCTTCCCCAACCCAGGGCACAATTAAACTGTCTGCCCGGGACGCCGGAATGGCTCAGTCCTGCCCTGCATGTGATCACCACATTTCAATCATCGCCAGGGATCCAGCAACAGCAGAAGGGAGAGTTGGGCTGAGATTCATGTGAATACGGAAAAATTATTTTTAAAAGCTCAAGGAAATTACATGCCCAGAAGTGAAGGTTCCTGGGTGGAGTGACCCTTTCAGAATGCTGTGTTCAGCTGCACCCAGACCCCTGAAAGCCAGGAACGACAGAGTTAAGGTACATACTCCCCTCCCTGGCAACGCAACCTTCATGCTGTCCTTTTTGAGCAACATATCAACAACACATACAAGTGCTCTACAGATGCTTTACAATATTCTGGGATCAGAGCACAGGTGCTCAGGTTAGGCCTACACACAAACTCTGAGCCAACTTCATACAAACCACCTCAGACTTGCCAAATGTTACCTCCCTTTCACCGTGGCCTAAGGATCCCTTCTGAGACATTGCCTTCACTAGCCCCTCACAAGGCCCCAAAGACCCATGCCATGTGTGCCACTACAACTGACAACCCATATGGCAAGATCACCCCATGCATTGCCACTGACACCATAGACAGGAGTCAGCACTTAAATGAGGCACTTATGAGCCTCTGAGAGACTCAAACACCTCCCATAGTACCACAGGCTGCGTCTACCCTACAGCTCATGTTGGCCTAACATGTCACTCAGGGGAGTCAATAAATTCACCCCTGAGTGAAAAAATGTACACCAACATAAGCGCCAACGTGAACAGCGCTATGTCAATGGGAGACGCTCCCCTAACGACATAGCTACTGCTGCTTGCAGGAGCTGAAGGAAGAACATTTTCCCATCCGCTTAGTGTAGCTATATTAGAGAGCTTACAGCTGCACCACTGTAAACTCTCCAATGTAGCCGAGCCTACAGTAACAAATATGTCAACTTGTGCCAGTGTAAGACCTTCACCATTCAATACAACCATGCCTAACACAGTGAACACAGCTGACATGAATGCAGATAAATGCAGGAATTCAAATCTGTGGAACACAACACAAGTAATGGTACAGCCTCTTGGAATTTCCTGGTGGCTTCTTACAATGGCATCTCATTTACTGAACCATTACTTGTGCTATTACTAGCTCCAGAGGGGCAGAGTTAAGGTTGCCTTCAAGGAGTGGCTCGCATCTTCCCTTTTCATTTCCTTGTTTTCAGAGGCTGGCATTTTGTCAAACACGATGTTCTGGAAGGCTGTGAGGCACCATCAAACAACTCTGCATTAATGCAGTTTTGAGGCATTTCATCTATAATACATGAAAAGGCGCCTTTTCATATAGGCATATTTGCTATAAACTGACAATACAGTTGGTCAGATTAAACTGGCAGCTTGCTCCTCACCTCAAAACCAAACCTACAATCAAACCCAAGCAAAATCAGTTCTTATCTTCAAAACCCTGGACACAGAGTTAAGCTGTGGTCAAGGTCAGCAGATTTGTGCTGTTTTGGACCAGGAATGGAGGAATTTGTGAGGCCCAGGCCTCTCACAGAGAACACCATGATGACAGCTCCCTACTTCCCTCTCCCAACTCCAACCCCACCAGTCTCCAGCTCAAGCATCTACGTTGATAGCATCAGTGGCAATATGTCACTCTCCCCATGGAAGGCAGGCCCAACTATTCAGGGTTCCATAGTTCAATACCAACAACTGAACCACCTAGAAAACAATAAACAACCAATATAGAGAGTGATGATGATGATGATGATGTTAGGGTTTCACTCACCCGTAGTGTGTCTTTGCCAGCGATGCCTAGAAGCTGCCCAGTACCGTACTGGAGAGCAAAGGCCTGCCCTCCATGCTGATAGGAGGCTGATAGAAATGATTTGAATTTTTGATGCATATCTGTGGAGATAAACCTCAGCATTAACACTGGAGATGAGGTCATCAGAAGTGTAAATTTCTGAAACACAGGCCTAGCTAATAGGCAAACAAAACACATTGTCTAGAGGAACAGAATAATATGTGAAGGGAAGCAGGCAAGAGTCCCTGCGTCCTGTAAGTTTTCCCCGTGTTCTGAAAATATCTCAACAATTGATTGATTTTCCTTTCTGCATCACAATAAACATCATGACCCACTTTTAAATGTTTCAAAAATCCAGCTTTTCCCGATTTTTTTAACTTTCTCGTGTTTCTTTTGCCTCGATTTTTCACAAGATTCAACTGTCCATTAACAGCTGTTGCAGCAGTAGGTGCATACCATGGCTATGATGAGGCACGGGACAACTAGAATTTAAAATAGTAACTCAATGACAGCGTCAGTGAGGGTCTTCAAACCTCTCCTCCCCTGCCATCTTCCTGACATACATAGAGGGAAGAATCTCTCCTTCTCTCTTTTCTCTTGTTTCTTTAGAGGGTGTACAGCAAAGTCTGTCTACTCCTTCCACCACTCTGCCAAATATTCCTCCAGCCCAGTGAACTCTGAGACATCTTTCAACTCCAGAGTCAAAAGAACCGTGTAGCAGCAGCTGCAGTGGAGAAGGAGCCTTTCCACTTCTACGGCTGCATAACAGAGAGAGGACGCCCACCCTAAGATCTGGATATCGTGCCCACGGTTACTGAGAACACTTTGTCCCAATACAGATATAAATAAGAGCATGCTCGCAGTACCTCCTCCCCACCCATTGTAGTAGCAGGATGAAGGCATGAGCTGGTTGCCATCTCAAGATGTCAGGAAGGGGAAAAAAATGAGAGATTAAAAATCCTCTCCCAGAAGATTGCACCAGCTCAGAGAATACCCAGACAATGAGATGGAGGCAACCAGACATTCCATCCAGACTGAGATCCATATCTGAGGTTCTGACAGTTATCCAGATGCTTGTGCCCTTACATACAGATGCTTCTCAAACATTAATCTATTCATTTCTCATCTATAGCTTTTAGATTCTACCCTGAAATGTTCTCTCTGTTTTCTCTTACCTCAGATGTCTCTGGCAGCACACTGAATGCTGTTTCTAAGGCTTATCCACCACAACATAGGTTGTGTGGGGTATAACGGACATATTAGTGTAGCTGAGGCAGATACACAACACAGACATTCTTTGTATTGACTCCTTTTTCTTGCGCACTTCACCTGTATAATGGAAATGGACTAATCCTTACATCTCCCCCTTTGTGTCTCTCATCTTTGTTGTACCTAACTAGCAGTGACAAATTCTAGAGCATGCAAAACTGGAATTAGCCTGTATATTATGGGAGAGTATCAACTCCCTCCACTGTTGCACAACAAGAATAAAACTGCAAGTGAGTCTCTGAGTATAACTGTTGTAACCTTGGGTTGTGAAGTGCATTCATAGCAGGGGCACTGCGTTAAAAGGTGAATTAAACCACTAGAAGCTCAAAGAAACAAAACATCTCTTACGGCAGGCTTCGCTGATGCAATAAGCTGAAGGGACCCAAAAATTAGATGATCCTGTGTCGAACACCACTGTGAATTTCTGAGGTGGGGTGCCAACACTCACCACCCCATAGTATTGGGCCTGGGGAAATAAAATACAGCCAGTTATTTCAGTACTACATCAATGCAGACTATCCTTAAAGAAAAGACAGACAAAGATCTAATGTAAAATATCCTAAGGGTTTCCAATCTAATTTGATTTGACTGTTAATTAAATGCTACCTCTACCAAGCAATACATTCTTTCTGGTGCCATGAGTGGCCACTTAAGACAGATTTCGGAATGCAGCATAGCTTTTAAGTACTTCAAGAGCAAGAAGTCAATCCTGGAGTTTTTCCATTGACTTAAATGGAAGCAAAATCAAGCTCCAAACTCTTAGGAACAATAGGCAAAGTCCTGCAGTAATTCCAGGAAAATTCCTATTGAAGGCCACAGGAAGGTCTAGGAGCTTTATCCTAGAAAAAACAAATAATCCTGTGGCACCTTAGAAACTAACAAATATGTAGGATCATGAGCTTTCGCAGGTAAAAGCTCGTGATCCCAATATATTTGTTAGTCTCGGTGTCACAGGACTACTTGTCATTTTTAAAGCTACAGACTGACTTGGCTACCCCATGAGACACTCATCCTAGACACTAATACATGATATAGTCCTATGAATTTAGAAATTAATTAAACTGGCAATGTAACTATCACCTTGCTGGGGAGCACAGCTGTATATTTTTGTTTGAACTTAGGGGCACACAGTTGTATATTTTTGCTTTATTATTATTTTAGTCAGTAGTAATAAGTCAATTAAAACAAGTCTGATTAAATTCAGTCTCTGGTTAAGACTCCACCTGATGTGCCACACAAAACATATCAGATGGATATAGAAAATGCAGAAGGCTCTTTTGTACAAAAGGCATATGGAGATCGTCTGTGAACATGTGAACTCCAAAGTAGCTTATCAGCTTTTAGACGCCACGTGCTTAGTGCCCATATCAGCCTATGGAATAGCACTGCAGCATAAGGAGATTTATTTTTAGGCACAGGCATTTCTGGCATCCGATAAAGACAGAAAAGCTCATCCGGTGCCAAAAGATTCTGTATTGAGGCAAATATTTGACCATTTACTAAGACTATATTAATTTACATGAATGGGCTCAGCATGGTCTTTGCCCCCCAAGAACTTACATTCTAAATTAGACAAGTCAGTGAAAACAACAGCATGAGTTATGCGTAACAGGAGAACACCCAAATGAGCATGTACCACAACTAATCGCTATACGTATGTATGTATTACTGTAACCCTTTTCCTCCCCCACTACAATCTATCACCTAATTGCATCATCGGTAAAATTAGATTGTAAGCTCTTCAGAGCAGGACCTTCTCGTCATATCATTTTCTATATGGCCCCTAGTGCATGAGTTAATAATAATAGATAAATAATGAATACATTATTAATTATTATTATTATTATTATTAAAATAATAATAATAATAAATGGTTAAATGGAAAAAACATGCAACATTTTGAGATTAAATTCGCTAGTGTGTTATTTGGATGAAGTACGCTATTGCCTGTGAGTTTACAACTGAAATTCCTTTTGCAGTATAATCCAGAACTTCAGCTGCAATGACAAGCAGTCAGTCAGAGCTAAGCAAGCCCTTCCAACCACTTCACTCAATGAGGGGATTAATATTTAAAAATGTTTTCTGTAGTAAAGTTAAGATTCACAGCAGTCATCCCCTACGCGTCTGTTCTTTTAACTTCACCGTGAGGATCACCATTTCCAATTAGCTTTTCCCTCCTCATAGTAGGTGGAAGTGGGGGCCCTACTTTTCCTACCGCAGAGTATTATTTATTTATTATATGCTACAAAACTAAAAGGGTGACCACCCCAGGCTGCCTTTGGTACTAGATGCAGCCATATCATTATGCAAAGCTGGAGAGGCCCAGGGATGTTAATTCATAAGCAGGGAAGCTTTGTTTAAATTAAGTAGGCCCTCTGCTTACAAATGCAATAGCAAGGATATAAATCATTCTACTAGCAGCTGGTTTTCTAATATTCATATCTTCGCAAAATGCTCAATAGTTAAAGACCTAGGAGCAAATCAGAAATGCTGTAGTTTAGGGGCTTTTACTTTCAGTGGTGGGTGTAAGAGTGTGTGGAATATGTAAAATTCATTTTAGGGCAGTGGCCTCTACAGAGCCAGTGCTAGGCATAAGCAAACTAAGCAATTGCTTAGGGACCCAGTTCAACAGAGCCCCCTATTCAATTCTTATTATCTGAGGAGGGGCAAAAATATTCTTGCTTGAGACACCCAATGGGCAAGCACCACCTCTGGGCCTGTTCACTGGAAGAGAGCTGGATTTTCGATACAATCTGTTCTGATAGTCAAATTGCCAGTCCTGAGAGGAGTTGGGAATGATCGACTCGTGCATTTGCCACTTTGGGAAAAACTAAATCATTGATCATTTACATTTTTAAAACAGTAAGAAGTGAGAAAAAGATTGAGCAATTCACGGGGTGACCTCAGCTCTGTGCATCCCCCTTAGACCCAGGCAGGGCTTTCCTCAAGGCCACCCCCACTTCTACCTCCCCTCAGGCCAGGCCAGGCCCCTCCTCATGGGCACACCTTTTGCTTCAAGGGCTGCAAAGCACTCTTGCTATCTCTCCCCAGGGCAGGGCTCACCCAAGGGCCCTCTAGTCACTACCTACATTTCCCTCTGACTAGAGTGTGTGTGTTCTTGATTGGTTCTAAGTAGAGCGGGTCAAAACACCAGTCAAAGGTTTCACAGACATTTTCAACTTTTGTGATTGGGTTTTTTGGCCAATTCAACTACTAGTTAAAAAAAAAGTAGTCTCAACAAACAATTTCAGGGTGTTTCTGTCCAAATTCAAACAGCCAACAAAAAGGTTTTCAGAAATTCTGACTTTTGAAGAATTCTGGCTAGCTCTAGTTCAAAAAGGAGTGGTTTTTAACTCTTCATGTTCTTCTTCCATGCTCACCTCTGAGCCTTTTTCCTTCTGGCTCCCTATGTTACAAGTCTCCCCCTCCCCCCCCCCCCCGACCCAAACTGCCATGCCTCCACCTTCTTACATACAAACAATCTCCTCCAAGGAACCCATATAAGCTTGTCCTCTCCTTTGATAAGTGTTCAAAAAAATCAATTAGAAACCCAAACAAAACTCTAAAAGAAACCTGCTGTTCACAAGCTCAAATCAAGGGTGGGCTATAATATCCCACCCAACCCCTGGCCTTCATCTCTGAGATCTGCCTAGATAGATAATTCTTCAGGGCTCAGGCAGGTTTGATATTTATATCTGTGAAGCGCCTCTTGTTCTTTAGGCACAATAAATAATCATTACAAAAACTCTATTCTTGTTACCTACGTGTCTTTATGAACGCAGATTTTTACAGGAATTTATTTGTGACCTAACATGTTCAAACAAGATGAGATTTTGGTTCATTTTGTGACATGTCAACAAACAGATTTCTGATCTATGTTACTGAGCCTCCCACATGGATGTGAGCCCCAGTGAAGTCAGTAGTGGTTCAGGTGACTGCTCGCAGGGCCATGCTAAAGGGAAATTCGAGATCAGTTCCATGTTTATCCTAATTTTACTTATGTTATTTGCTCAGTCTTTCGCAAACTAAGAAGCTCATCTATAAGGATTCACAAAATCTAGTTTAAATAGATACACAATCTCAAACTTTATACAAGAGAATAGAACTAATGTGCTGAACAAAATTTGCCTTCGGTATAATAAATAACCCTTTTTATTGCATTACACACATGAACATACTCACATTCATGTAATCATAGAGCCTTTCTGAAGCAGATCCAGCTGGTAGAAAAACATCTGAAGGGAAGCAATGCAGATATCTTCGAGCAAAAATGTCAGGCTCATGATTTTTCAAAAATTCCTTCAGTTCTCCCTTTTCTCGAAGTTGCTTCTTGATGGACTTAAATTGAAATAACTGGATCCTAAGCAAGCAAAATAAATACAAGCCATTGCAGTTGGACTTTCTTTCTATGTCACTCAAATGCTGGTTTTTTAAAACAGCTTTTGCAATAACACACAGAGATCATGCCAGGAAATCAGCTGAGAACAAAATGCACTATAAGGACCATTTTATGATACCTGAAATGCCTTCTTACCTTTGCATAGCTAAGGCGAATGGCATATAAACCAGAGCCACTAACAGCAACCTCATGGTTTCAAGTGGTTGGGAATCTATACGACATTCATAATACTTCGCACTGTCTTTTATACTTCATTAGCCAACAAAGGGCTGTTAGCCAGGTCAATCAATTCCAGGAGGTCAGTGGTTTGGCAGAGCCTTTATTAATGAATTCTAGGACAGACTATTGCTTTGTGTAAATATTGACATCCACTGAAGATATTAAAGCGCATTCAGCATGGGCATAGTCTATATGAAAAGATACACGTTAACATATATATCTCTATGTTTAGGCAAAGTTCTGCTCATGTTGTAGGAGTGAGAGGAAGAAAGCAAAACACAAAGCAACATGAGTACATGTCTGGATACCTTTGTATACAAAGATGCTGGAAAATCAGCATAAGAGACAGGTATTTCTAATAGTGATAGAAATGTAGCCGTGTTAGTCTGGTGTAGCTGAAACAAAATACAGGACTATGTAGCACTTTAAAGACTAACAAGATGGTTTATTAGATGATGAGCTTTCGTGGCCAGACCCACTTCCTCAGATCAAATAGTGGAAGAAAATAATCACAACCATATATACCAAAGGATACAATTAAAAAAATGAACAAATATGAAAAGGACAAATCAAATTTCAGAACAGAAGGGGGCATTCAACCAGAAAGGACCTTGTCTCAACGACTTAATTACCTGCATCCTGCTTCAAAAGCCTTTTAAAACTGCACTTGAAAGAGAATCCTCTGAACTGTTATTCATGTTAAAATTCGACACTTTACGCCGGGGTCTTAACAAAGACTCTAAGTTATCTTACCCATTACAAAGATAGCTTCCCCAATTATCACCTCTAATATCATTAGCTCACAGACATTTACCTTTCCCCCCTCCCCCTTCTGTTCTGAAATTTGATTTGTGCTTTTCATATGTGTTCATTTTTTAAATTGTATCCTTTGGTAAATATGGTTGTGACTATTTTCTTCCACTATTTGATCTGAGGAAGTGGGTCTGGCCCACGAAAGCTCATCATCTAATAAACCATCCTGTTAGTTTTTAAAGTGCTACATAGTTCTGCATTTTGTTTCAGGTATTTCTAAATGACTAAGACAGCTAAGTAGGATTTAGTTTAGCTTAGTTTTTA
Source organism: Pelodiscus sinensis (assembly GCF_052426305.1). Lineage (NCBI taxonomy): Eukaryota > Metazoa > Chordata > Testudines > Trionychidae > Pelodiscus > Pelodiscus sinensis. The sequence goes on along the minus strand of NC_143052.1, from coordinate 65,938,163 downwards.
TATGGAGCTTGCTACAGGAGGATAACACAAGGGGGTCCAAATGTGTTGTGAACAACTGAAGATAAATGCTCCATCTAAAACTAAGCTATGTGTATTCTTTATGTGAGAGCTAAAGATACCAGCAGATTCCCTCCTGATCATGATCAGAAATGATGTTTCAATTACTTGCAACTTGTTTTATTTTGAATTTTTTCCTCCACAAGGAAAAAAAGTATGTCTGAGCATAGGATAGTGCATACCTTAGGGTGAACTTTACCAAGGGTAACTTTCAAATATCAGTCATTTTTTCTGTACGTTTGTTCAAAAGTATATGGTTAGAAGGCGGCAAAAATGTATTTTTCCACACTTTCCTAAACTCAAAGCAAGCTAAATAACAGGTTGAAATCAGCATGAAAATGAATTTATACTAAATAAATAATCCACCTTTGAACAGGCATAAGAGATTAAATAACAAAGAATTGGTGTTTAGGTACATGGTATAGCAGTAGATTATCATATTTGGCAATCTTAATATTTTGTTTAAAAAATTATAGCAGGCATGTGGTGGAAAATGGCCAATATATCGGCTACTCATTTATCAAAAATATTTGGTACCCTATTTAAAACAAATGGTCATCTGTATTGTCAACCCAAATATTCACAGTCATGGGTAAGACACACTCAAAATCATGAGATTGGCTTAAAAAACACAAGATCTCTTTACTTAACTTCTGACCTTTGATCCTTTATGGCTTATGGTTTTTCAGCCAAAAAGGTTACAAACTTACCTTTAAAAAAAACAAAAACAAAGGAAAGATCTGGTGAAAATAAATGTGGTGTGTTCGCTTCTCTCCAGGGTCTACAGCTTTATGAAAATGACAAATTTTAAAATTCTCATAATAGAATTGCAGGAGTTGGCAACATTGTGGTAAATTTAAAGTGCAATTTTCTACTTACAGAAGCATTGAGTAGCTTACTAGACTTTTTGTAGTTTGTAGCATTTTAAAAAATGTTTATGACATCTTTGGTTGCTTGTATGTATAAAAGAAATTAATGTTCCCTCTAGGCTTAGCTCATTAGTGCCAAGGTGCAATAAGCTACTACACATTAAACTTCTTTAATCTGCGACCCTTGGGGCCTGACCAGTTCTGAACAAGAGAATTTTCTGAACCACGAGAGGTCTATCAGCATTACCAACACTGCCACTGCTTACTGGGCTGTTAGAGGACATTGAGGGGTAAAGGCACAAAACACTGAGAACCAGGACTGGTGGCTGTAAACAAACTTTATGGGACTGTGGGAAACTTGGCCCCATCCATGAAAAGTGGACATCTGGCTAACTAAAATCACATGAAGTTTCTGGACGAGAGAGTTCTGGATTAGAGAGGTTCAGCCTGCACTAGCTAGTAGTTGCTGCCCAGCAATATCACTCACCAGGTACCGTTGTGAACTCTAAGGCTTTAAATCTCCTTTTGGATAGAGATGTAACTGATTAACCAGTAAGCCTCACCCATGAGCTGGGGGTTCATTAGCCCAGCTGGGCCTGCCGTTCTGTGGGTGGGAGGCACTCCAGACTGGCTGGGCTGAAGCAGCTCCCCCACCTCGGTATGGCATGGTGTGCCTGGCCCAGCCGAAGCAGCCTCCCACCCCAGCACAGTGAGGCAAGGCCAGCTTCAGCAGCCCAAGCCCATGGCGCACACTGCCTGGCCCAGCTAGAGCAGCTCACAGACCAGCAGGGCCAGCCGGCCTTGAGCAGCTCCCCCGCCCATGCTGTCCAGCCTGGCTGGAGCAACCCCCTTCCCCAGTGCAGTGGGCCTGGCCTGAGCAGCCCCTGCCTATAGCAGGCTCAGCCCAGCCTAGCTGGGGCAACCTGGGGCACAGGTGAGAGGCTGCTTCAGACCAGGCAGGCCTGCCACGCCATGCCATGGGCCAGGCTGAAGTGGCTCCCTGCCCGCAGGATCCCAGTTAAGCAGTAAACCAATTAAACATAACATTTAACCATGCTTAACGGATTAAATGAGATTTTACACTTCTCTGAGTTCAGGATGGTCCCTTAGCCATTGAGTAGTCTCCTGGATTATAGCATGGGCTAGCGAATTTAGCACCCACTCTTCCTCCCGTTCTATGAAATGCAGTAATTCATGGAATTCTCACTTCCGATATGATGATGAGAGGAATACTTCTTTCTTCAAATGTATGCAACACAGAGTGATTCAGAAGCAAATACAAATCTGATTCTATTCTTGAGGGAATAAACAGCATATACTATCAGAACCTCATATCTACTCAGACATACATTGATGGGAGATAGATGATAGATAAGGAAGATGTACACATCTGAATTGCAGTATATGTCCTCTGCAATGCACCCCTGCAGATACCTCATTTCAAAGTACATCACTCATTTTAGTCCCAAAGTTGCTTACATTCCACATAAATGTAGTATAACACTGACAAGCAAAATCGTACCTGGGACCTCTGGAGCTGAGAACATGAGTCTCCACCACATGAGCTAAAAGCCAGCTAGCTGTTAGCTAATGTTGCAAAGCAGATTCATTCTCTCTGTAAGGGTTCTCAGTGCCATTCGATGGGACGGTACAGCACACCCAGAAAGTGTTTGGGTTACAGTAGCATTCCCTCACTTTTATTACTAACCATTATTACATCAGAAATAAACAATTATGAAGTTCACATTATAATAAGAGTGATGGAATGAATCCCACTGCATTTGTATTTTATGGCATTAATATTTTTGCACTCTGCCATTGGGTCTTCGGCATACATTACATTCCACATCTGAGCCTTGGCCAGTATGGACAGGTGTACCTCAGTGCTAGGAGTCATGAAACCATTTAGAAAGCGATGACTAGCTGAGCTGCATTCACACCCTCTCACAGTTCCAAACACTTCATGAAAGGCTATGTAAAGGAAAGGTAGCCACTTCCAGCTATTCACCATTTTAACAGAGGACTTCATAGACATCAGAAAGGAGAATGGGCTGTTGAATATAACCAAAGAAAATTGAATGTGATTCTGCATGGGCAATACATTCACAGTAGTTATGATCTAGGTGAGCAGTCTTCCTTTTGCCCTCAAAAATCACCTCTGCAGTTACCAAACTTGGAAGCCGGACTGGCAGTAATAACTGCTCTGGAAGAAAGCGAGGAGAACTTAAAGTGTGGTTCCGTTCTGAAAAATTATTATGTAAAAATGGTACTGTCTTAATGCAGATCTGTTCTCAAGATGAAATCCTAGGCCTCATACTATAAAATTATTTATTATTTATATTACCAAGCACGTATAAGCCCTACTCATGCACTGGAATCCACTGGTTCTAGGCATTGAACAAACACAAAGCAAAAAAGATTGTCCCTTCCCCAAAAAGACAATGGGAGTTTTACCATTGACTTCCATGGGACAAAATGTGACTCTAGGTTTGGTATCCATCATATCTGCTAACATCAGCATCTACATTTTTTCTGCTTCTTTGTGCTTTTAATACTATGGAGCCAATACAGCCAGTAGGGAATGCAATGAATTCTACTTCTTGCTCAGAACCAATAAAACTGTCCTCTAAGCCAGTGTTTCTCAACCAGTGGTATGAGTACCCTTAGGGATACTCTAGAGAAGTCTGGGGGGTACGTCAACACAACTGAAATTTGGAGAAAACTGAATTTTTGTTTTAAGTTTTACAACACTTTATTATTTTTGTACTTTTTACACCCAAAAATGTCATCACCTGCGCAGCTACAATTAAGTTGTTTAAACAAATGTGATGCAATGGTAGAAAATTTTTTTGTGTGTCTGAAAACTGTAGGTACTGGGGCTACTTATAATTTTTGTAAAGAGGTAATTTATAAAAAAAAGATTGAGAAACACTGCTCTAAGCTTCAGTTGCAAGGTTAAGCAGTTACATGAGTGCACATCCAGTCCCACTGAAGGCCATCGGTCTATATTATTTTTATTGCTGGTCGTGATCTGCGAGAAGAAAAGAAACCAGCTTGACTTTCAGATCCCAGCTAGAGTTTGCAGGGCTGGTATTGGATGGCTATAAAGACTTTTTATTATGCATTGAACCTACCTGATTTAGAAGAATCAAACACGATAAACATGGAGGCCTTTGTGGCCATATTTACAAAGCCACTTTTCAGAATTGTTTAAATAAGGTTAAAAGGAATGCTCTCCTGAAACAAGCAACCAAACTGGCTTTAAAGTTGAAAGAACAATACAGAGTAAAGGTCTGAATACAGCAGCAAGTATGGTATTCAGATATGGAATGTTTCTGAAGAATCCATCTGCAGCTGCCTTACTCACACCTAGCAGAATGAGTGTTGGACCTTCTTGTACACCACCACCATCACCAGTTTAATGTCAGAGGCAAGACAACCTCTGAACTGAGACTGATCCTCCCTTTGACTTATCCCCAAAAGCCACAAACAACTTTCAAGATTCATAACATATTTTGCTCTACTCACATCAATACTCTTTTGATGTCCAGTTCATGAAGGCTCACTTTTCTAGGTAAGTTTAGAGATACAGGGAAGAAGATGGGTGATGGAAGGAAGGAAGAAAGAAGATGAAATTCAGAAACCACCTTTGAGGAGAGAGTGAAAGAAACACCACCTATTTTTATGTAAAATAATAAAAAAGGATCAGCCATCATGTTTGGAGGAAACTAAGGCTATAGCTACATATAGATTTTATACCGATTCAACTGTTGGTTTAGAAACAAATATAGTTACTCTTGGTGCAGCCTCTAGCGTTGATGCATTTATACCCTTTCCAGTTAAGTGGTTACCAGCATAAACTCTGTCAATATCAAGGTATTTGTATCTGTATACTTGCATCCACATGAGAGGTTTGCACCAATTTAACTGTACTTGTTAATAAATACAGTTACAGACCAGACCTAAGAATGTGACTTTGAGAGATAGCTGGTAAAGAGAACACTACCCTGCCTATTCAAAGAGCGATTTCATGAGTCTTGTCCATATTACAGTTAGGCTTGATCCAGTGTCCACTGTATTCAATGAGAATCCTTCCATTGATTTCCGTGGATATTTGATTAGGCTCTTAAAATGTCATGAATCTACCTGTCTGTCTATCAAGGTGTAGTACTGGTCACCATGATATCTTCCAAGTATTTCAAATTATAATAAAAATCAGTCTCAACACCGAGGTATTTGTATCAGTATACCTGCATCCACACAAGAGGCTTGCACCAATTTAACTGTACTCGATAACAAATACAGTTAAATACTTACAAACACTGTGTATAGACCTGACCTAAGAATGTAACTTCCTTTCCCTCTCTGTCTTCTACTCTATCCCATAGAAAAAATAGCTTGATTAGTTTGGCTGTAGGTCTATAGACTTTCTCCAGGTAAAGCTAAGTTGAAGGGATGAGTTTGGTGTTTAGTTTTGAACTTGGTGTGTCCAAAGTGATTTTTATCTCACTTGTGAGCGCATGATATAGTCTTGGTCCAGCACCAGTGAAGTTCTGTCTCCTGCACTCACAATCTCCAGTTGTGGACATTCTCACACTCTACTGGCAGGCGGTTATTGTGGGAGGTCAGTCAGAGAAAGAAGTGATCTCTCACAAAGCTAAGTTCAATAACAATCAAGAGTCCAGTTTTCTGCACTGATCTGCATTTCTCATTTCACATTAAGAATTAACCTCTTCCGGATAGTTCCTTTGTTCTTGTAAAAAAAAAAACTGAAGTCAGATGCCAGCATCACCTTCTGTGGTGTGCAGTAATAAAAACATTAGTCTCATTGGCTCTTAGAGCTTTTTTAAGTAACCCAGGGAAATAACTGAGAATGTAGTCCTGAGTCCTTATTTGCGATTGCACTGCTTCTTAAGGACCCTAGCCTGCTCCCATTGAAGTGAAAGGGGTTTTCCCACCAAATTCAGTTAAATAAGTTGTAGGGACTAACTGTGAAGAGCAACAGAACACCAGGCCCATGATAATGTCCAGTTAACATTTGTTCTTAATATTTTCATTTTTGTGGGACAGATACGCCTGATTATACAAAACCAAAGAACACAACAGAGCTGTAATGGCAATGACCGCAGTCCCATAATGAGGTCCAGGTGGGTCCCTGTAATATAGCGGACCCCCAATGAAATATCAGGGCCAATAAGATTACCTGTTAAGCTATGAAAAGTGACTTAAATTTCTAGCATTAGGCATAACCATGTCCAGTAATTCCTGACTGGCTGAGTATTTGATAATTTGCCTCATACCCTCAGTTTCTCTACTCAGTCATTAGCTGCCAAGAAATGCCCTCCCTCCTTATCATTTCTGCTTAAATAAATCAGGAATTTTATTATATTTCTTATGTCCCCAAAAGCCCATTTTTCTGTGGATGAGCTGTTCCCCCCCAAATACTCTGATTTCATTAGCTTGTTCCAAACAAACTTTAGCTTTGCCAACAAAAGCACAAAATGCAGCAACAAAAGGTCATTCTGACTTTTTTTGATAAGCTATAATAATGATTAATCTATAACCTAGAGTTTTCCTGAAATATATTTAGTTAAAACGAAAAGAAAAACAATCTTTCTGAATTATGCTCCAGAAATATATAATCACAGTCTCTCACATACAAATGCCAACCTGATAAGACAAAAATGTATAGATATATTTTTCTTTTCTACACACTACGTAGATAATAGGGCAATTACACTTTAAACAAACTATACTAATAACCTAAAAACTTATTACCAAGTATTTGTACCACACTGGTCACCATAGTATCTGAACCCGTTATATTACTAAGGAAATATTTATATCATGGGTGTGTTCTTTGTCATTCACACAGAATAAGCTCACACCCATAAAAAGTACCTTATGCTAACCACTGCAATGCACACTCTATTCTATGTCTGTTTTGATAGGATCAAATCAATTGGAAGGGGGTAAGTTTGAAAGCCTCAAATCTTTCAGAAAAATTGTGTGTGAGTGGGTGTGTGGGGGGGTGATTCATAAAACAGATTAAAATATAAATGGTAGGCTAAGTACATCAAAAGATTTCAGATTAAGGGGATTAAATCAAAGTACTTACATGTTCCACAACAATTGTTTAGAAAGGGAGAGATGATGAAAGCATGGTGCTGACATGCCAGTTGTATCATTTCTCTGAAATACTGCTCAGCATTGCATTATAAAAAATGTAGCAACCATGTGAAGGTTACTCAGTGGAAACCTCACAGTTATTGTGGTGCTGCCATATGTATGGTACATCACTTGCTTTGCCATTGTCCAGTGTTCTAATCCAAGAGAATATTTTCAATACTGATCCTTCCAGCACACAAAAGACACTTGCAATAGCCTTGCCTTCAAGATCCTAATAACTCTGCCCATTCCTGCTTATCAGTCTCAATCTCATTTCATGTCACCCCAATCCTCTAGCAGCCACTCTGCCCTATCAGAAAAGCCATCCTCAGCCTGCCACTTACCTGTATCTCCCATCAACATCTTCAGGCCTCCTTTCATAACACCCAGTCTGCATGGACCATACCTCAAGAACTGGTCCTCCACATCACTGCCCTCTCCTCATTCAAATCCCTGCTACAGACTGACTTCCACAATGACAGATGTACAAGTAACTATAATTGCATTTGTGTAGGATGATTTGGAATTGCCAGAACAGCACATTTAAAAACAACCAGTATCAATGAGCATGTGTATGACCAGAATGTAAACATCCATCATGATGAGACCACTTTAACTGTTGCTGTTCCCAAATTCTGTTTGTTCTGTCTTTCCTTACCCTCACAAAAAGTAGCTGTTCAAGGCAGTGACCATAACTTCTTTTGAGTTTGCACAGCACCTAGCACATTTAAGATCCTACTGGAAACAAGTTGTCCACAATTTAAATAAAGTATCCATCCTTACTCACAGATGATGCAGATAAAGAGTCAAATTTTGCCATTTGATGTGTGTACTAAAAGCAAACCAAACAGCCAACTCCATCTGTTGGAAATGCTCTTGTACATTAAGCATCGACATTTTTTCAAATCTCCGATTTGAAGATTTTCAAAAGTCCTGTAGAAAGACCCACCCAAGAAGCCAAAGCATCCATAGAGATGCCCTCTGAAGACTGGAAGCCCTCTACAAATGAATGCATGCTATGCACCAAAGATTGCAGACTTTGAACAGCATCAAAATTAGTGAGCACAGTGAACATACCACAGGAAAACCTGCTAAGAGCGACCACCCATCAGAATTAGTAAAAGTGGTTGTTTGTATAACGTGGTCTATCTTCAAACGTTGCCATAGCAGACACTGGTAATTCTGGGACCTCTGCAAGTAGTCTCTTGTGACAGGTGATCAATCTTCAGAGGAAGTCTCTAAAGCAGCTTTTACTGCTTATAAAACATTCAATAACTGGCTACATTTAAATGAGAGAAAACCTTGTCACTGATTTAATTGTAAAGTCTTTTACCAGACCAAAGGGCAGCTAGTAATTCTGACACTGGGAATCAGCAGCAGGGTCACTAGAATGGAGGAGGTTAACCTTGGCACAATGTGACAGCCAATGTGTTGCATATGGGATTCAGACAGTGCAAGTAAAATGCAATGTAATGAAAAGGCTGCACACAGTTAAGACTCCTAGCAGCTCTAGTAATGCGGTTAAATTAAAAAAGCAAATACTTAGGCCGCTAAAGAGCACTTTGCCAGGTATTTGTGTTAAATGTGTGAGATAACTATTGGGTGGCAGGTCACACTGTTAAAATGTATATTTGGCACCTCACAAAGTAACTCCATAAAAGTGCCACTGATCTGGAAAGTTAGCTGAGTCTTGACAGGTATTCTAAACAAGAATCAGATTACATCTGACATTCCCACTCAGTCTGCTGCAAGATTAAATGTTTAGTTTAAATTAAGTTTAAAAATTCACTCTTCAGCGATGTTTACTTTCCGTAGCCAATCCCCGGAGCTGGTAGCAGCCGCGCAGACAGGGTGGCTATACCTCCAGGGGGGCAGAGAGCATTTGAGAAACTATTTTTGGTCAAGTGTCATGCAATGTTAGAACTTTTACAGTCTTCCCAGGGAAGATGGCCTCTTTTCTGTGTGTGTGTGTGAGAGAGACCTGTTCACCAAAAGTCATGCTGTCTGCACTTCCCATCACCAAGCACTCATTTGGTTATCAGCAACATTTCAGACCTCTTGAGATTAATGACTGTTGCCATGTAAACAGTGTTTTATAATGGGAAGAAGGAAATACCAGCAGGACAGTGCACAAAGTAGAAACCAGGGAGAGTTCCCGATGCTGCGGGTGCCACATGATAGCGGTGGTTTTCAGCGCAGTTTCAGTATGGGCAACACCCTGAGAGCAGTCATTGCCTTCATCCCTTCTGACGGCTGCCAGAAATACCTTCTGGGCAACCTGGAAGAGATGCCAGTTGACCGAATGGTGGATCTGAGCGGCAGGCAGCTGAGGAGATTTCCTTTGCACGTTTGTTCTTTCCGGGAGCTCGTCAAGCTGTACCTGAGCGACAATAACCTGCACCAGCTGCCGCCGGAGCTAGAACAGCTGCAGAACCTCCAGATCTTGGCCTTAGATTTCAACAACTTCAAAGCACTGCCCCCGGTGGTGTGCACCCTGAGGCAGCTGTGCATCCTCTACCTGGGCAACAACAGGCTCTGTGACCTGCCCCAGGAGCTCAGCCTCCTGCAGAATCTCAAAACCTTGTGGCTCGAGTCCAACTGCCTGCACCACTTGCCCGAGGTGGTGTGTGAGCTAAGCCTCCTCAAGACCCTGCACGCCGGCTCCAACGCCCTGCGCACGCTGCCTGCGCAGCTGTGCGACTTGCAGGAGCTGCGCACCATCTGGCTCTCCAGCAACCTGCTGGCCGACTTTCCTCCAGTGCTGCTGCACATGCCCTTCCTGGAGGTGATCGACGTGGATCGCAACACTATCCGGTCCTTCCCCAGCCTGGCTCACCTCCCCGGCCTCAAGCTGGTAATCTATGACCACAACCCCTGCCGGAACGCACCCAAGGTGGCCAAAGGGGTGCGCAGAGTGGGGCGGTGGGCAGAGGAGACCCCCGAGCCGAGGAAGCGCTCTGAGCTCGGCAGAGAGGAGGAGACTGACAGCAAGGAACTGCCACCTCCTGCTGAGAAGCAACCCCAGGCCTGCTAAGGATCAGCCAAGCAGCTCTTGCGGGTGCTAACAATTTGCCATCTGTGCCCATCTCCTCTGGATCTGTGGGAATTGCGCATCTCTGGCTGTTTACAACAAAACTGCCATTTAAATAGAGCGTTTCTTCACTTCCTGGTACCTCGGCTGTTAAATGAATGCACACAATAGTGCCTAGACTGGTCTTCATCACTGTATTTTGAGAGACCTGTATGCGCTCAGCTAGTAGGTGTAAAGCTATTTAAATAGACGTGCCATCAAATTCCTCCCTCTTATCCCGAAAGCCTCCTTACCTAGGGCTAAAGACCAGCATGTCCTTTGTACAATGAGCAGGTGAAAAATACTTTATAAAGCTGACCCGTTGAAGGGACACTACGGATGTGCATCTAGCAAAATCCCTTTTATTCCAAATGCCACCTGAGGAAGCATGACTGAGCTTTTCCTTCCGCGATCACACTGCAGCCTCCCGAGTGAGCACTCGCTGCTGTGCCCGGATGGAGCACAAGAAGTATTTCTCACGCAAGTGGTAAAAGGAGCCTCACAGCTTGTCAAGATCCCCTCTTCTGCCTGGAACGAGGGTGTAGGAAATATCACTGGACTGGCCCCAGCTAACACTGAACATGACTAGACTAGCCAGAGAGAGAATGAGGGTTTTTTGGTTTTGTTTTGCCAGCACTTTATGCAGAGTCATTTCTCCCTTCAGCGGGGTGGCTTTTCAAAGCTGCAAAAGGATTTGCTTTCATTTGGACGCTTTGATTGTAAAACTACAAGAATCGGCAGGGTGACTTGCAGGTGTAAAACCGCAATAGGCCCCAACTCTGTAAACATACCAATGTTCACCTAGAGCTAGCCCTTGCCTTCCACAGGGCTACTCCCTTCCTAATGTTTGTGCAGCTGAGGCCTGTGCTTCTGCCACCACACTTGGAAATTTACTCAATTGCAGGCTGATTGTGCCCCTTTAAATTAAAAGGCACGTTTTGCACAAATGTGCCCTAGGTAACAATAATTGACTCAAAATGGGTGGAAGTGATGTCTACTAAGGAGTCACTTGCCATGACTGTTCTTTTGAATTCATAGTGCCTTTTGTACTCAGCACCAAGCTTGCTATGTTAATGGGAGCGTCACTGGACCTGAACAGCTGCCTGTCAATCTCCTTATCAGCACAATATGCAAAAATCATAGTTAACTTTCCATAAAGCAGTTGATTTAGTGATTAATGCCATTTACATTCTTAAAAGAATATTTGGGAAGTAGAGAACCAGTTCGTACTTTCTGTCTTATTAAAGTTAAGTCTGGATTTGGATCTGGCTAGTACCCGCCTAGTGTGCTTCGTATTTATTATACTAACTGTATTAGAGTTGTTCTCAAGTGCCTTTAACAGAGAGCAAGTGCATTGCTCTGGATTATTTTTCTCAAAGGCTTTACCAAATCTTGCTCTGCCAAACTAACAATTATTTCTTTAGTAAATAATGTTTGGATTTTATACGTGAGGATAGATCCATTTGAATGAATGTGAGTCTCTCCTCTTTGGTTTAACTGAGGCTTCTTTCCTTTGCTACAAACATGACATCTTATATCTGGGAAAGAAACAGGAATTCTTTTGTTGTATATATCTGGCTAATGTTGGAATAAGCCCAGGCAGTGCTGATTGTCTACTATAGCATTCTATAGTAGCCCTCTCACTAATGCTGGGCACTGAAGCTGGGATTCACAAGAGTTATTTATAGAAGTTAGAGCCTTCCCTATATTTATGACTCCTATTGAAAATGATCAAAATCACTCAATGTACAAATAGCTGCAGTGGGGCTTTGGGGACATTGAGGCTACGTCTACACTGCCCCTTTTCCGGAAGGGGCATGTAAATTTCACTAGTCGTCGTAGGGAAATCCGCGGGGGATTTAAATATCCCCCGCGGCATTTAAATAAAAATGTCCGCCGCTTTTTTCCGGCTTTTAAAAAAGCCGGAAAAGAGCGTCTAGACTGGCCCCGATCCTCCGGAAAAAGTGCCCTTTTCCGGAGGCTCTTATTCTTACTTTAATAAGAGAATAAGAATAAGAGCCTCCGGAAAAGGGCACTTTTTCCGGAGGATCGGGGCCAGTCTAGACGCTCTTTTCCGGCTTTTTTAAAAGCCGGAAAAAAGCGGCGGACATTTTTATTTAAATGCCGCTGGGGATATTTAAATCCCCCGCGGATTTCCCTACGACGACTAGTGAAATTTACATGCCCCTTCCGGAAAAGGGGCCAGTGTAGACGTAGCCTGATTGTTACTGTGAACACTCCCCAGTCACTGCTGGTGAAAGTAATGTCGGTATTTTGACTCATTTAACCCCTTGAAATGCTGTACAAGTTGAACCTCTAATCGGGCACTTTCTGATCCAGTAACATCCATGGTCTGGAATGATTCTAGTTAGCCAGATGTCCACTTTTCATGGATATAGCCAAGTTTCCTGCAGTCCCATAAAGTTTGTTTACAGCCACCAGTCCTTGTTCTCAGTGTTCTGGGCTATTATTTAGAAGTTATTTGGGGTAAATTAGAGCTAAGAGCCCAGTGAGAAGTGGAAGTATTAATAAAGCTGCCAGACAGTATTGATCTCATGTGGTTTGGCAACTACTTTGGTTCGGCACTGGTCAGGTCCTGATGGAACCAAACTAGACAGGTTCAACCTATATTGTAAATAGACTGGTGGTTTTAATACAAACATCAGCAAATGGGACTTCATATACTCATTTAAAGTTACTGGAACCACAACCTAATTGTCAGTCACTTATTTTTCTATCATATTTTGATATGCTGATAAATTCACACTAAATAAACAAATCAGAAAACTGGACTAAAACCAAGCTTTACAGCTTCAATAGTTACATAAGGGAGCTTTATGCAGAACATTGCACCATTTTTTTCCTATAAAAGTAATTATGGAAGTCCAAGGCTGGTTCCAGGCAGTGACAACGGCAACTTTATCATGTTAGTATTCAGTATACATATTTAAAACATGAATGCACATACACACAACCTTGCACTTCAGCATATAGTTTCATTTCATTATTTTTCTTAGAGTAGGATAAACCAAATCAATGCAGATTTCTAAACAGTGGGAAAAAAATCTATGTAATGTATATTTATATTACATCAGGCAGAAGTACCAAGCAGGATATGCTGATTTCTCACAGGTTATAACAGAGATGGAGCTGAGACCTTTCATGAGATCAATTCAGTTTTATATGGAAGAGAGCGATGAAGGCTCCTGCTCTGATAGATATGAAAAGGAAAGCAGCATCAGGCCCTAATGGAATAGAATAGAAATTCCATCATCATCATAATTAATTTCCATATTTATATTAGACAAGTTTGAGGATTGAAGCTCCATCTTAAGCTAGCTGGTTGGGATTCTACTTTAGTTTTGGTAGCCTACAGCTATGCAGTGAGAACAAAGGTGGCCAGAAGAGCACGCTGCTACCTTTTGGTACCAGTCTTAAATTTTTATCACATGGCTTACACTTAAAACAGAGTTAGAACTGAACAGACATTACAAACAAAGCAGGTCAACTGTTGAAGTACCTTAGTTTTAAATATCGCAAGCATTATTTTTCTTTCTAGCAGTAATGGATGTACCAGATCTTAACCCCGTGGCAACTCCAAGAGAGCATTCTCCATAGAACTGTGCAGGAAAATATTACTTATGGGGGGGAGGGGAGAATAAACATTTATCTAGGAAGCAGTTAGAAGATCTGCAGAGTTTGAAAGACCAGACAGCTTATGGTGGAGATAGAATAAGGGGCAGAGTACAAATGCAACAGTCATAAGTGCATGATAAATGCAATTACCACATCAAGGTCATCACACAGAGTGTACTGACAGGCTGTGTCTACACTGGGCCACTTATTCTGGAAAAGCAGCTGCTTTTCCGGAATAAGCTGTGAGCTGTCTACACTGGCCGCTTGCTTTTCCGGAAAAGTAATGATGATCTAATGTAAAATCGTCATTGTTTTTCCGTAAAAACTATGCTGCTCCCATTTGGGCAAAAATCCTTTTCCGGAAAAACTGTTCTGGAAAAGGGCCAGTGTAGACAGCACAGTAGTCTTTTCCGCAAAAAAGCCCCGATCGCAAAAATGACGATCGGGGCTTTTTTGCGGAAAAGTGCGTCTACATTGGCACGGACGCTTTTCCGGAAAAGCATCCTGTCAATGTAGACGCGCTTTTCCGGAAATACTTATAACGGAAAAACTGTTCCGTTTTAAGCATTTCCGGAAAAGGGTGCTAGTGTAGACGTAGCCACATTGTTTTGAAATACTGTATCTGTAACAGAGTAAGATAGTTCACTCTATTTAAACAATTGTCTTATTGGTCTATCATATCTTTCCAGAGGATGCTGCATTAGAACTCTTAAACTACAGTGCAATATATGTCTCAGAAGACTGGTAAATTTCAGGTAAACATTGCTCTATTTTAAACACCTGTCCCTTAAATGAAGATAACCACCCTGAGCAAAATGATTTTGAACAAGTTCCAAAGTGTCCTTTTCTAGAAAACATCAACATTTGTCTTGTAGCGTTAATCCCACAGGGCATGTGCCTCATGGGGACAATTCTGGGTGGGACTAGCACTGAGACCAGAGACAGACCACAGTACACAGCTCTGGCAGGAGGGGGACATGTCCAGACTGACAGATCCCAAGCTGGGGTAGGGCAAAGTGGGCAGAGCCCCTCTCTGCTCCATTGGCATGCCAGGCAGCCCATGTGCCTCGGGTTCCATCAGGACCTGACCAGTGCCAAACCAAAGTAGTTGCCAAACCACAGGAGGTCAATACTGTCTGGCAGCTTCACCAACACTTCCACTTCTCACTGGGCTCTTAGCTCTAATTTACCCCAAATGTCTTCTAAGTAATAGCCCAGAGCACTGGGCTGCTGAGCAGTAATGGGGGTGGGGAGAAGCAGGACTCCCCATTCTTTTGCTTCCCTCTGCCGGGAACCGGATCCCTCCTGTGCCCCTCCCCCTGCCATTGCCCACTCACTCAAAAGCTGAAGCCCACCTGTTTTACTGTCCTAACCACACACCACTGCTACTCTCACATTATAGCAGCTTCTGAGCAAACCATTGCCTTTCCTCCCTTCTGTGCCAGAGTAGCAGGAAAGCTTCCTTCAGCACCTAAGGCATTTTTGAAGTTCACTGAACAAGATGCTCTAACCTGGTACCTGAGTTCGGAACTGCTAACCGAGTTATCAATCAATAAGGCACAATTTCCTTAGGCTCCTTCCCATACTGTACAAATTGAAAGTGTCTTTTGTCTAGGCCAAATATTTGTGAAGAAAACCTTAAAAATAGAACTGAGAGCAACCATTCCAATATTGGAGAAACGTAAGAAAACAATGAATAGTCTAGCAGCACCTTAAAAGACTAACATGTAGTTGGTATCAATCTTTCATGGGCACAATCCACTTCAGAACTTGTACAGTAACTGGTGAGCCTCCCAGGTATGTGTATGTGTACTCAGTGCATATAATTTGGAATCTTTTGCCAGTAGTAGAATTAGGTGGTACACGTGCCCATTTTCTTCATGATGTCAGTGTAAGGCATGAAAGAGGCCACAGCTGCCTCCTCTTCCTTCGCATCACTACACATCACAGCTGAAAAATAGTGGGAAGGAGGGCCATGGAATATAGCTGCACAACATATAGCTTGAAGAACAACAGTTACTTTACAGGTAAGTAACCATTTCTCTTATTCAGATTCTTGTGCATTTCACTGCAGGTGGCCAATCAGCAGTTCCCTTACAGCTGGGACTTCGGATCATCTGAGCAGAGACTAACACCAAAGTTGACATTGTTATAAGCAGAGATCCTAGTTTCCCATTATAAAAAACAAAACAGGTTTTTGTTTTTTTTTTCATAAAATGTGAAACTAAAGGTTCTCCATAAAAACGCAGATTGTTTTTCTGTGGCAAACTTGATTTCTAGGATGTCCCATCATGAGATGGCTGTGACATTCTGCACTCCACATTCACCATAGTGATATTATAATGTAATTATGTTACATTTTGTACAAAATATGCCCTGTGAGGTGTCAGTGGAAAGTTATTATTGCTGAATATGATTAGCCTATGTGTAATATATATCATTTTTGTATCTAGTTATGAACATTGATCTGCATTTAAAATCTGCTTGTTGCTGGTAACTCAGTTACTTTACATGCAGCACATTATGAAGATCTATTCATGGCAATGGCCATTGAGCAAAAACAATTGGCCATGGAAAAAAGCTTAGTCTCACCTGATGAGCCTTAACACTTTAGTCAGTGTGTAAGAACGAACTGCTATGACTCAAAAGCATGAAAGGACAGGTAATTAGATCATGTGATACTGAACTCTGTTCTTGTGCATGTGTCTTTCCCCACTAATTGTGCTGGGGACTTTGCTTGGGACAATGAAATTCCCTCCATATGGAAGCAATGAAGGCAGTAGTGACATCAATTAGACTCAATCTTCTTATAATTCAACACCTGGAAACACCTCAGGAACAAAGACTGAATGGGGGAAGGAGGTCCCAGATGGGAAAGGAGCCCTGCCTATGTATGGAAGATTGGGCAGATTGCTTGTACCATCAGGGTGAGACATTGCTTGACTGGTTTCACAGAAATAATTTAAAAAGATCTCTTCCTCCAATGCTCAGTCATGCCTAAAAAAAATTATAGTACTACTCGCAATTACGAAAAAAAAGCAGCTTTATAAAATTAAAATTTTCTAGGAGAAAAATACAGATTTTGCCCATGAGAAATCTTGCTGCAACCAACCATTGCATTTTCTGCTTTGGTATTCTGTAAATTTCAGTGCTAAAAGAATAATGATAAAAAAGCTTAACAGCAATAGATTTTTTTCAACATTCAAATTATACCTAGTCTTTTTCTAATTGCCAAAAATGCAGTACACATCTAGTATCTGTTATGAAGCAAAACCCACATCTGGAAATACACAGCCTGCACAGCATGTTTTGAATTACGGTGCACAAAAACATTATTTTCAAGTTAAAAGTAATAATGTAACAAACTGGGAGAGGATAGTTATTAGTATTCACTTCCTTTGTCACAATATTAACTTATTTTTCTGCACCCAATGCTGAGTAAGTCCACTGCAATCCTCTCTAGATATCAAGATCATGTTTATTCTTTATTAAGCAGAAAACCATCAGCTATGAACTTGAAACTTTATTTCAGTGAACTATAGGGAGAAATACAAAAGGAACTAGGAAAGGAACAGAAGGACTACAGATGTTGCGTACAACCCATGTTTTATTTGAATGTAAAATGCCTTTTTTCAAGCACAAAAACTAAATAAGTTAAATCTGCAGTACATGCAATGACAACATACACTCTATCACTGTCAGCTTCTGTTCCATAACCTTTCAGGAGGTTCTCTTTTCTTTTTCTTTTCTTGTGTGTGTGTTTTGCTTTAAGTATTTGGCGAGATCTGGTCCTCAAGTCTTTATGGGTTGAATAGTTAACATGGGTGATGGTCTGGTACACGTTTCCTGAAAGAAAGTCACATTATTGAAAATGGTATCTTTCCATTGAAGTCTAGCAGACTTTTTTTTAAGTAACAAGTTTTTTCCACATTACTATAAATTCAATGCCAATTATTTCCATGAGCACAAAAGATAAGAATTGCCTTGCTGGGTGAGCCCCTGACCCCTCAAATCCAGTATCTTGTCTGACACTGCCCAGCACTACATGCTTCTTGAGAAGATGCAAGCAATCCAAATGATAAACTGATAGAGATGATCTGTCCAGTAAGACTCTTTTCTTAATAGCTAAACACACAGGTGAAACCCCAAAGCATTAGATTTCATACCCCCTTCTAAAACTTTTAGTATTTATCAATATACTTTTATCAACTGGAGGTTATTTACTAAAATTCCAATTTTTAAATCTTTCCTGCTGGTGGCTATTTTAAAATTCAGTAAGGTATATAAAACAGTTCAAAATTTTCCCTCCACTATGCATTATTCATATTTATAAAAAACATTTATGGCCCATCCACCTAACTTTCGTTATTTTCTTCTGAAGTTTCTTAGAATCCTCTATGGACTTCATTAATCTAAATGTTTGCCTTCTTTGCAAATTTTGCCACCTCCATGTTCATTCCATTTTCCACTTCATTAGCAATCAGCCCATTTAGTAGAGATTTGTGGCACCCCACTATGAACTTTTCCCATGACAATCTGCTACTATTTTCTAACATCTGTTTCTATGAAGTTAAAATTAAGGATGAAATTCACCAATGTGGAATCCATGTGAGCAATGACATGAAGAAATGTGGGTTACACATTTAAGATTGGAGTGCTAGAAGTAAATATAATCTACCAATCAGCTGAAATAGGCAAAGTAATAGAAACAGACAGCAATAAGCAGTAGCAGATTACATTTCGGATATATTTTGGGCATCCAGATCATTTTTAAATCCCTAAAAGCTAAAATTGTAAGAGAATCAAAACTTGCCCTCGCCATTTAAACTGACAAACAACAGATTTTTCCAATGAACTCCATTTAGCTCTATACACTGATCCAATGTTACGTCAACTATGGATATTCATTTTAACTAGATAGTGCTTGAACACTCTAATTTAAACATCACAATGATTTTGGAGAGTCAATTGCTTCTGCTACTGCAATCCTACTGTGGGAACAAATGTTAGAATTGAATAGTTTTATCATCAGGAAAAACAACCACCAAACTTATCTTCTGAGTTCAGAATACCTTGGTGCTGCTTTAATAATGTCATCCACACGAAGAATCATTTCTGCTGCTTCCGCTGCACTCAGCAGAACTTGTCTCTTGACTTGGAAGCTTTCAGTTATTCCCAGGGTAGCCATGTCTCCAATGACACCATCCTTCATATCTTTAAAAAGAAAGATATTTTGCCAGAAGGATGTTTTTAAAAGAAAAAGCTCGCTAATAATCTGCATTATACACAAAGCTGTCTAAAACAAGTTTAGATAAAAACTGCTAATCTCAACCACATATTATCCATGTCATATTCTACAGACATTATGTATTTTAAAAAAAGAGTTTATATTTATTACCTGTATTCCTCCACTTGTAAAGCCAGGTGCTTTAATGACTATAGGTATGTCTACACAGCAGCGTTATTTTGGAATAACTGATGTTATTCCAAAACAACATAATGCGTGTCTAAACTACAAGGCTTTAATTTCAAAATAATGTCGAACTGGAGGACTTCTTACTCCGAATCATGGTAACCCTCATTTTACGAGGCGCAAGGGAAGTCGAAGGAAGAGTGTTCTTCCTTCAACTTCCTGCTGTGTAAACAGCGTCAAAAAGCTGAAATAAACTATTTCGACTTAAGCTACACAATTGCCATAGCTGAAGTGGTGTAGCTTATTCCGACTTCAGCCCTGCTGTGTAGATGTACCCTATGAGTCCAACTATGCAGGGCTAAAAAGGAGATAATGTAAAATATTTCCAGAAGTAACCTAAAATAATTTCCTACATACAGAAATGTCAACTCCAAAATTCACCACCCTGGAACATTCCTGGATAAAGAGAGTATGCTAGGTTCCCTTGGGAAGCTGTGAATATCCCCTTTCCAACAGTATGAAACTTCTATTATTAAATGCCATACTGAGCTGCAATATGGTGTTAAAACTATGAAATTTTAAGTACATACTAGGGATATTAGCTATTGGTTAACTGAAAAGTCATCTAACAGCAAGAATTCTTAGTGGTTAGTCAACTATTCTATAGTCCCTGCGGGCAGGACCAGCAGCAAGTGCAATCCAGTCCCACTCCCAGGGAGCCCCCTGCCACCACATCCTGCTGCCTCCATATCAGAAGCATGGGGTGCAAAGCAGGAGCCAGTCTGTGAGGGCAGCCAGTTTAAAAACCAAGTTTCCTTCATGGACCGGCTGCCAGTATCAGAGGCAACAGCATGGGGTTACTGCAGCCTCCGTCTGTGTGGGGTCCGAGCAACTCATGAACATAGGCTGCTGGAGATGGGGGAAAATGTGGGGAAGGCTGCTACAGCAGCAGCCCGGACTGAGGGGAACCCCCGCTGACAGGGGTTGCTGCCGTGAAGCCATTCAGCCTGTGGCAAGCCAGGGCTCATTGAAGGCAGAGGCTGCTTCACAGCAGACTCTCTCACCCCACCCACTGCCACCTCTGATACAGAGGCAGCAAGGGGGGGTAGGGGACGAGAGAGAGAGAGAGAGAGAGAGAGAGAGAGAAATGTGAGTAGTTGACTATATTAGCCGCATATCATTTAATCAACTAGATGACTACTTGTTCACATCCCTAGTACATACAAGCTGTTAGAGCGCTTGCATGTATGAAGCTAATTTGTGGCAAGTTGGGGTGTAAGCCTACCTCACACTACGGATGTTAAATATCTGTTAAATGAATAGTCGATTAACCTCATGAATTCTCATCCGTTACCCGACTATTCTATAGTCCCAAGGGGTGGGGTCAGTGTGCTGTAGCCCCAACTCCTGAGAAGCCCCCTGCCACTCCGCACTGCTGCCTCTGTATCCGAGGCAGCATTGCGGGGGTGGCAGCTGCTCCTGTCTGGGATGGCGGGGGCAGCGCTGAGTTCCCAGACCCAGCACAAGCCAGAATTGAGCCAGGCTGCCTGCTCGCCTGGCTCCTAATATATTCTAAATGCAGAGATGCAGCAGTTCCCAGACCCAGCATGAGCCAGGATTGAGTTGGGCTGCTGGCCAGTCCACTAAAAAAAAATTACTGGGGGAGGGGGAAGGGAAATGTAATCTATAGCATTAACCTATGAGCTTTTTCTTAGTGGTTAACTCGACTACACTATTACATCCCTACCTCACACTAGACTGCCACTAGGGATGTGAATGGTTAATCAGTGAGGGCTGGAACAGCTCCATCCTTGTGGCAGGCAGGGGGCTGTTCCAGTCCTTCAGGGCCCACCACAGCAGCCCCTGTGGTTGCAGGCACTCCAGCTCACCTGCCTTCCCTTTATTCGGTTAACCAATTAAACAGGATTTTACATCCTTAACTGACATCCTAACTGTCCATGGAAACATGCACACTAAAAGTTCCACAGTGCAGACAAATCAACAAAAAACTTCCATCACATCATCATGCTTTCTTTCTATGCATGTGTGTACGTATTTGATATGCAAACACATGCATGAGGATATTAATGGCTAAAATTTTCAGGATACATTTACTAATTCTTTGCACTATTAGCTAACAAGTTGAAGTTACCATTTACGTATTATAGAACAAGTGTAGTCTTCTAATTTATAAATAAGTAGGTAGTAAGTTCTGACTATAACCATCATTCATATTACAACCATGTCAAAGTGGGTTTTTTCAACCTTATGTTACTCATCACTTTCTTTCAAATTCTTTATCTATTTATTAGATTTACCTGGTGTTGCTTGGGTCCTGGAGGACATGTGGAAGGGCCCCTCAGGGCAGGGGTCTCAGGATACATGGGGGGTGCAGGAGTCAGGGTTGGAGTGTGAGGAGGGGCTCAGGGCAGAGGTTTGGAGATGTAGGAGTTAGGGTTAGAGCAGTGTTTCTTAAACTGTGTTCCATGGCACACCGGTGTGCCGTGGAGAAGAGAATTCAAAATGGCCACCCTAAAAGGGGCAGGCGACCTTTTTTTTGGCTAAGTAACTTTCACCTGACCCTTCCCCCCCCAATAACTCCCCCCCCCCAACCTTTTTTTTGAAGGGGGGGGGAGGAAAATCAACAAAAAAATCCTTTGTGTTTCAGATTAAAAAAAATTATTGTTTGGTGTTCCTCGGTCCGGGTTAGAGGGTAGTGCAATGGGGTGCAGGAGCTGGTGGGGGCCACAGTGCGAACTGAGTTCTGTAGGGTTTTATGACAAGCAATCCCAATCCAGGCACATCCTATTGTCCAGGTAAAAGCAAACCCTTACTTTTCTTTAAGTAATGATAAGAGAAAAGCTGCATACTAAATTTGGTGGTCCTTAGCTCTTACAGTTTAGGAATTCTTGAAAAAAAAGACGGAGAGAAGCTCAAATATATAGTAGATTTTCACTGCCTAATGCTGCAACTCAGTCCTGATTGAACAACATTAACACTCCCTGATGCAATGTTTATACTTTAACCAGGAAGGTAAGAGAATAGCTTACAGTCATCTCATTTCCAAACAGTCGAAATAAACCATGAATTTATCTTCTAGCATAATAACCACAAAGCACTGGCACAACTACATTTTAAGACAGTATTGGAGAAAGCTAGTATTTTTATTCAGTGTATGAAAACATGATTCACATCTATCCAACTGAGTATCTATTGATACAAGTAAGTGTAACTACTTTTCAAGCATAGATGTTAAGATTATACAGTGAAACCTTTGTTATCTGACACTGTTAATCAGAAAACTTTGTTAACCAGCATTGCCCCCAGCCGCAATACTGTCACAGGGGCCCAGGCCTGGCTTGGCTTACCATAATTAGCTTAAATAAAAAATTAAGTACTACTAATCATCTTTAACTCAAAATAGAAATGTGAGACCAACTGCCTCACAGTACAAAACTACCAATATTAAAAACGTGAGTTTTACTATTATTGGCCATTAGTTTTTTTTAGGTTGATGGGACCTTCAGATAACCGGGATTTTTAGATAACTGGAATGCCCTAATCCCCAAATGTGCCAGATAACACAGGTTTTACTGTACTTTACATCCTAATTACTTAAGGCAATACGATCCTGCCCTGACTTTATCACAAAGTTAAGTTTGATCCCAGTAAATCACAACAATGCAAAAACATGCATTCCATGTTATAAAAAGGACAAAAAAATTCAGTACAATACATATGGCTACAAATTTTCTCACCAAGTCCATACGTTGTTTTCCCTTCACTGTGAGCAGCTCTGAGTTGTGACACTAGATCTGCACTGTCATAGCCAGCATTATCAGCTAAAATGGTCGGGATCTAAAATAATAAATATGCATGACACCAGATCAAAAGATGTTTTAATTTCTCAAGCAAATCAGCCTACACAAACTTAAGGTTGCTTATTCACTCTTCAGTTACAAAGACAGTCGTGTATATGTACCTATATCTATATATAAAAAATAAAAGCAGAAGTTATCCAGTTGGAATTATCAACTAATGTTTTTCATTAATGTATCGATATACAAAATTATACTATGTGAACACTGGAAACAAAATATATTTATCTGCAATTAAACGGTTTGCAGTGATTTCCTGTGATCTGTGCAAAATAATTCTATACACTGAGAATACACGTTAATTTGCAGGCCAAAAGGAGATAGCTAGATTGGCTCAAAATATAGCTTAGAAAAGGTCCTCACCTGCAAGCTTAATTGATAGAGATATTAAACAATTATAACTTAATAGGATTTATTAAATGTACATATTTCAGTAAGAAAAAAAATTAGAAAATATAGGCTAGAACATGTATTATGAGGACATCATTCACTCAGGCTTGAGACCTCTGCAGGCAATACTAGAGGGAACATTAACTACGGTATTTTGGTAAGTTTTTTCCAATTTACATGAACTTGAGTACATTTTCTCATTAATCATTTCAAAACTGGTCTTATGGCACTTGTTCCATTTTAGGAATGTAAACTTGCTGATGAGCATTTATCAACATAACATTCTTCTACTCAATGAATCCAAGTGATGCTGCTACAAACTGTGTGTGGCCACTAGAGACAGTATTTTCTAAACTATACATTACCTGACTTTCTGAAAAACATTTTAACGTTTAAAATGTGGTACTGAAATCAGGTTTCCTAACTTTGTGTTCCAATATAAGCCAAGTTAGCATTTAATGAGCATTTTATTCACTTTCCATGGTAGTGTCTCATTTTTAACAAGTTGAAGCACAAGTTTTAAGTTTTTATGTAGGAAAGTTGAGAAAGTGATAGAGAATTTTTACTTTTGAAGCATTACTATAAACTCCCTGAATCAGCCACCTAAATCAGCTGGAAATATTGTGTGCTGCCTCTTCTACTGTTCTTTTCTGCCTTTAGCCTTAGGGCATGTTCACACAGCTAAGAAAAAACCCATAGCTGGCCCATGCCTATGATTCCAGTATGCAGGGCTTGAGCTGCAGGGTTGTTTCATTGCTGTGTAGATTTCCAGGCATGTGTTGGCCAAACAGACCCTGCTATCAAAGTTCCCACATCAGCAGTACAGGAATGCAGGAGCACCCTTAGGGACACTATTTGAAGAAAAACATTAACTTACCATTCTCAAGGCCTTCGCAAAAGACTCCATTGCAACAGATTCTTTGCCTGGTGTTCTGTTGGCAAGCTCTGTGACACCATGAGCCATCAGCATCTCTGAGCAACCTGTATATTAAAAGGATGTAAGCACCTTACGACCTGCCTTGAATGAGAATAAGAACTCACACAGTGCTGAACAGAAAAAAATGCAGAAGATAACTTGAATATTCACCTCCACCATAGACAGTTCGGGTATCTTTCACAGTTTGAGCAAGAACACAGAGAGCATCATGCAAAGATCTTTCAGCTTCATCTATAATCTGCTGGGTTGCTCCACGCAGAACTATGGTGCAAGCTTCACCTAAGAAGGTCAAAAACAGAAAAAACAAAGAGCTAAGAATATACCCAATTACAACAAAAAATAACTGACAATGAAAAACAAAGAGTCTCAAAGCATTTATGTTAGTTTTACATCATCCTGAGGAAGTTTTAAACTACTGGGAAAAAATGCAGTAGTTGGCATTTCAGCGTACAAATGAAAATTTCTAACAAACCTCATTTATAATGTCATTTTCATCCATGCTCTGCTATAGAATAGGTGGTATTTATTGGCAAATTAATTATCTTGCTAGCATCAGATAAACCAGTAATTTAATAAGCTACATATAGATTAGAAATATTGACACTTTCTGGTTAATTAAAGTTAATGAAATCTATTCTAGAAAATTCCTAAAGGGTTGTCACTTGCCTCACCACTGTTTCATTAACCAAAACGGGGATGGAAAGGAGGGGAGACTTAAGTCTTAGGTCCCAATCTTGCAACACATATAAATGTACATAATGTAATATAATAAAATTAAACACACATACATATCTTTGCAGGATCAGGGCCTTAGCGTTGGCCAAGCTTTTAAGACAAAATGAAGCATCTAAAGCAGTGTTTCTTATACTATGTTCCGTGGAACACTGGTGTTCTGTGAAAAACTCGCAGGTGGGCCGTGACCGCCTCTTTGTTTGTGTCTTTTTTTGTCTGAATTTTTTTTTTTTTTGAAGAAAATTTTCATAGTTGTTCTGCATAAAAAAATTATTATTGTTTGGTGTTCCCTGGTCTCAAAAAGTTTAAGAAACACTGATCGAAAGTATCTAACCTTTAACAACCATTTAATGAACAGTTTAAATACAATGGTTAGTGATAAATGAATAAAGTTAATGGTTGCTTAGTGGTAAAACACTTACCCATAGCTACACCAGAGAAGTGAATGAGCTTATCTTCTCCAATCATAACCTCTTCAATGAGCTTACAGCTTCCTAGTTTTACCAGCTCTGGGTGATCAAAGGTTGAGGCAATTTCACCACCTATGAATATAAGTTAATGTTAAAGTACTTTTTTGGTTACAATCTAGGTCAACTTAGAAGATTTGAAGCTTCCTTTAACTAATACTTACACTACAGCTGATTCCCAGAGTCTCTAGTTTCATACCTTTTTTTTTTTTTAAAGCTAGACTTTTTTGTAGTTGCAAAGCAAGGCTTTAAAGGGGGCATGTTTTCACTAAATTAAAAAAAGGTGGAGTCTAACTGTAGTTACCTAACATGAGGCAAAATCCTACTGAAAACAAGGCATTTGATAGTTTTTATATACAAGTCAGGAGGTCAAACAATGCTCTCTCAAATCTTTAGTGTGGCCTAATAATTCCCATGAAACAACAAACTCTCTTGTTTCCACCACGATTTTTGCCTTGTTGGACAACTAGTTACCTAACTTGAACTGAGAATAGACCTTTTATCTGTAACACCACCACCAATCTATTAAACAACTGAAACCAATGCCAAATAGTCTGAGTTTACAGAGAGCCTGAAACAATACCCCCACAGTTTAGACTGTTCCATCCTTTTCTATAGGTACTGAGATACCAATGATGACAAGAATGTTGTTATTTAAAGTATTTCACTACTCAAAGAGTACAAAAACGACTACAAAGTTTCCACCATTTCCCTGAGCATGTGTGGAGTGGTGAAGATGTATACATTAAACATGAAGGACCCTACTGGTTTCATTTTCTGAAGCAGGGACTCAGCTCAAGAGTTTGGGAAATTCAACCTTATACATTCTTCTGTTTCAAAACTCCATGCTTCTGGCACTAAAATATTAAGGGGGCCTAGATGTATATAATGGTTGTTTCATCTCTACAAAGCATTTTGAGATCTACCAATTAAGACTACATTACTTTAAATTTTGAATTAAATCCAATTATTTCATTAAAAAAAGATCTGCTAGATGGAAAAACACATCGAATAACCAACTATTTCTTATTTCACGCTAATGCTTGATTAAAATGAGGGTAGCTCCTTTTAGACTATAGAGTCACTTCACTGATTAACAGCATACTAAATAAGTTATATAGAGCTACAGTATGATCACTGCACACAAACATATGACTTTTAAACAATACAGTCTTAAAAATCATATATGTATTCAGACATTTAATTTATATACTATTATAACAAGATTTCTTACACTCCCCAAAAACCAAACAATACTATACTGAGGCACGTCTTTTCTGCAGCAGATCTATCCCATTTTTCTTTCATTCTCTCTATTTTGGTTACTTAGGCTCCTGAATACATAGTTCTGAAGGTTATTTTAAGTTATTCACAGGTAACCTTTAAAATACAGCCTCTTCCCTGTCAAATCTGAAAAGCCTAAATAAGCATATTTATCAGCATGCAACACTGCAAGGCTCATGAGTTTGTGCCAAATGACAACAGTAAGTTTAAACTTAAAACAGGAAACTTAAGAAAGTTTAGCTCAGTTTCCATCTCTTCTCTGCTCACAATAGTACTATCTGGGATGTCGATACCTGTCCAATAGCAAATTTTACAGAGGCCAAAAGCCATCAAGAATATAAGCATAGCCATATTTGGTCAGAACAATGGTTCATCTAACTCAGTATCCTGTCTTCTGACAGTAGCCAGGAGAACAGGGCAGAACATGACAGTTATTGAGTGATCCATCCCGTTGTCCAGCCCCAGTTTATTATAAGATTGGCTATCAACATTGTATTTGGTGTGAGATCTCAGGTCAGGTCAAAATTGATCTAGGGTGAAAGACTGGTCTGAGCGGAAAAAACGCAAATATTTTATAATTTTTGGTGTAGTGACACCAAGAGCATAAGGTTTCATCCCTCATGAATGGTAATTACTTTTGGGTGGATTTCACCTTAGAAGAATAATTCTTAGCACTTTGTGTTTAATTCCTGCCCCATCCTCCCACATAAAATATTTGACTCCTCCCACTTTTTACATTGTTTCATTTTAAGAAAAGCAGTTAAAATCAAATTCATTTATGGAATCACACATTAACATGTACCAGAACTATTCAAATGTCAACACCCAAGACATACTACAATGCAAGATTCATCTCTATACCTGTGACGAGTGCCAGACGTTCCACGCCTGCAAAGTCTGCATGTTCAATGGCCATAACACCAGCAGCACCAAACAACTGTTCAGGGTAGTTATAAATCAGTTGCCTATAATTAAAGCACACACATACACATATGCTACAGAAAGACTGCATCTTTCAAAATTGTATCATAGCAACAGAAGTAAACCTACTTCAACATGAACATAATTGAATATTTATACTTAAGACTGCAAAAGCACTCAGCATGCAAGGCACTTCTCAAAGATAGAAAATATCCTTGCACAAAGAGCATACAGCATGAGAAGAGTAAAACAAGTTCTAAGGTTGTAAGTGGAAACTAAAGATGTTAATAAACAAATTGACTACTCAAATAGTCGATATGGGGGTTAGCTCTCAGGGGCGGCGCAAGCTGGGACTAAGTAGTCCCAGCTTACATCACTTCTGGGACCGCTGCGGCTCTACTTCTAAATGTAGTAAGAGCGTACTACATTTAAAAAGCAGAGTCGTAGCAGGGGACCCAGATCTGGCGGCTCTTTCTACATTTTAAAAAGCAGAGTTGCAGTGGTCTGGGACCCACTGCAAGCGGTGACTGCTCAGTCACGGCTCACGATGGATCCCCCGCTACACCTCTGCCTCCCTTGTTCCCCTCTCTCTTCCTTACGGAGATGGTGCTGGGGGAAAATGGCTTTTAAGTGCCAGCTCCTGCTCACCCCCCCTTGCTGCCTCTCATACAGGGCTCATCTAGACTATGAGGAATGGTTGAAAGAAAATATTTTTTCTTTCCACCTTTGTCGAAAAGCCACGTAAACCGCCTTTGAGGAACAGCGGCTTTTCGACCGGGGGGGGGGGGGGGGGGGGGGGGGGGGAATTCACCCAAAAGTCCGCGCCTTAACTACTTTCACTTTCGATAGCTCAGCTTTCGAGAGTGTGATCGGAAGAAGATATGCAAATTCCCCGTAGTCTAGATGAGCCCCCGGGGGGGGGGAGCGCGAGTAGTCAAATAGTGATTTGACTAGTCGACTACTTGACTAGTTGCTTACATTCCTAGTGGAAACTAGACACCGTAGGGTAACTAGGTTTTGTAACTGTGGTTATCCAGGTATATTCCACTTCTGGTGCACATGCACCCCAAAGGTTCACATTCAGATTATTTTGGTTGCGTATGTTATGCTCCCCCACCCAAGGGAATAAATAGAGAAGTGCCAAATGCCCTAAATTTCTTCCCCAATAATCCAATTGACATGCAAAATCCCATTTAATTAGGTAACTGGTTAAACATATTTCACTGATTAACTGGCTGAAGGGGGGTGGGGCAAGGGCTGCTCCAGCTCTGCCAGAGCAGCCACCATCTGCAACACACCCAGGTCTTTCACAAATGATCATGAATGATCTGTTAACTGCCTTATGAGGCAGCCTGCCAGAACAGCCGGCAAGCCTGGTAAATGGAGGGCAACCACAAAGCAGTTGGCATGTTTGGCACAAAATCAGAGTCGGAAATCTTACTGAACAAAAGCAAAAGGATCGTGCTCCTTCCTGCCTGTTTCTACAGGACGTTACTGTCATGTCACCCATTATATCTAGACCATCAGTTCTCTCATTATGGGAGGGAATGCTGTGTGTGTCCAAAAACTGCTTTCAACCCCAGTATATTTATGTAAAGGCAGGTTTCCAGGAGGATGAGGTAGGGAAATTATATAGAATATGCCACCTGAATGACTTCTAAGGTTCAATGACTTGTAGAGATGAGGTCCCAGGCTCCACAAAAGTATATAGTCTCCACAAAAGGGGGAGGGGAGCACAAAGAGCCTTCAGATGGTGTAAACTGCTCTCAACCAAGATCACAAAGTAATTGCTCTGATGTAATCACAGGTTGATTAGCCAATGAAGGAATGGTAGAGGATCTCCTTATTACCTCTGTTTAGGCTACATTTGTGGTCTGGCCTGCTTCCTTTGTGGTGCAGGCAGATCTTTGAGCCACTTGTGAATCTGTCAGTAAGAGTGTAGCCTCATTTCATCAGTCAAAAGATCACAGCCTTCAAATGGCAGGTCCTCAGCAACAGTAGTAAGTATATGAGATTAATAAATAAAGAGATCAACTTAAGAGTTTATTGTAGGAATCCCAAAAGCAGGTCTTAAGGAACATTAAAAAACAGGGCTCTGCAGACTAGCTCCAAAAAATGTTTTATATGTAGCAAGTGACATAGTATGTTCCATGAGGAGAGATTAGCAATATGAGTCGTAAGAAGTGTTATGGCTAACAATGAAAAGGATGGCAGTGACAGTAAGAAATAAAGGCTTAGGCACATAATGCCCAATGAAATCAATGGAAGTTAGGTCTCTAAATAGCTTTGAAGATCTGGGCCACAGATGATTCAGAACATGAGGGTAGATGTAAATAGATTCTTGTACTCAATTACAAGTAGCAGCAAAGGGACAAGGGAGAGCATGGAAGGATTTAAAAGGAACGGGACTGAGAATGGTCATAACGACATGTAAGAAAATAACTTTGTGGTTGTGTTTTACATGGAGTGAAATGGAGTGGATAAGAAGAGATACTGGACTCAGTGAAGAGGATATAATAAATTGATCATAAAGGACTGGATGAATGTTATATATGTGGGTAAAAAGAGCTGGGTCTTAAAAATGTTATGAAGCAGTAAGCTTTTAACAATATACAGTAGACTTCTAATAATCCGGAACCTTTGGGACCTAGGTGGTGCCAGATTATTCGATATGCCGGACTATCAGGAGGTACTATAAAATGGTACGGACTATCAGGAGGTACTATAAGATCGTATATACTGTATATAAAATGTTTTTAACCCTTTTTATCATAGCACTAGCACTGTCCAACGTGTCACAATGCCAGTTGCAGACTGACTCGGTCCCATCCAGTTTCGCTCAGTTCAGCTGCTGCCTTGTGACTCGTTTTTTGCCGAAGCTCACTCACTAGGCTCTTGCTATTTTGATGCCAAACTATCGGGAGTGCCATATAACTAGATGCTGGACTATTGCGAGTTTTACTGTAGAATGTGGAGGACATAGTCACCTACTTTATTCCTTACACATTAAACACATACCTGTTAATAAAGCAATTTATTCCATGCTTAAGAATGCGTTCAACCTTCTCTTTCATTTTTTCTTTTTCGGCTTGTTCTATTTCTGCTACCTTTGCTGTCGAATCCACTCTTACACGAGAGCCAAAGACCTAAATTAAAAACAAATACAGTAAGACTCCAACTGTCCGGCATCCAGTGGTCCAGCTTTCCCAATAGTCCAGCAACAACTGGAACCCGGAAATGCTACGGCCAGCCAAACAACTGGAGCTGCTGTGGGCCCCATGGGTGCTCGCGGCTGGGAAAGGGAAGGGGAGAAAAAGGAAAGGGGATTATACCCCTGTGATGGGTCTGCCGGGTCCTGCATTGCGACCGGCCAGGGGGTGGGGGTAGGCAGGGAATGGCTTTGGCAAAGGGCAAACCCTCCTCCGTTTTGCAGGAAGGCAGGGGAAGCCCCACGCCGCCATCAAACGTAACCAGGAGGGGAGCGGGCTCTCCACCCCCCAGACTGCAGTAATTATTGCAGAGCAGGGGGGTGAGGGCAGCGCTGCAGGACCAACTCGGCAGCACCCCAACTGCTCTGCAGCTTCCCCAAGTCCGCCGCTCGTCAGTTTCAGCAGCGGCGGACTTGGGGAAGCAGCGCCGAGCAGAGCAGCTGGGGTGCTGCCCGGTTGGTCCCGCAGTGCCGCCCCTCACCCCCCTGCTCGGCGATAACTACTGCAGTCTGGTGGATAGGGAGCCCACTCCCCTCCCGGAAACTCTCAGGGGCGGCGTGGGGCTTCCCCTGCCATCCTGCAAAATGGCGGAGGGTTCGCCCCTCGCCGTGCCATTCCCCGCCCACCCTCCTGGACGCAGTGCGGGTCCCCACAGACCCGTCACAGCCCCCCGCCGGAGTATCTCCCAATACTCCAGTATATCCGATAATCCGGCACCACCTAGCTTCCAAAGGTGCCGGATTATCGGAAGTCTAGTGTATATAAGATTTGAAAATTAACTTAATTTACAAAGAAGATTTCTACTACATTAATTACCTACCTTAATTTTATCTGTATCCATGCCAGTGTTTGCAATAAGTATCTTTGCATTTTCAATTCTTTTGGGCTGGTTGACGCCAATCTTTTTGTCTAGCAGAAAGCCTAAAATGAAAGAGAAAGTAGCAGAATCTCAGCAGGCCTTAAAATATTAAAAGGACACCTTCTGAAATGTGTCAAACATTTATAAAGATTCACCTAAATCTAATAGCAATGCTTCCCGGAAGCAAATACAGAGAGATGTATATAACTCACGTATAAGATTAAATTTCAATACTCATATAAATCTCTGAATAAAACATACCTTCATCTAAGTAAGAGTCCACCAGACTTCCACCTAGTTTCTTGATAATATGGATAGCTTCCAAATTACCAGATCCTTTCAGTCTAAGAACAGCTTCCACTGCTAGTTTAGTAAAGTGGTCTTTATGATGAGTAAGTAGTTTTGAGGATAATGTGGTTCCTGCAATGTTCATTAAGTCTTCACGGAACTTTATTTCATCATCTCTAAAGTAAACACAATGTAGCCAAGTGAATAAAATTAAATAGACAGGCCTGGAGCAGTAATTTAACTGACAATGACAACCACTACACTCATATATACACATTTATATAATACATTTTTCCTCATCATTCTTGAAGTGATGAGCAAATATTTCACCACAGAACACACTCACTACTTAGGACATGAATCTGAATAAAAACACCTCTTGAAAAGGAGTTGGTGCTCAATGAAAAACAAACCACTACATGGCATGCTGAACTTCTTCATGCACATATTGACGCTTCGCACTTATCTAGTGCTTTCACCTATGCAGCTCAAAGCACTTAATGGCGTGTAAGAATCATCATCCCCATCTTGCAGATGGAGAAAGGCACAACTAGAAACAGTACTCTGACCTGGTTTGACATAAGGCAAGTTGCTTATTTCTTAATGGGCATGACTGGGAAGATACATGGAAGGTTAAGTTGTCATAAAGAACATGCTGGAGTCAAGGTGGCTAGTTAAGATCAGCAGTAATATCCTGATATTAGTAAAAAAGCACAAATATGAGAAAAACTGAAGGTCAGATTACACAAACAGCACATGCTGTACAGAGATTTGGGCTGGAAAAGTAACCAAGTAAATAATCACAAAGTGCACGATGCAACATATAGTTAGGAGCTAGTGTTTTAAAGAAGTGTTACTGTATTTAAATCCTGAGCTTCATTTGCAACTTCGAATGCCTACATTAGCCACCCTAATTTGAACTAGGATGGCAGTGTAGACATACCCTTACTGAGCTCAATTCTCAGTTAAAATAAAGCCTCATACCACCATCTTGGCTGTGTAAAGAGGTCTTTAAATTAGCAGAAATGACCCAGAAAATGCCCCTTGTGCAGATGCCTAGCAATGGCAAATATTCTATATGGCCATTTGCAGCCTACTACTTGCAAATTTTGTTGAAGGGGACCATATTATTTTTGGACAAATTATACTCTGGTTAAACGGCTATATTTTTTAGTATTTTAAAATAATTTGTTTTTTTAAATGTCTTTACAGGTTTTTTTATTTAAAATATTGCCTATACCATATTATATTTGAAAGTAAAGAAATAAAGAAAATCAAAACATCAGTTTTTCTTCCACTGACTAATTTTCATCTACATTTAACAACACTAGTCATGACAACCAAAGAAGGTTATTAGTGTACATTTAAGGTATTTACTAACCCATGATCCACTGCAGATTTCAAGAGGGCCTCTCTTGCTGTTTTTGTAGCTTCTCTCCAACCTGCAATGATCGTTTGAGGATGAATCTTCTTAGAAATCAATGATTCTGCCTCCTATTAACATAAAAAGTGTAATTTATTTCAACATCAAATTTGAAGTGAAGAGACCAATATATTCTGAAAGATAATTTAGTCTTTTCAACATTAAAAAGGAGACATTTGATTAACAACATAACTAAAATGATCAGAATAACTTTAACATGAATGATTTAGGAAATATATATATTTATCTTCTAATCCTGCAAATACAGATGTTGTCATTCATGCTGCTACTAATTCTGACATAAGCAACAAATATGATTCAAGGACCACCCTGAATAAAGATCATCTGGAAGCTTTGTCTAGTGCAAGCCATACCTATATTTTGAACAAGGAAGGATTTAGTCTAAAAATATGCAATTCTGCATTGGCTTCCTGTTCACATAAAGGTGCAATATAGGGTACTGGTAAGAAATCTTCAAAGCATTGGTTGGCCTGGGATTCAGTTAGCATGGAGATGACCTATCACCTTAAGCCCTGTCATTTCAGTTAAAATCAACAGATGTTCTTGCTGTCCGTTCCCCAAGCTAAAATCTCTAAGCCTAGTGGCAGTCTCTGTTAGCAGGAGATCCTTGCCTTTGAAATTCCCTCCACTGGTATCCCAGAGTCAAAGCTCAATAACC
Source organism: Pelodiscus sinensis (assembly GCF_052426305.1). Taxonomy (NCBI): domain Eukaryota; kingdom Metazoa; phylum Chordata; order Testudines; family Trionychidae; genus Pelodiscus; species Pelodiscus sinensis. The sequence goes on along the minus strand of NC_143052.1, from coordinate 65,903,883 downwards.
TTCAGAGTCAGGATGACAGTTAACTGGTTCAATGGATGCTACCAAATCAATTTAGGTCTTCCAAAAATTAAACATTTACAAAGCCTCTCAAAAATGTTTTTCTGAATTCACTGGGGAAAAAAATATTTACTGGGAGTCTTTTCCTAAAGTGCTTGCAATCAAACTCCGTATCATTCTGCTAACCGCAAGAGCCAGAAAATGAAACTGATAATGAAACTGTTTTACTTTTTGCATATCAGGGAGGAAGACAACATAAATGAAGTAAGTTTATTTTAAAAATCCTTTCAATTATAATAATGTAAGATGTTATACAATAAATACCAACAGAACAGTGATCCTCAAGGACCTCTTAATGCCAACTGACATAAGGTAAGGGTACATAAGGATTTTGGGGATCCTCTGGGTCTGGTGCCTACATGCTAGTCAACCAAATACCACCATGTAAGGTCTTTAATGATAATCCATGTCACACCGGTCACCATAATTATGATGTGCATGTACACACAATATGTAAGAAAAAGTTAGGTTCTCTAGGTCTGCGAGTTAGGGGAGGCCCTCAAAAGATGATCCAAGCAGGGATGATAAAATGCTCCTCTCTCTGAGCCTGATCATGTGCACTGAGTGCTTTAGGGTTCATACTGGATGCCAATTTACACTGAGCAAAATGTTAATAAAAGATTGTGGGGACTGCGGGAAAATATAGCAAATGTTAATTGGTTTAGGACTAAAAAGCATATAACAAACAGCTTTGGGTTTGTTTTTGTGAAATTGGGAGACGGTTTCCATGCAACTGTACCCATAGTTCCTTTCCAGGATGTATTCCTCCCCTTAAACTATCCTCTGTTCAGGATATTGACACCATGATGCAAACTGCTGGCCCCTTGCTGTGTCTGTCTCTCTCAATCAGGTTTATTTTAGGGTAGTTTTCCTGGCAACCTGTACAGATGACCCCAACTATCCTTTAATTTGTGGAGGCAAGCCTCCAATAGGCGTATCTTATGAAGCAGGAATCTCATCCAATTTGGTTCAAACACTGGAAAAGGACTTGGGGCAAGCTATCATGTAAAACACAAGTCCTGTAAGTTAAGTTTAGGCTCTAGAATACACGTTATGAATGTTTTAAATACAACCATTTGTTTCCAATATTCTTACTTTCTATCACTTGAATCTTTGTTCTTTTGATAGATTTATTCATTGCTTCACTCTCTCTGCCCTATAAGTGCTACATATAAAGTAAGGTAGTGACCCTGAGTTTGATCTTGTAAATTGATTTTTGAGTAGCAAATCTGAGAGTTCTCCAGGTGTTCAGTAGAATGGGGATGGGCACTCCAGAAGGATGCTTGGTAAATTACTATTGCTACCCTGAACAAAGAGGGAGGATTGGTAGAGGCCTGGAAGATAGTATAGTAGACACAAACACCAGAGTTACAGACTGACCAGTCAAAAGGACACCCTATGGAACTAGAAGTAACTAGTCAGCAGCAGAGACAAAAAGAAGGAAATACCATACTGTGCCTCTATTGCATCTTAAATGTAGGCATATCTGGGCTACCTGTCCCCACCCCTATGGGAGGGGCAGCCACTTAAGGTGAAGATGCTGATGTTCACAGGCACAGCTGTGGTGGGTCTGTTGGCCATTCCCTGCCACTGGATTGCTGCAGGGACAGGACAGTGGGGAGAAGCACCGAGAGCTGAAACTCCAAGGGTGCAGGGCAATCTCCTCCAGCTTAACCCAAAGGAAAGAAACAGGAATAGGTGAGGGAGCTGCTTGTAAACTAGGCAGTGCTGCAGGTTCTTTAGTGCCAGGGGCTGCCTTTGCACAGATCTCTCCCAGCCTTAGCTGGAAGAGACAGGCTGTAGGGTATATGAGAATACCATAACTTTTGTGCAGATTTACAAATGTTTCCCATGGTGTCCATAACTCTGAGGTTGCACAGTATTTGTGTTGCCAAAAGCTGGAGGAGTCACAGAGCTGATCCACAGAAGGAACAGACAAGACATCCTCACATTAGGGCAGATGGTAACAAAATGCCTGACAACCCCCAGTACCTCCAAGAAGCAACACAGATAGCATCTAAAAGTTTTGTTCCTATTTCTACCAATTTGATAAGTAATATACTAATGCTTAATGCACTGGTGGCACCCTCTGCAGTGTTCCCTGTAAGCTTTGCACTTGTGTGGATGCTCAGGAGAGATTAAAATGCTGTCCAACTAATTAGCAGAATACCTACTGTTAAGTTATTTGTTTCTACTAAAGGTGCACACACAGACATGCTGAGGTGCACATAAAAAAGTTATTCCACACATGGATGAAAAAGATTATGCTGTCTATGGTATTTGGTATCAGAGCACTAAAATGCCAGATACAGAAAACAATGTTTAAAAACAAAACTTAAATTACCCTGAGTAATTCAGCTGCTAGTACAGTTACAGATGTAGTTCCATCACCAACCTCGTCATCTTGAACCATTGACATGTCTAAAAGAGAATACCACTATGTTAGTTTATTGAGTCAAGTATCCTGTACTGCTCAGTACTAACTACAAATATTTATATACATACACAATAGTTTGGAAATCAAACACTTTTTTTTAAAAGTACATAGGGTAGGATTCCCTGCAGTAACAGTCATATTATCAACATGCTTTTTCATCAAAAGTAAAGAAACTAGCAAACAAACATCCTCTGAGCAAAAGTGGTATTTAATAATTAACCTATAAGGAGATTTCAAATATTCATCAAACTTACCAACCAAAACCTTGGCAGCTGGGTTGTCAACTCCAATAGATTTAAGGATGGTTGCACCATCATTGGTTACTGTTACTGTGCCATCTCTTCCAGAACTTAGAAGAATCTTGTCCTGTTAGGATGTAAGATTAAGGACACCAATTGAATATGTACTTCATGTTAACAGTGGTAAAGACAGCTAAAACTATGGTATCAGAACCAGCAGATAACTTACCATGCCTTTAGGTCCCAGAGTGCTCTTAACCAGGTCTCCAATGGCAATGGCACCAATGAAGGATGACTGGAATAAAAGTGAACAAGCATCAGGTAAGGGATCATTACTTCTTTAGTAAGAGTAAGCATCAGAAGGTTAAACCATAACACCAGGGATTACAAGAACGTGCCCTCTTAAGGGCAAGCTACACAGCAGGACTAAAGCCAAAATAAGCTAAGTCCAGGTTCGGCACTGCGCATGTGCCACGCACCTGGGAGCAGGGCCAGCCCAGATTGTTCGGCGGGCGCACATAAATGGCCCGGCGGGCGCCATGGTGCCCAAGGGCACCGCATTGGGGACCACTGAGTCAGAGCATAAGAGACGTTGCTCTGCCTGTCCATTATATAACCAGCACCTCAACAGCACTCATCAGCTGGGAGAGAAACTCCATGGAAATGCCTGCTTAATCCCTACAAATTTAGGTTAGAGCAGTCTCTGTACAGATGAAATCTTCAAAAAAGTTATATGTCAACAAGTCTGTATTACTGAGCAAATTAAAAAAAAGGGGTCAAATTTGGCAGTTTTATTTCACATGAATGGGAACTTAAAAGAAACCCTGCTCCAAAACTTTGATCCTTGGTCCAAAAAACTGGAAGAAGCAGACCATCTCAACAAAACAGATGCAGCCTGAACAGGTAAAGTTAAATGCAACTGAAAAAAGGCTCTTGTAATTAGGGCTCTGTGTAAACATGTATTTTAAAGAAAATTCACTATTGTACATTGGCAAAAAATTTCTAGGAAGTTTGCATGGAATTAATTTTACACATACATGCTCACAGCACTCCATTCTTCCATACAAGCACTCAAGCAGCCTTATTCTTTTGATTACACAGAACATTCTATTCTTCTGGATGCCCACAATATAATGCAAATTACCACATACGCTCGTAGTAGACTTGATTGAAAACATTTTCTTTAAAATATATTTAAAAGATCACCATTTTGGGGAAGGGAGGCAATGTCATTGTTTCAATGCCCACCATTACCATGCGATTTACACAGGCTCTTTCTTATAATGGAAATTATCAAGCAACCTTAGCTATAGAAGGTGCTACCAATTCTGCTGATAATTCAACTCACCAATCGAGCAGTTTCTGCTTTTTCTTCATCAGCTCCTGCCTTGAAAATATTCACAGGTGCTAGGGAAAGGGATGCCTAAAATAAAAGTTATCATAATGTAACTTAGCTCCATCATTTCATCTTTAAAACCCTTCAAAAACATTAGTTGCTTTGTTATTGTTGAATTCCAGTGCTTCATATCCCTTATTCCTAGGTAAATTTTAATGAATGAATCTTTACATCACCATCTAAATCTTTAAAAAAAAATCTTCTCTTCACTGACACTCTATAGAGTCTCTTAAGCTCAGGGGCACCAAAAAGACTCAAAGTGCTGTCTCCAGAAGAACAAATATAAGATTTTCTGCCCAAGACTGCCAACAGAATCACCAGCCCCCTAGGCAAGGTGATGGGGGCCCAGTTCCAGAAGGGGTGAGGTCATGCCCTTTAATGCTACCCAGCCCTCACCATTCTTGGCTCAGGTGGCAATTTAAAGGGTCCAGGGTTCTGGCCACTGCTGTGATAGCACCAGCCAGGAGTGTCCAGCTTGTTAATTGCTGGGCCCCAGGAAAGCTCATCCACACCCACTCCCTGTTTCTGCTCTGCAGAGCACAAGTGACAGATTTACTGGAAACTGACCAGATCTCTCTGGCTGAGATGTCTTCTGTGCAGAAAGTTAAGTAGCTCCTGAAGGGAATGCAGCTATTCTCTGCTAGCCAACAGCCCTAGAGGACCATTACCACTTGGCATAGTTTAGAGGAGCCAGCTTTTAATTACAGCAAAGTCCAGACCAGCCTATCAGAAAATTTGGAAACCAGAACCTTTCTTTCTCCACTGCTCTGCTGTACCCAGCAGAGAACTGGAGCCAGTAATTTCTACTTTTTCTGAAATTACTGAAAAGGACCAAACATTTTTAAATCAACAGTATCACAATTTTATTTCCTTACCTTTCCCAGGTCACTTTACACCATACTAGTAGTCAGTATCTTTCAGCCCATTAAAATCAGAAATCTAAACTTAATCATGGCCCCCACCACATCAGCATAAAACTGGAACGAAGTTGTGCACCACCCTAAAATGCTTTCTAAAGCAAACTGGGGATTCTTCGGAACCAGGTGCAAAGGAATATACAATGGTAACAGGATGGTCAGATATTCATAGTGTATTCAATTCAACAAAGCTGCAAGCTTTTCACATAGTGGACTGTTTGACAAAGAGTTGAGACAATGCAAGAAGAGCTCTCCCAGGGAGGAAGTTTAGCAGTTCTCAGTTAGCAGCTGCCTTATGTGCAGACACACAGACACTTCGAGCCCTAACGTATTTCTCCTTGCTCGAGATGGATGATCCCGTTACCCAGGTAAAGCCAAACCCTGGAGTCCCGCAGCAAAGCAGCTGCTGAGCTGTCCCCGCCTCTCTCGCCAGCAGGCGCGTTGGGCGTCGGCCCCCAGCCCGAGAGCATCGGCGAGGCCGGGCCTCAGCCTCTCTACACCCACCGGGGGGGGGAGGGCGGCGGTGCCCAGGCACAGGCCAGGCGGCGGCCGCACATGGCGGGCCTGCGGGGACTCGGCCCGCGGCAGGAAGCCGCTCTAGAAACTTCTAGGCCTGCGCCCGGTGACTAACGGTCCCGGGCGGACCAGCGGCCCATTTGGAGCCCCCGTCTCGCTCCCCGGGGCCCACAGGCCGGGCCGCGCCACCCGCCTTACCATGGCGACGGTGAATCGGCTACCAGCGTCCTGCCTGCCGCGAGCCGTCCCCAGACCACGAGTTACCCCCAGCAGCCACCGGAAATGACGTCGTCTCCAGCGCCGCGCGCCCACCCTCTCTGCCGGGAGGAAGCGGAAAAGCGGCCTCGGTCTCCCCAGTGGCGGAGCGCGTCCGCGCCGTTGGACGTTGCATTCTGGGAGTTGCAGTCTTAGGCGGGCCAAAGGGGTCCGACCGCAGGGGATCCCGAGCAGCTCGGAGAGGGCCCGCCGGGAGCAGGGGGCTGTCCCGTAATGCGATCGCTGGGGACCACCCCCCGCAGCAGCGGCCTCCACCCCGCGCCTTCCCGAAAGCGTGTGTGGTGGAGGGGCTAGGACGCAAAAAGATTCCCTGGGCCTCCCTGCTGAAGGCAGGTCCCCGGTAAAGTGACGCCTCCCCCAGCCAGGTCGCAGGCAGGTGAGGGAGGACTGGGTGCATGGGGGAGGGGGAGGCTGTCAGGGAATAGATCGAAGCTGCCACTGGTCAATCTTCCAGGGTTCAAATTAGCAGTTTAGTTAAGACAGCCAGTTTCAGTGAGAGGGGCACTCTAGGCAATGCTAGTAACCTTGCTTTCAGAAGGAATAAAGGGAAGGCGAAGGGAGAGTGTTCTTTCTTCAACTTCCTGCAGCATAGAGTCAAAACCATGTTAAGCTACTTTGATTTCAGCTATGCAGCTAGCGTAGCTGAAGTTGCATCTCTTAATTCAACTTTGTCCCATAGTGTAGACATACCCTCACAGACAAATCAAAATATATAGAATCATGAGCTTTCATGAGTAAAACTTGTTTTTAAAGTTACAGACTAACACGGCTACCCCTTTGAGATCGGAACTAAGAATGCATTTTCCTATGGAAACAAACGGCTGACAAACAAACCTTTTCAAATGCAACCCATTTGTAAGTTGAGAACTTCCTGCATTTCTATCTGTAGCTTCATCAATACAGTCCTGTGACCTATGCTTATTGTTGAACCAGTAGTTCATTTTGTATGTTGAGTTAATGCAGATTCAAATTTACAGTCCTGGCCACTGTAATTTTACAAGGCTGTTTTAATACTTTTGCTGGTGCTGTTAATTCAGTCACGACACACTAACTTCTTGTGAGTAAGGGGACGACAACTAATTTTGCTATCAGTCTTGAACAAGACTTCAGTTCTATGGAAAATATCCCATATTTCTTAATTAGTGTATCAATTTAAATGACACCACACAAAAAGTAATGTTTTTCTATATATTACGAAGATGTAACACCTCAAAAATACTTACAAATATTTTTATGGCCACCAAGGAAAAATTCAAAACTTAAAAAATTATATAAACTCATGGAGGATAGGTCCTTCAATGTCTATTAACCATGTGGGCGGGATGGTATCCCTTACCTCTGCTTGTCAGGACTGGGAATGGGCAGCAGGGGATGGATTACTATGTCCTAGTAATACTACAAAAATAGAACAGAGGCATCTTTGTGATAATCAGAATCCAAAAAATACAGCAAACATACGACAGCTAATAAGGCTATGGGTATGCCAGGGACAACAGTGAAAAAAAAGGACGAATATTTTCTATTGGATTGAAGGTACAACACACCCAATATTGAATAACGAAAATAATAACTTAGTCACAAGCAAGAAAGCCACATGCTCACTACAATGTAAAATCATTTTTATTGCCATGCTACAATTTTTTTTTTAAATGAAGTTGGCACTGATGAAGGTGGAGAACAATGTTGGCAACATTACACAATACATTTTTTAAATGAACATTTTGGTAAGCTATCAGTAATGGAAATGCAAACCAAAATTAAATTAAAATTCTAATATGCTGATTTCAAACAGCATAAAAATACTGTATTTATGCAGAAAAACACGGAATGTTTGTAAAAGATTAACCATATGGGGCAAAGTTCATGACAATTTTATAAACAATTTGGCAATGGTACTCCCACTATTTAGACTTTTTTTTATAAAGAAATAAAAATCTAGAAAGCTACCTTTATACAAAGTTGTTATATTTATGCCTTTAAAGTAGGAAAAAACATTTTATAATGCAAATTAGAACATAAAATAATCTTACAATATCATACAATATAATGACAGTAAAGGAACATAAAACGTGATTTTGGCCTTTATAGAAATATATATTTTTGCATTTAATAAATGCATTTGTGGCACAATGGTGACTGCTGTACTATAACTACCACTCAGCTTTCATGCTAGAGCTGTATTCAGTTTTACTGTAATTGCAAATTTGAAGTTTAGGTTAAGATGAAGACAATGGTTCCGAAGTAACAGCCCTAGGTGATGCAACAATGGAATGAGATGTTATACACTGTATTGTGGGATACCATACAATACTTTTCAAACCAGAAGCATTTCCTATACATCCAGTAATTAAGTACCAATATCTTACTAGTAATAATGTCTGCGTTACGATTTGGCAAACTTCAGGGAAAACACGTTAGTACCAAATATATAGTAAACTTTATGTGTGTATACACGCACACACGTACAATCTAAAACTTGCATTAAATTTGGAGTCAAGGCTGCTGATGCCCATTCCTAGCATTAAAAATACAAGCAATCCTGAGCTGTTTCTTTCACACTTATAATTTTCTTTCATACATAACAGCTCAATCAATTACATTTTTACAGTATTTTTAGGTCATTCCTGGATAGCATGATCAGCCAGATACTCTGGGATAGTGCAGTCATTTTGCACTCATTGCCAGCAGAATCTGATCAGATAGCACCTGGTTCAACAGATGTTGAAATTAACAGAAATCTCTCTGTGGGTTGCAGTGGTGAATGAATATTTCTGTTGGCTTCAATGACACTGTTTCCAGCTTAAGATCACCACAGAAAGGCTCCTACCTCACACCCCCCCTCTGCTGCAGTAGAGAGGATATCATAGCTGCTATATACTCCTATGCTTGTCACCTGCTGTGATTTTCGACTGGTTTACAGTTGGTGGGGGGAACATACCTGGAAAATAGCGCCAGACTCAAGGAAAGGAAAGGTAAGCTTCATGACAACTTTGTACTCATGCTTTAAAGGTGAAGATCTGGCCCTGAATCTCTGTCATCGTCTCCAAAATTTATCATTGTCATTTTCAGACACCAACCAGCTTTGGGGTCCCATTTTTCTAGGTGCTTTACAAACACAAAGGAAGACTTAGTCCCTGCCCCGAGGAGCATACAATCTAATTCTTAATTATATTTTTACATCATCTCATTTGTATATACATGTATTTGCTACATTAAATAGAAATACAGCAAAGTAATGGATATATCAGAAAACTTTGTCACAATGTGTATTATCACACTAGATAATTATTAAAGCTGCAAGAAAAAATTTAAATGCCCTTTGTAAATATATAAAACAAAATATAGAGAAGTCCAATATTTGTTTCATGATTTTTAAAGATCTCTCAGACATATTTCCACCTATATACCTACATATTTCCACACAAAAGACTGCATTAAACTGGAGTAAACACTAGGATAATGTCCTAATAATACATCTGACAAATGTCTTAGTCATACTTGAAGTACAATTACAAGAAATATTAACAGAGGCATGGTCAGAGTTAAGTCTGCTATGTAAATTTTAATATCCTATTAATTTTCTATGCCTATTGTCTGGAAGAAGATAATTTCTAAAGACGGTAAAAATTTTAAATCAAGTTTTCCTGTCTCTTTACTGAGTACTATTTAAAAATGGACACCAGCAACCTTAACTCCATGTTAACACAGCTTTTTGTGCTAGAATTAATTTCTCCCCAGGCCTTTTTTTTTTTTTGAGAACGTAAAATAATTTGATGTGAGCACTCCTTAAATGAGTTTGATAAAATATTGTTATGAATACATCTGTTAAATTTGAATGCCTAAGCTGTTATTCATGGGGAAAAAAACTATTTAAATGCCAAAATCAGTTTCTATCAGTCAACAAACAGGCTTAAACTTTTCTTGGCTTCTTCTAGTGACAGGCAAGAGAAATGAAATTTTCCCATAAGAGATCAATTAGGTGCACTACAAGTTTCTACGGTATGGTTCCTCAAAATCATCTTTATTTGCAACCATAAGTAACAGTACAGTGCAGAAATAGAGTTCTGCTAGAGATTCCAGCTTATATGAAGCAGACAGTTCTGTTACCAAACAGAGCTCCAAATCATCACACACTCAATGTAGTAACTCAACTAAATGAAAACCTGTTCACTCTTCATTGAAAAAGTGAAAGATGACAAAGGCAAATTGTCCTCTATTGATACTGCATTTTCCTGGACTAAATATATCTACCCTGGTACCGAAATGAATATTGTGGACTGGATAGTCAGTGGATGTAAGTTGGCTAACTTCACTGAAACCAATGCTCTGTCTCACACTTAGATACCACTTTCAGGTTGTCATGCCATGAAAGTATTATTTAATTTACCTTAAGTTGAATGAATTGAGTGTAGATGCCTCCAATTTTTTCAGTGCCTATCTGGGTTGTGAGTGAATATGAAAGCTTGACTGGGTTGAAGGTGATGGATTATCATAAACACTAGGGAGGGTGAAACTAGCTCTTCAACAAGAGGAGATGAGGCTCCAAGGAACATTATTAGTGTAGATGCTCATGCAGTTGTTGTAGAGAGCAGGGCCACAAAGTGGTCCTGCTTTGAAATTTTGACCTGAGCCCTGTGTATGCTACTGGTGGCTCAGAATAACTGCACTCTATGTTGCAATAAAATGCTTTGTGTCAGATCTGAACACACTGATAGTCAAATGTCTTAGCATGTTTAAGGAGTAAGTGCAAAATGTAAAGAAATCCTTGGGAGTCTGATGCTTTATTACTGAATAGTTTTGTCATTTATTGAAATGAAAGCAAGAATAGGGCCATATTGTATAAATACTGTACCATATACTGAATATATTATCAGTAAATGTGTAATTTTTTTTATTTAGAAACTGCAGAGAAGAAACCAAAATAATGTTATAAAACTAGTTAAAGTTTTCAGAATTATTCATTTTAAAATCTATTTGATGCAATCACTAAAAAACTGTAATATAATTTTGGATCTCTGAAGTATGTATTTGTTTTTCTTTGTGTAACTGACACGCTACCAGGAAAGGGTTAAGCAGCTTACAGAAATAAATGACCCAAATTCAATCTTGGTGTTTGTATTTTTATTGTTAGAGGTTAACATTGTAATCAAATGGGTCCTTTCTATTCTGTAGTCTGTTAATTCAGAGATCAAAAGGAGATCTTAACATTTAAATAAACTATAAATATAATAATGTCACTGTATTGATTTCTCTTTGAAGTATATAGCAAATTACCTATGAACCAGTGATACTTAGGAAATAAGTGTACAAGATTGCACTTTGAAGAGAAGTCTGGGGCTGTAGAAGTATGAAGATATTTGTAACCAGATCCTTTTAACCTCAGATCAGCTTGATGCTTTATCAGGGAAAACTTTATGTTAAGAGTGAAATCTCCAGACCCATCTGGATCACCCTGAATATGAATACTGGATTATAATCTATGGACTAATTCTGGAAGAACTCTTTGCAACTACAAAATTCAACATATCTATTATGAATCTGAACTCCATAGTCCATATTCATATCAATGTATATTGCTCTTAACCAATACTCACTTTTCTACAAAATCTTAGTTTAGTTAGTAAGAATTGGCTGTAAGTATGTTTGGATAAGTTCTGGAATATTCATTAATTTGGCAGGTAACGTGTTCAATCCTTTGGGATTGGTAGATTTTTTATATGATGTGTAAGATTTTGATGAATCTGCATCATATTTTACTTGGGTATTTAGATGGAGGCCTGAGGTTGGTTATTTTAAGGGAACTGTGTTGTTGACTCCTGAGTATCTAGTAATATATTATAGAAGCTGTTTTGTGCTGGTTTGGTAAATCTAAATATTGGACTATCCACCAGCTTTGAGGATTGTTTGTCCTATTCTTTGCAATTCACTTAAATTGAATGAGTGTGGCTCCCTAGGATCCCAGTCACAGTAACCAACGGATTAAAAGCCAGCTTTAATGACATTTTCAATGCAACAATAACAGTGCAGTCTTGGACAGTGCCTCATATCTTATATGCTGCAAAGAAGAATTCATTAGAGCAGTTCTTTGAAAAGTAGTATAATTCATTAACACTGCATGTTTCACTAGCTGTGGCATATGGGGAAACTATTTCTAGCTTAAAGATCTTATACACTGGAGGATCAGTAGTGTGGAAGAGGTCTGTGCCTGAAAGGCACGGGCCAACTGCACATAGTTGAAATGTAGCAGAATTAGAAGAAATATTGCCACTTTATGTAGGCATTGGTTAGGTAATCTTCACATATTATGCCAGTTATTTTCCAATAAACTGTTACACATCTATTGCATCTTGCTCTGTGCTCCTGTGGGTCCACAAATAAATATGCTTAAGAATACAGTTGGGAAATTTCAGCTCAAAACTGAACCACCAGGCCTACAGATAGTCTAACGCAGTGGTTCCCAACCTTTTCCAGATGGAGACCCATTTTGACAAGTCAGGAAGACTTGGTGACCCAGGGCAATTCAAAAAAAATGTGTGAATGGCTCCTTAAGAGCCACCTAGCGACCCTTTTGAAATGTAATGGCGACTCATATTTGGGTCCTGACCCATAGGTTGGGAAATCCTGGTCTAACATCACAACAGGGGTGGGGAGCAAAACACACACACAAAAAATACACAAAAACCTCATGGATGTGGCCCCCAACTGAGAAAGACACTCTCCACATTCCCCTCCCACACTAGAGCCTAAAGGGGCATAGCCAAGAAAAATTGTGTATGCTCCAGCCCTGCGGTGGAGCAGCAGGGGAGCTGGAGTGCCAGCACGGGCTCCCCAATGCTGGGGGGGCCTGAGCCTCAGGGGCCAGATCCAGGCCACCCCTGCTCTAAAAAGACCAAGTCTCCAAGGGTAAAGTGCAACTACTTCATGGAAAAAATTAAATAAAACAATTCCATAAACGAATTGAGTAGTTCCTATCTCTATCCAGCTTAATCAACGTCATTACCTGCTTAGGGAAATGGAAGAGGTTTAGGGATGTTCTTAAAAGAATGTGTGAAAGGAGGTAACAGTCTGAACCTAAACACCATACTTAACATCTTTAATGCTAAAATGCACTCTGTATGTTAGCGATATGCTGCACCTAAAGGGAAAGTGATTTATTCTACATTTGTCTTATTAAAAGTACTGCCAACAACAAGCATTCAAATATCATTAATCGGATTTTAGCTTATTTTTAGACATCTCCTGGTTTTTGATCCTTTAGGAATCACATTTTCAAGCTTTTTTTTCCAGAAGATAATAAATGTAGCTTTATTTAGAAAAAATAAAAGGAAAAAAATGAGATTTTTCAGTATTCACAACTCCAGGATCTAAAGTTAAGAAAAATGCTAAATATTACAACACTCAAAACTGCAAGAGTTTGAAACAACATTATTTTGAATGGTCCACAGTAGGTCTTGGCTAGGAAGCATGATGTAGTGGCTAGGGCACTGGACTAAAACTCAGGAGAGCTGGATTGAATTCCTGGTCAACCATAAACTGTGTGTGACCTTCAGCAAGCTATGTATAGTCCAACTGTGCCTCAGTTTCCCTCATCTGTAAATTGGGGATGGTACTTCCCTACTCTACTGGACCATTTCAGGATAAAATCCATTAATGATTAAGACACTCAGATACTATAAGGATAAGGGCCATAAAAGTCTCCAGATAAGCTAGTTGGTGAGTTAAGCATCCTAACCTTTTAAGAGCAGGAAATATGCTGAAATTTTGCCTTAGCTCACAAAATTGGCAAGAACGTGTTGGTTTCATTCTAGTTCTTGCCCACTTCACACATCCACCACATCATTTGCAACAATTGGCAATCATAGTTCAAGACAGATCCAGGATTAATATATGTGTGATGTATTGCAAATCAAAACAGAGGTGCAATGTCAGGGCTGAGCAAGGAGTAATTATAGCACCCTATACATCTGCACTGTCTGTTTCTAATGAATGCTACTAGTCCCTCACTTTGAGCACCTAATTCATGCAAAAAAATGTATACAAGTGCATAGACTAATAGTGAAACGATTATGAAAAAGTTTCTTGATTTCAGTGAGTTTTTCTTACATTTTCCCCAGCTAAATCTCCCCTTCCCTTGCTTCTGTGAAGTGTACTGATTGTGCATCCGGATGCATTTCAGTATTGAAGTTTGTAAAGAACACTGGAAATCCTTCCTGAAGAAAAAAGGCCTGGCAGATATAAGTGAGGTTACCATTCTCTCTCACTGGCGTGAACAGGAAAAATGTATTGGAAATATCACTCCTACTGCTATTATCTGGCTGAAGAAAAAAGAAAATGTAATAGAAAGCAGGAACGTCCTTCATAGTATTCAAAGGACCGGAAACAGTGTTTTAAATGAAAGTTCAATTTAAATATTGCATGAGGACCCTAAGGATTTTTTCAGGACCCTTTCCATGGTTTCTTGAACGTGATTTTTTTCTTACCCACAGCTCAAGGATTATTATACATCACACAAGTTCACATATTAGTCAGTTTCTTTGAAATCACATGCTCAAGCTTAATCTCTTTTCTTTCTGGTCCTGTGCTGCAGCTTCTGTACTGCTATCAATTCTATTAATATAGAGAGTAGTGACTGTCAAGGGTATACCTGGCATGTTCAGCAGATGGATTCTACCTGGATGTCTTATAACATTGAGCAGCAATTAAGCCATTAGAGGTACTGAGTTTACTACATGCAAAAGGAAAATATGTATGCTCATAGATATTACCTTCAGAAAATTCTTTACATATTTTAAGTCACTAATTCTCTCTAAACCCAAGTACATCATCTATAGCTCCACAATGCTAGAATTTAATAATTGCTGCATTGAACTACCAGATGCAGTTCTTTGCTTCCTGTGATGAACTATATTTGATGCTTCAGAGGAAGACACAAATACATAATACACTTTTCAACTTGCTGTAGGCTGCTGGACACTTACACTTTTGAGATGTAAATCAAACAATAATACACTGGAAAAAGGCAACCCTTTTAAGAACAAAAGTTCCCACTGGACCTTCAAGAGTGTTTTTTTTACCATGTGCAAACTGAATAGGAGCAACACACACAAAAACCTGAAACAGTTATAATTATGCACAAAAACCTAACTCTTCTTAATTTACAGACATTACAGAATCAGTTAAAGAAGATATCTCGCACATGAACATGGAAAAGTGAGCAGAACTGTGAAACTGAGGAAAACCTTATTCACAGATACAACCAACCTGTGTATTCCTTCAGAAAACTCAGATTAAAATTCTGCAAAACTCTTTTGGAAGCTTGATATGGCCACTTGGAAATCTTTTCTAGCAGAAATGACTTACGGCTGATTTCAGATGCAATTACAGCTCTGACGAAGTGAACTTGATGTCACCCCTCAGTGTTACAGAAATTAAGAAAACTTTAAATCTGAAGCTTGTCCAAATGATACAAAAAATGAACTGACATATACAAAGAAGCATGGTGTTTATACCCCTTCACATGAACCAAAAAATATCAGGTAAGTCTAACTGACTGGATAATGAATTACTCACACTCCTCATACTGGAGTAGGCAAAATGAATGAAGAGTGAAGGTCCAAATATCAACTTTGCAAAATTAGGGCTACCAGCTAGTAATGTACATCACAAGGCTTTATAAAATGTTATAAATGCCATTAATGACTATAGGCACATGGCCAGAATATTGATAACTTCAGAACTGGCATGTCACTCCAACTCTAATCAAGTAAAGAGGCACTGTGAAAAGTGGCAATGCTTCTAGTTAGCAATTACTACTACATAGAATGAAATAGTGTTATTTAATGAGTACCTGCTCTACATTATTTCCCTTTAGTTAAACAAGCTCATGAAGTATTCAGAAAAAAGTCTATTAGTCTATAAAAGGCATTAGTGTTAAGAAATGCAAATGAACTATTTGCATCTTCAATTTTATAAACTTCACAAAAGGTGCAAATGATTTAATGCTTCCCAGGCTCACATAGGCAGGTCAGTACTGTTATGTCTAGTTTTTCTAGATGTACCATCATCTCGTGGCAGTGCTTTCTGCAAGCTTGACATAGCAGCAGTTCTTTCAATGTCTATCACAGCATACAGCTCTGTGCGCCTGGTTGGAGTTTGTGGAAGTGGAGTGGTAGGAGTTTTTGGAGTCTGAGGGTTGTCGGAGTCACTGCCACCTTCCAAGTCAACCTGTATATAATTGAGCTGCCTGTGTTCTAAACTTGGACGTCTAATATCAAAGTTAAAGACTGTTGGTGTACAGTCCCGACGTCGTGTAAATTCTACTTTATGAGCACTTGCTGGCACAGTTACATTCTCTGTATTTACGTAATTATGCATTGGATCTAGGTTATTGTGGTAACCATTCAGAGATGGGGTCTTTGGTCCTAAATTGTCATCTTCATCTCTACTTAGCTTGCGGGCTTCCCAAACAGGAGGCAAAGATGGCAAATTTTCATAGTTTAATAATGCAGTTCTTCTTTGAGCAGAGTTGTTGATATTCTGGGTATCTGAGGTACTTGTTGATGTCAAACGACCTCTCCTGACTCCTGAGGCAGTAGGAATTGATAATCTATTTAGATTTTCATACACGAGTTTATTACCAGAAGGTGTTTCTTTACGTTCATCGCTGTCATACCCAGTGTCCCATTCAGAGTTGTTCATACTACTGCCACTAACTTGGTCTCTCCCAAGTTGCTCCAGTTGCTCTCTTTCCATTAATTGTCTTTGAACAGGTGTTGGTCCTAAAACAAATTTGACTCCTCCAGGCTCCAAGAGAACCTGAGCATCTCTATCATCAATGCAATTGTGATCTTCTGTTGTCTTGCTTGTTTCAACATTGGAAAGCCTTAATTCCAGTGGTGCATGCACACTTGACCTATTTTTTCTTTCCTCTTGTACACCAGTAGTGTTGACATAAGTGTGCACCTGTAAAAGACACGTTCAAACATTAGTTGCACTTTTTTTTTTTTAATCTCCTTACTCCTTTCCTTCCCTCAAAACTTGAAATCTTTCTCTCTGGCTATCTGAAGAGTGAAGAAAACTATTTATGGGTGACAGAGTTTTGGTGATAAAAACCCAACCAGTTGGGTTGTGTTGAGCATGGAGCTTTGCTACTGGTCTTATTTTTGCAGTGCTGTTTAAAATAATGTCAGAGGTGCCCAGACCAACCAATGAGAACATTTTCTAAGCTCAATTCTACCCTCTCTCTGAAGTCTGGTCAGGGTACAGCTCCATGATCCAGTGGCAGGCTAGCCCCAACAATGGTCACAGCAGCTTTAGGGCAGCTCTGACTAAAGCCACCGATATATGTGGAGAGACAGGAGAGCTAGCTAGCTAGCTCTCGCTCTCTCTCACACACACACGACTTTGCTTAGTTTACATGAGCAGATGTCCACTCTGAAAGGAAAATTTCTCTGCTGGCCACTTAAAGACTAAATCCACCCTCTTGTACCAACTGAGTGATGAAAAAGTGTCGGCTCATACCAAAGAATCTGTCTCCTTATTATGGGACAGCACTTTCCACCAAAAAGGCATTTAATCTATTAGTTATCAAATTATAAAACTGTATCAGAGGCAGCAGTGTGGGGCAGTAGGCAGCTCCCCAGGAATTAATGGAGACGACTTTTAAGATGACTTCCCACACGTACCAGGAGCCTATGTGTAACCGTGAATGTTACCAATTAGTTCATCAGTTAGCCATTTACACTTTCACATCCCTAGAGACACCCTGTTTTCCCCTCAGCTGAGCAGTCATGCAGCTACCCATGAGTGAATTAAATGCCGCACACTTGATTAAGGAAGATGTATACAGTGGCATGTGTTCAGGTACCCCTCTCCTAGTGCTCCGCAGTTACACTGTTTGGAGCTCCTGGCTAGCTGCTCCAAGGACCCTCTTGCTTACTGTGCAGAGTCTAGGCAGGGGGGTGCTGATGTCAGGCTATCCCCCTGTAGCCAGACACGAACCCCATCTTGGTTTCAGCCCCCCCCAGAGAGCAAGAGAAAGGCAGTCAGCCTTTGATGCCATGGGAACACAGGTGTGCTGCCTGTCCCTGACTCTACCATAAACAGAAACCAGACAGTAAATGGGCTAGCTGACGAGCCAGGGCCTCCTGCCGTCCTGATGGCTAGTACCAGTAATTGACACGCCTGCACTGTCCCAGGAGAGGAATCTTCGCCCATCACATACCAGAGGTGCCCATTGTCTGCATTTTCCCAGGTGTGAATTATGCTTTGCACCCTTCGTGGGAAACTTGGCGTTCAAAGCCATTTTTCCTAATTGGCCACTTGAGACCAGGAAGAAGCCTACGTGACCCAAAGGGTATAAAGAGGGGTATAGTAGCCCACCCCATTTGAGCTCCAATCATCTACACCTACTGGCAGGTATTGATTGTCTCCCGAGGTCTGTGGGACGCTCAACCTCGCCCTCCTTCTTCCCGAGGGATTGAGAGAAAGACGCTGGCCACGCCAAGTCTGGAACGCAGGGGTGAGAATATATACCTGCTAGATGTCTATTTTGCATGCATTTAATAAGAGCTCAGAGAACCAAAAGGGTTTCATGGTACCTGTAAGTGACCTTATTAGTGTAATTTCTGTCCTGTCCTTTGTAGTGGCTGTGTTATCTGTAACACAGCAGTAGCATTTAACAGCTAAGTTTACCCTGTAACAATAAAATAGTAACTGTTTAAGCTTTAACCTGACTCCTTCAGTTGCTGTAACAGAACCAAGCACAATTTAAAAGAACTTCAGCCAGTCATAAGGGACTCACTGCCCTGACCGTTGGCTGACACCCCCTCCCTCTACTTGCCCCCCAACCATCTTCGCACAGCAGGAGAGGCAGGACTGGGCTCAGCAACAGGAGAGCTCAGCTGCTGCGTCTGAGCCTTTTGGTGTGATTGCCTTAAAGATACAGGATGCAGTATCTTGGACTTCCCCAACAGCTGACTCTCAGACACACACATGCTGTCTCTTTCATGCTCACCTCTCAACAACATACTTGTTGTGATGTTGTTACTTCTTGGTAGTATGAGCAATTCACATATAGTCTCTGTAATTTTATTTTTGCAAAGTGCTGTTTGACTGATCTATGCATTTCATAATTGTATTTTCCCCTTGTGCTTAAATTTAATTATTTGAGTAGTGAGTTCTAAAATGCCTAACCTTTCCTGGCTGGAGTAATTATCCCAATGCTAACTTTTAAAAATGTGTATACTATAATTAAGTTTTTTGTTTTTCCTGAGGCACACATCTCCTCAACATCAGTGCACATAAAATTCATCCCACACACGGATGAAAAAAATAAGAGGAAACACCAGTGACAACTATTGCTCTTCTGGGTTGCCTCATACATCAACAGCCACTTGGGTCTTAATTTCCCCCACAGTGGTTACCCACGGACATGCTGAAAAAGCCATAGCGAGATACTTGGTTTCTTTCCCACTCTAAACCCTCTCAACCCCTCTCCTCCCTCACTTCATTCATTCTTCTTTGAACACTCCAGCTACTGGTTCCCTCCTCTTTCCTCCATATTATGTTCTCACTCATCTCCATCCACCTCCCTGATTTTCACATCTGCCTCTTTCTCCACCCAATCTCATCATCACCCTCAGTTACTTTTCCATTACTCCCTCCCATCTGACTCATCTGGCTCTTATTATACCCACATTTGTTTTCTCAGTGCTTTAGCTCATTTTTCCTTCCAGTACCTGTTTCTTATTACATGCTAAGATTGTTATACTGTCATGGGACAGGAACTGTCATAATATGAGTATTCACAGCACTCATCACAAGAGGGACTTAAGTTCCTGATTGGGAACTGTTGGCATAATTATTATGTATTTATTTGTATCATAATGTTTATTTTAAATCAAGCAGCTAAGAAAACAAAGTTGTTCTTTTGCCAGATTTTTTCTCTCTCTCTCTTTCCTTCCTCTCCTCCCCCCCCCCCCCCGCCCGCCCCAAACATTCTACATCAATACAACATATTGTGCAGATATGCACAGCCAAAATCATGGGAAAAAACCCACATTTTTCCACCATGGAAACAAAGCTAGGAAAACAGGTGCAAATACAAATATACAGAATATGTACAAGAACAGTAGAATTAATGCTGAACCCAAAATGCATGAAAATAAAGACTATGCTTACTTGTTCTTCTGCTACAAGCAATGGATGTGTTGACTCTTCACCTACAGAAGGAAGCCGTGCACTTCCAACAGAGGGATGTCTGCTAGAAGGATGTGATGAAGCATCTCCAAAGGAGGGATATCTGGGATACCCATTAGGTAAACTTTGTGCACTGAACCCAGGAGCTAATTCAATTTAAAAAAAGACAGATTAAAAAGCTATCCATGGTGACTCCTTATGTATCATTCAGATGTTTTGCTTTTTTCTGGAAAGTGTTTTGTGGGCACTATCAAAATAAATCTATTTAACAAATCCCAAAAGGTCACAGGACCAGACATGTGCCTAAAAATGTCTCAGATTCCCTCAACATTTAACTGACAAATCATGTGCAGTTTTTTTATTTTTTTAAATCTGGAAAGCAACCATCACTGAATAAAAGAAAGTGAATTGACATCAAGCATTTTCTTAAATTCAGCCTTTTGCATGCATAAACAAGGAAATAATCTAGCAAAATGTAAAATACATACAAATGCCATTGAAAATTTGTTTTTCAAAATTGCATTGAACTGTTTGTCAGTATACAGTAATGGTTAAATAAAGTAAAGTTTGCAACAAATGCTAAGCTAAATATAAAATGGGACAATAAGTGCCATAGATTACAAGTATTTTGTAAGAAAAAAATTTGCAAAAATCAATGGATTTTTCTGGACTATTTCAGTGGTTCTATATACTGCCAAATTTCAACACTTTTTTTTTCAGTTAAAATAAGTATATAAGATTGTCAGAAGAAATATTCCTGTAATGTCATAAGAGTTTATACTGCTGAAAATTTCATTCAACCACTTTTAAAATTCAGTTTTAAAGTTCTAGGTTACCATCTGAAGTGAATTCAAGGACGACACAGATGGATAAACTGTAACCCTCTGATAGCACTTAGTTTTTATCAAACTTCTTTTCATCAGTATTACCAACATGAAGTTGTCTCCATGAGGAAAAGACAACTATTTGTCTGTAGTATCATTTGTCTGTAATATCATCATCACAAGATCCTGACTTTTAGGCCTCAAGCATCCAGCCTCAGGCCATATCTACACTACAGTGGGAGTTGATGATCTGTCATCGATCCACCAGGGGGTCAATTTAGCAGGTCTAATAAAGACCTGCCAAATTAACAACAGATTAGAGGTGTTAAAAAGCAGGTAATTGAGTAACTGTGTAACTGCTCAAAATTCCAGCTGGGGGGCAGGGGAAGGAGGAGTTATTTGCATAATGGAGTAGCGTACCTTAGATAAAATTTCTGTGGTAGTGTAGACATAAGCTCAGATTGGCCAGAACTCCCCAAATGGAGTTTTGGAGGACTTTGTGTACAATCTCCAACCCTACAGTTCAAAAGGTACAACTACCAATTCCCCCTTTTTCGGGGAAAGAGGTGAAAGGCTGGAATACTGACTAGTAGCAATATACCATTAACTGCAGAGATAAAGGGTGAGTGCGTATAAAAAAAACCCACTCACCTCAGGCAGACAGTGTTATTTTTGAAGATTATATATATATATATATATAGACACACACACACACACACACACACACAAATAAAAGCACAAATATACAATCATCACAAGGCAGAGCACACCTCTTTCTAAGTAGAATCCCCAAACTCTGAAAGGAGATGCATGGAAAAATGAGATTTATGATTTCTTCAAAAGATTTAGAAGTAATTTTTTCTTCTTTGAAGATACCATCATAATGGAATTCTCACGCTTAATAAATAAGTAGCTTAAGGGATGTGATGTTTCAGAATAAAAAGGCACTGCATCAGGCAATGATTTACATGTACTTCAGGAAAGCAGCTCCTAACCAAGATACGTATACATTTGCTAAAGATCATGCAAATCTCAGACTGGACTATTCAGTCACATGAGATTTTGCAAACCCTTTACATCATAGGCTGCAATTGTCACCATCTCTTGCAGACAAAAGGATGCCAACAGACAAGATGCAAAGTAGCTCTTTTTTCTTAAAGAAAGGGAGGCTGAGCTACCACCTACTAATCAAGAAGCAACTATGCAGAGGGATTTGAGAATGAGCCATCAATAAGCAAGAATTATCCACAAATATACCCAGTTAAAGATATTCTGAGAAACAAAACTCATGGGGGGACAGGGAAGAATTTGGGCTTCCCTACTATAAAATATGTTCTGCAGACATGAGAAATGGAAGGTGACTGCAAACCATGATGCATATATCCATAACCACGACATTTGTGAAATACAAGTCTTCTAAAATGCCAGAATTCAAATAATTTGTTCAGCTCTACAGGCCATGTCTTCAGAACTACATCCTGTCAAAAACAAAGGCGTCATAGGAGAGCTCAATTTGGCTGCAGCAAAACCTTTTCTTTGAAAAACATTGAAGGAAGGATTTGACAGTAAAGATACCAGTTTTCCAACCCCCAGGGGTGTCCAAACTTTTTTCAAAGAGGGCCAGATTTTATGAAGTGAACATGCGTGAGGGCCGACCATTTTGACTGACATTCTTTGAACCATTAAAATTAAACGCAAATTAACTATTTTATGCAAAGTTTATTGCAAACGGCATACTTTTCATTTCGTCACATGGATGACAAATCTAAACAGGTGTTAAATCACTCTGCCTTTCATATCTGAAGGCCAGATGAAAAAAAAATCCAGGAAGCTGAAATATATGTCAGGAACATCGTAAAGTACATTACATATTATTGGTAATAAAGGTTGTCTGTCAACTTTTAAGTTAAAAAAATATGAACAGGAACATAACACCAAGTATACATGTTGTGTCCAAATATATTTATAACTGATTTAGACCAACTGACATTAACTGAGATCTTACAATGTATTAATCTCAATACATATGGATTCGTTGGGGGCCATAAAAGATAGATACAGGCAGTCCCCGGGTTACGTACAAGATAGGGACTGTAGGTTTGTTCTTAAGTTGAATCTGTATGTAAGTCAGAACTGGCGTCCAGATTCAGCTGCTGCTGAAACTGACCGCCAGTTCTGACTTACATACAGATTCAACTTAAGAACCCCAAGTCAGCTGCTGCTGAAACTGATCAGCAGCTGATTCCAGGAAGCCCGGGGCAGAGCAACTGTGCCTAGGGCTTCCTGTAGTCAGCGCTGGTCAGTTTCAGCAACGGCTGACTTGGGGACGTCTGGGGCAGAGCAGCTGGGGTGCTGCTGGGTTGCTCCAGTAGCACCGCTCCTCGGCGCTACTGGACCAACCCAGCAGCACCCCAGCTGCTCTGCCCCAGGGTCCACAACAAAAGCCTGGTCTGCTGGGGGGGCACACTAGCTGCGCCCCCCCCCCCAGCAGACCAGGGACACAGGGAGCAAAGCGGCAGCAGGGGGGGGGGGGGGGTTGAGGGGTGCCTCGCCTCTGAGGCTTTGCTCTGGCGCCGGACCGCTTTGCTCCCGGTGCCCCTGGTTTGCTGGAGACGGTCCCCAGCAGACCAGGGGCACCGGGAGCAAACCCGCAGCTGCGGCGGGGTCCCCGCGCTTCTGAGGCTTTGCCAGAGTAAAGCCTCAGAAGCGCGGGACCCCCCCGCTGCTGTGGGTTCGCTCGCGGTGTCCCTGGTCTGCTGGAGATGGTCCCCAGCAGACCAGGGGCACCGGGAGCAGCTTTTCTCGCTCCAGAGCTCGAGGTGGCTGACGGCTGCCTGTGAGCTCCGGGGCGAGAAAGCCCCGTTCGTAAGTGCGGATCCGACATAAGTCGGATCCGCGTAAGTCGGGGACTGCCTGTATTGCCAAATTACCTGTGGGGCCGTATTAAACCGGAACACGGGCCGCAATTGGCCCGCGGGCCGGACTTTGGACATGCCTGCTCTAAGCAGAAGTGAGGGCCGCTAAAATAAACAATTTTCATGGAGAGGTGAAATAAAGAACACATGATTAATAGTTCAAAGGGATATTTTGTAAGACAAGAATGAAGTTCAAGTCCCATGTTGGGGTTTAACCTGTGAATTAAAAAAAAAAGAAAAAAAAAAGACAGTCCTCTGAGGAATCTTGATGTTGCCACTGAGTGGGTCTCTCGGGTATGGGAGAAGACATCCATCTGCGGTACCAAGGGAATGGGAGTCAAGGTCATTTCCCCACCCTCCATCCCCATTCTCCTCCTCAGTATAAGTTCTAGAAGAGTAAATGTCTTGTAGTGTAGCGAGGGGATTCCTGGACAGAAATCTGAGAATCGGATTCATCCTTAACATAATCCATTGGAGGTGGTTATTGCTCATCCTGAATGGTACGTATGAGAACATTAGGAAATCTGGGCAAGACGTGATCTCAGTACAGGTAATTGTCCAGTATTAGAGACTCTCATCCAACACAAAAATATCTCCTGAACAGCTGTGGTACCGATGGAATGGGAGTAGAAGTTAATTGGTATGCTGCAGAAACTGTCATCAGTACCAAGAGAGGTATTCCTCTAGAATGTGCTGGCACCGAGGACATGAAACACTTTGAATGAATACATCTAGTAAGCTCGGGTGACACCAAAGTAGCACTCTGGGATGCTGATATCGGTCTCAAAGGAGGTATGCAGGAGTCTAATTGCATTGACTGCTTCAAAGTTTATCTGGAATGGACATGACCACTTGAAATTAAGATATCAGTTCTAGACAGGAAGATTAGATTACCTCAGTACTAGAGCCACTCAGTCTCCATGGTACTGCTGTTGGGAGAGGTCT
The DNA here is from genome assembly GCF_052426305.1 of Pelodiscus sinensis. Taxonomy (NCBI): domain Eukaryota; kingdom Metazoa; phylum Chordata; order Testudines; family Trionychidae; genus Pelodiscus; species Pelodiscus sinensis. The sequence continues at coordinate 65,879,162 of NC_143052.1, read as the reverse complement.
CCATAACACTTCCTTTAAATCAGTGACCAAGGGTTTCATTTTAAAAAAAAAAAAAAAAACCTCTCAGGTAGGAGATTTAGTACTCTTCTTGCTAGAACCTAGTCTTGTTCCGTGAGTCTCTTGGTGATATAAGCCAGAGGAAGATGGAGCCATTAAGTATGCTCAGAAGCTAGTATAAAGGGGGAGGTTTCTCAGTCTTAGGGCTTGTTCCATCAGCACTCTAAACTCTTACTCTATTCTTAATGAGTGCCCTTTTAAAATAAATGCAGAACTTATACTTTGCCAGGATAAGGATGTCTCCCATACAGAAGAAGCACCGAGAATGGCCATCACTAACAGATATTACTTCCTGGCAGAAGAGAGAATGTATGAAGCCTAAGAATGCCCATGTACCTCAGAGATGATGATCTTCAAAATAACCCCTTAAATGAGGAAAGAAGAGATGAGAAAATAAAACAAACAGAACCCCCAAAATCAAATACTAAGAACTAAACTTAAGAAAACTAAATGAACAACAAACCAAATTAAGTACTCCTAAAGTGAACCAGTCTCAGGCCTTCGAGTAGCTGAGAAGGAACGAAGGGCATTTTGCTTTTGCACCTCTATGTCTTGGGTAAGGCCTCAAGGATGTCTGGAATGCATGCGGAAGCCAAATGGGCACCGTTACAGAAAGCCTCCAGTCAGAAGTGCATGCATACCAAAGGGACAACATTAAGAGAATTCAAACTTTGCCAAGCAATTTGCTGCTACAGAGTGGCAGAAATGCTTTCAAGAACCTTGCCTATAGAAGAAAAAAAAACAGCAATATTTTGTTTAGCTCATAGAAACAGAGATCCAAGTCTGCTGTTTTACCTTTTTTCAGCCCTTCAGGAACCAATGACACTCTTTAAACGTGAACATTTTGGACAATGATTCTGGTGCTTATAATTTTCAATGGTTGCAATTAGGCAACCCTTAGAAAAGATCTCAAAGTGACCCACATGTACACATACTACAGTGGTACTTGTGTACTGCTGTTAGCCCCCACTAGAGCCGAGCCTAGCCAAATTCTTCAGTTTTGGGAATTCTGGTTTCTCCTGTCCCAGAGCAAGAAGATCCAGAAGTGAGAATTCAGCAATGGTACTTAAAGAAACAAAATACCTACAGCAAACACTTTAGCTGGCAATAGTATTTAAACCTGTATTCATTCTTTAACTAAGTTACTTGCATGCTGCCAACTGAAGAGCTATATGCAACTGAAATCAAGGTTTCACATTACATGCAGAAATCATGCTTACTGGTTGGTGTTCGAGGGGTTCTTGGAACTTCCAACTCCGTTTGATGATTATTCCTTTCTACTACTGGTTCTTCTACCACATTTATGCTATTGTTCTGCATGATTTCTTGTAGCATATTAAATAATTCTTCTGCACGAGCACACTTGAAGGCAAAGATTCCTATGAACACACAAAAATTGTTATAGGTCCCTTTAAGTGGAAACAAGAACTGCTTCTAAAAACAGTTATGTAATTAAGTAACTCATTGGGAGTCCACTTAACGAATACCTGTTAAAGGAACTGAGCTATTATAATTTTGTTTTGGTTGTTACACAAAAAATTTATCATGAGACCCCTTTAAAGGAGTACCTGATAAATTAATAAGCTTCCAATGCACCAAAAAGACAGTCTGGAAAATAACAGACCCAATAAGAGAAAAATCAGTTACATTTCTGGGTGCTAAATGAAAAAAACACTTCATGAAACAGAAGTTTTAAAATGAATAATCAGATAAATCTTTCTATTAAAAAACCCCATTTCCTGTGGGATGACAGAGTGATGCCAAGCACCCTTCCCCTTTGAGGGGGTGGGGGAAGGTTAGGAACCACTTGGCCTCCCTCTCTCATGCGTGCGTGTCCATATGCCCCCCTCCTCCCCCCCCCGGTGGCTGGAGGGAGCTTGATTTGACAAGGCCTCGTCCTGGCTCAACCCACCGCCCAGCAGCCAGAGGGAGAGAGCCAGGTCTGCCACGGCCTCAGCTTGGCCCTACCCCTCAGTGGCAGAAGGATGAGAACCAGGCAAGCCGCAGCCTTGACCCAGCCCAACATCCTCAACTAGGGGGGCGGGGAGAGCAGGAGCAGGCCAGCAGCTGTGGGGAGAGCCAGGGCTGCCTACTCCCAGGGAGGGGGGTTGCGAGTATAGTGAGCAGGAGGCGCAGCCCCTAGCAGACCATTACAAAGAACAGAACTTTGGTGCTGCAAGGTTATATGTTTATCAGGTTTATATTGAGTTACCATAAAAAAATTCCTGCACAATAAGGAAGAAGGGTTTTGACATAGGGTAAAAGTCCAGGTTCTTAAAGAAGGTTCAAATGAAGGGCTAGAGACAGATTGTGTGGAACAAACAGCAACAAACCAAGTTATTTTTCTGCCTTAGGGATAGACAAAAATACAAAGCTGGCAGCAATACTATATATACAGTACTGCCCAAGTATTGTGCCACTTTGTGTTTGAACAGTAGAGGGAGCCCAACTTACCATCCCAAGCAAAGAGACACCAGGGAAGACGCAGCTTTGGTTTATTCATTCCATTGAAAGCATTAATTTAAAGTTGACATTCTTGTTAAAAGAATAGAGTGTGTATGTGGTTTTATTTTTTCAGAAGACTGGATTACACTTAAAAAAAGTATCTTTATTTTAAGATACGTATATCTTTCTACGTTTTGACAATGCAATTATGTTTATATATCATGTAGATAACAGGAAGTGAATGTCAAGCTTCTGATTGCTTTTCGAGTAACACAGAATGAGGATAGATCTAACATACTGACTATATTTTGGTGTTAATTATTTTAAAAAGTCTGCACATGGTAGAAGCTTACAAAGACATGTAGTACTCTAGGTTTAAACAATTTGTGTGAAGCTCTTCAGAATTTTTTTATTTAACATTTTGCCTGATATAGTATTAATACTTCAGAAAATAACAGTGTACTTTTAAGAAATTTAAATCTGCCCTTTTATTTTTTAAAAGGAATACAATATATTCAATTCCCAAACTGTTAGTTCTTCCAAACATGCAATACACTAAATTGCATAGGCAGGGAGAAAGTAAATAAACAAGACTTTTTATTACAGCAATTTCTCAAATATTTTCATATTAAAATCCAAATTACCTGTAGCTAAGTCACACAAAGAAAAGTAAATTCCTGCCCTGTGATACCAGGGTTTGGGTTTTTTTTTCTTCCATATAATGTAATACTATACCCAGTTTACCACCACAGAAACAATGCTGGTTGGTTAGTGAAGTTCTGAAGTGGGCCTCAAGTTTAGAAGGTCGACAAATAATCTGGTTCTTGTTTACACATATAGCGGTGCAGCGGTACCAATTCAGTGGTGCTATAGTAGTGCTTAATAAAGACGCTACCTTACTGACTGAATAACCTCTCTTGTCAGCATAAATTCTCCACCTCCCCAACTGGCTGCAACTATATTGACAGAAAAAAGCCCTCCTTACAGCAGAAGTTCAGTTGGTACAGTTATCATTCAGGGATGTGGATTTTCCACACCCCCTGAGCAAGGTAGTTATACTGATCTAAAGTATGAAAATTCAAAAGAGAGAATTCTTTCAATGACATTGAAAATAAAGTTAGGGTGGTTGTTTTGGTGGTGGGTTTTTTTTGGGAGGGGGGAGCGCATAATTTACTTCCAGTGACAGCCATACTGCTAAAAAGTGAAATTTGACTATGGTAGAGCCAAATATGAGTAAAACCATTTTCCAAATTATTTTAAATCTTACATTAAGAAAAGGTGTTATATATAATGAGATTTATTTTAAAGTTTTTTCAATTCTTTGTGTTAGAGTGCCACTTTAAACATCACAAATAGTAAACAAATGTAATTACCTTTGTTCTTAATAAAAGTTTAGATAATTAAAAACAAGGAATTTTTAAAATCCAAATAACCTTTCATTATTTATGCTTTTAACTTACTGCACTTCTCAACTTTCTAGGTCAGTTTTTCTTTTTTCCATGATTAGATTCATTTTCATATGCTCAGCGCTGTCATCTTTAGGATGCAAACATTGCAGGGGAATATCTGTTTAGAATAGGCCTGGGCAAAATAAGGTGCATGGGCTGGATCCAGCCCACAGTCACAGCAGGAAGCCTTAGGCAGACTCTCTGCCTGCCTCTCCCACCCCGCATGCTGCTCAGAAAAGAGGCTGCTGGGCCATTTCTCTTTCGCAGCTGTGGGAGCGAAGGGGGGAGAGGCTTCATGCACTGTCCCCGCCCCAGCACAATCCCATTGACCGGTTTCTGGCCAATGGGAGCTTCCTGTTTGAATAACAGGCAGAGCACAAAGCACCCTCCCCCTTCGGGCTCTTATTCACTGACACACATGGCCCCACAGTCTGTGCAGGAGTAAAGCAGGCAGGGAGGCTGCCTGAGAACCCTGCTGAGCTGCTAGCTGGGAGTTGCCCAGATAAGTCTCCCAGCCAGAGCCTGCCTCTGGCACCCCTGCCCCTTCCTCCCCTTCCGCAAGCCTCTGCCACCCCACATAACCCAAACTCTCTGCCCCCCTCTTGAATCCATACCCCCCCTCTCCCAGATCCTACATCCCAATTCCCTAGCCCAGATCACAACCCCTTACTGCCCTAGGTCACAACCCAATCCCTGGACCTCCTCCTGCACTCCAATCCCCTATCCTAGGTCACAACCCAAACCCCTGCAAACCAATCTCTTGCCCCAGGTCACAATCCCTTCCTGCCCTAGGTCACAACCCAAAACCTTGCACCTCCTCCTGCACCCCATATGCCCTCCTGCACCTCAGTCTCTTACCCCAAGCTTCCTCTTGCACTCAACCTCCATCCCAGACCCAGCACTTCCTCCACTAATATCATGAAAGAGCACGGCCCTTGACCACGTTCCAAAATCTTGCCCACCCCTGATTTAGAAACTGCTAGTCTACTCTTGTTACTCTGGAGTTCAAATTTGCAAATACTACTACTATGGCTACTAGTATTGCTGTGGCAATTAGGGGCTCTAATTAGTATTATTTTACCAACCTCATAATAAAAAACAACAAGTGCACATTGTTAAGGGCAATTAAGAATGCAACTTAATCTAACAAAAAATAAAAATGGGTGACTAATTACTCAGATCTACTTTAATTTTTTTAAAAGCTAGCACTCTTTAATCACACTAAGCCAGATCTCCAGCCTCAATGTGGCTGCACTGTGCTGCAGGAAGCTTGACACAGAGGAATCCTTGAAGTAGTCACCACTTCCCCAACACCATTATGAAGGTGGTACATCATGATAGAGAAGCACAGAAAGGGTGTCATAGAACACACAGTACTTCATCTGTTTCTTGGCTAGTGCAGCTGCCACATAGGTACTGCTGCACTGGGTGTAACTTACAATAGCTCTTTGCCCATTTTGACTTCCTGGTCAGCTCAGGATTAAGGGTAAGAAAGAGTAGCAGAAGCCACTTTTCATTTTGACAAGAACAATGTGCTGCAATTAACTTATTTCATATTTTAAAAAGGCAGAATTTAGGAAAAAGTATAATTTCACTGATGTTTTGGGGGTTTTTATAAAAAGATGTGATTTTTTTGGTGAGAAAGAAATAAGTGTTTTAAATACTATGTTTAAAAATAAACAAGGCAGACAGACCTGATCACACAAGTCAAGGTTTATTGTACCTTCCTCCCTCCCTCCCCCCATCTGCTGCCCTCGTAACAGATGTAGTGATGAATTCAGCTAAAATAATTTGTTAGTTTTCAGAAAGGCTTCTCTGAAATCTTAATTTTTACATTTCTCCTTCCCCAAAAAGAGAACACCAGGAGAGTCAACCCTCCAAACCAGGCAAGTTGGATGCAACTCTCTACAAAAGCCATTAAATCAACTCTGAAAATATTAGTGATGACACTGCAAAAAAGTACGAAATATTACAAGTCTCTGGTGATTTGGAAACTGGAAGTCTCCCAGATCTTTTTATGCAACGCAGACAAATTGCTCCAGAGCAATCAAACCCACCCTATTTAAAATGCTGGACATTTATCAGAATTGTTCCCTAAAAGCCACTTGTTAGATTTTTCTATGAAGCTGACGTTAAAAGCTGACGCCCACTCTCTTTCCACTCTTGTTCTCTGGAACGCAGAACTCAATGAGTTGTTGTATTTCATTTACAGAATTGTAAAACAGGTTGCTAAAATACTTCTATACACATATAGCTGCTACCTACCTTGTCCAGTTTGACATCTTCGACCACTTTCAAAAGAAAAGAGATTTGAATCATAGCCGTAGCGACGAAGACAGAGGTAGTGCCATTTTACGGAATCCCGTTTACGGGTGTATAAAATTAGTTCTGTATCTGTAAGTTCCATTATGCCAGAACCCAGTTCGTTTCCATCATCATCTACATTAATGACCTTGAAAATAAGAGTTATATACCATTACATAAGCTTCTTGAACATTTCATTAACATACAGCACCTGACCCATTAAATACAAAATTGAAATGCTTATCTATCGGGATGGGCAATAATTTTTAGAAGTGGACCACTTCACAAATTTCTGAAGTGGACTGGGCTGCCCCAGAAGACATGGGGCCTTCGGCAGAAGGGGTAGGGCCAGGAGACTTCTCGTGCTCCCCTGGCCATAGACCCTGATTGGCTTGGGGGGGGGGTCCTCTGTCCCCACCCCTAGTGCCTAGAGAAAATCGACAGGTGTTTTAAAACTTCACACACTCCCCCTGCCCCTAGGCCAATCAGGTCCTGGAAAGTAGGGGGAGCATGCGAAGTCCCTTGCCTCCTGCCTCTGCCCCCTCAGAGCCGAGCAGCAGCAGCTAGAGAGAACCACTGGCTATTTTAAAACAGCTGATGGTTGCCTTTGTTGCCCCATGCCCCTGGCAGGGGAGGAAACTTTGCATGCTCTCCTGGTGGCGGGAGAGAGGCAGGGTGGCTGCAGACAGGATCCACCAGCCAGATGCAGCCCACAGAGGCTATCTTGCCCACCTCTGTTATAGCTGCTGCTGAGATACATGAAAGTGTTTTGTTTTCAAAAATAGTTAAACCTGTAATGTTTTGTAAAAGCTAGGTCAGGAAGTGCTAAGTCTCTAGATGAAAATATTTGCTTATCTTTAAAAAAAATGGGTATATTTAAAGCAATGTGAATCAAAGGACACAGGTCATTACTATAATTTGTTACTTCAACACTACAAAAGTTTGAAGCAGAAAGATAAGTCCAATAAATCTAAGAGGCTGGTTTTTTTAAATATCTGCATTAAAACTGTCACCACATCCTCTTTTGGTTCCACTTTGTCTCTGATAGAATTTGGACAATCCCCACTTATTCAAAATGTAACAGCCCCTA